>NC_052504.1:59866765-60219540 GCF_014356525.2 Nilaparvata lugens | reverse complement strand
AATAATAGTCAATGATTTTCCTAAATCTTACAGTTAGGGGAAAATCCGTAGTAGGCCTATAAATATGGCTGATTTGTAATTTACACCAAACTAAAATTATACTCAAATGAATACGAACTGGGAATTTCAAAATTCTGGAAACTGTGAACAACAGAGTAAAAACTAGATGGTTGCCCATTATGTAACCCGGTTGCACATAAATTTAACCAATATTTCCGCAGATTGGTGTCGAATCGCAATTTCATCCAATTAATTGTTCAGTTAGGTTATACCTACACTTAAACCACAGTTAACTTTAATAGACGCTGCCAGGAGTCTAGATAAACATCCAGGAGTAAAGTAAACTGCCGATTCTATTATTTCAAATCGATATCAATCCAGACATCTAGACATCTCTTACACGAGCGTAGTGACTTTCTAATGGCAAAATTCCAGTTTACAGCTAATAATAATGATATAATCATAATATCATAACATAATAATATATAATAATCAGAATATTATGAATCATCTTTGAAATAGTTCGGATTTCCGTATTTCAGGATATCCAACAAGCTGACTATTCGAAAACGTCTTTGATCGGGAAGCTTCAATGATGAACTAACTGGCAATGTGAGCAGAGGTGATATGAAAAGTGGACTACTTTTCGCTTCATGAATAGTATAGATGCCAGGAATTTTGGTACCGTATCAGTATCGAGAAAAACTAGATATCGATATTGATATACAGTAGGCTACTTGGTTCTAAAAAAAGGTATTGATGCGAAGCAGTATCTAAAGTATCGCAACGTCCCTGATGGCTGGATGATATAATATCCATCAATAGTGAGTGCCACGTGAACAAAAATAGGGGCCAGCGTGCCGATCTCTGCCTTCACACTGCCTTCTATAGACGATATTGATACCAGTATAATTATCTAGTCTATATAACATTAACTGTTCATTCTTGTTCAAATAATCTATTATTATTAGTCAGAAAAATAATTCTTCAATTATTGAATGATAAATTTCAATTATGAGATTAAAGATTTTCTAAATTATAATTTTCACATTTTTAAAAACGATCTGGAAATTTTGCAGAGCTTATGAGAGATAGCGCTATCCGCCATGTCGAATGATAGACAAGGATAACAACACCAATTTTAATCAAATACTGCCATTATAACGTGGATCGACCGTGGATCTCACTATATAACTTTAGTCTGAGTATAAGATTATGTGTGTGCGTGTGTGTGTGTGTGTGTCTGTGTGTGTGTGTGTGTGTGTGTGTGTGTGTGTGTGTGTGTGTGTGTGTGTGTGTGTGTGTATGTCAAATTATACCTAAAAAGTAATGATAAGCTCTATCAACTGCCACAAGGCCCATATCTGTATACTATTAATATTAGGCACGAGCTTTGCGCCTGGTGCAATATCATGGATAGATGGATGAATAGAATTTTCATTACTATTTTGAAATAATGTGATGAAAAAATTAATATAATTGCATATTTCACAGTTTTGTCTCAAAATATATCTAAAAAATTGTTTGAAATTTAAATTACGGTAACTAATATAAAAAATAGGTAATAAAAGTCGAAATTCATCGACAAAAAAAAAGTCATTGACCAAGATTCGAACCTAGATCATGTTTGTTCACTGAGCATGGTTCTGACTGATGTATTACGCCTTTACGCTCTCGGCCATTCCGTACTGTTGAACTTTGGGGCCTGACTGATAACCCTTAGCATACACGTAATACTGTAATACTAGACTTCTAAAAAGTTTACTTCACTCCTAAAAAGCGTACCGTACAACAGACTTTGGCTCATGATTATATTATTAAAATTAATATTATTATCTGTCTCACAATAAAATTTTCACTCTGAATTAAGTCAGATAACATAGGCTACTATAATAATAGAGTATAGCGCAAATTTGAAGCCGGTTTGCTGGCATTTTCACAACAAAATATTGCTCTGAAAATAGTTAAATCATAGAGAAAACATTCGAAGATTCAATCTTGAGTGGGCCTAATGTTTTCTCTATATGTTTAATATTAAAGAAAAAATTATCTAAAAGTTTTAATAATGAATTACGGAAAAATTACTAGGTATTTTTCAGTCAAGGCTGAGTTTCACCAGTAGGCTTACCTTAAACTTCAGATCTGTGCTGTATTTGCATTATTATTGTTGATTGTATTGCATTAAGAAGTGGAATTCGATAATAAAAAAGAAACAATTATTACTCTACCTCACTTTTAAATATTGATACAATTATTGTACTTTGAATTCAAATTCGATTCTTCACTTTTAAATACTAGCGATACATACCTTTCTGACAATGGACAATGTAGCCAACATTATATTGTTGAGGCTATGGAGATATATCATCGTATTCTATTGTTTGATATCAAAAACACAATAATAATATTAAATTATGAAACAGTAATTATAAAAATATATTATTATAGACATAATACCGCGATTCACGATACATAATTATATAGAAATTACAGTCATTATGAGATTATCTCTCTATGATTTTTATGAGATCGGACACGATCAGCTGTTATTCAAGGTCATTTACACCCTAGGGCCGTAAGGTTTTACCGGCCTGGTCGGAAAACAATCACTTTCGGCCTCCATATGACGCACGTAAACCAGCTCATTACATCCAAGTGTGGTGAAAAAATTTTTCTGCACTCCAGATTTGCACATGGCAACACAAAATAGTTGGTGGGTTATATGGGGATTAGTGCACAAAACAAAATTAAGTTGGTAACAATGACTGTGGTCAGATTTAGATGAGAATCATTCAATGGCTACCTACATTTATGATAAAATCCCAATCTAGAAATCCAAAACAAGAATAATGTTTATCTAAATCATAATTAAATAATAACTTCTCATCATTTAATAATAAATAATGTTCATTTTCTATTGACAGTGATAATTATTTCAACTCCAAGCAATGAGAATGTAGCAAACACACATTTTGAAATTCGAATTTTCAGGTTAAATAATTACCGTTCGGAATCCATGTCGATAAAATCAATAAAATAACATTAGAATATACTAAAATAAAATATTTTCTGTTGTCTATGTTATTTTATAAATATTTTTCAGTTAATTATAGTATTTTTCGGTAATTCTAGTGGTCATAATTCGAATATCTGAATACTGTTTTTAGCTGGATGAAAGAACGAAGTTAGGTACGATTCTTCCTGCTAGGTCACGCGCTTGTCGGTTCAGCCATTTTTCAGTCATTCAAACCAGCTTTTGGCGTGAATTTTGAATGCGAATTTTTTGTTTCATCTGTATTTTCTTGATTCTTGAATGAATAAAAATGAGAACTTTGGCTGAAAATTTTCAACTTCAATTAGATTATTAATTTTTAAATGAATTAAGATTGTTTTTAATAACAGCATCACACACACAAACATTTGATGGATTTCAGCCATCATTTTATCCATAATACCCACTTTTCATATTCAATGGTAACTGTAGGAAAAACTTAATGTGAAATACGTGCGCAAAGTTCCCTGCTGCACTCAAGAAGCCATCCGCCCTCGCGTACGGCTCGGGCGTAAATGTTCTTTCGGTGCAGCAAACTGTCACTTTGCGCACTAGTTGCACAAATAACTATTTCGCCATATCACTATTTTTACTTTCCTTGCCCTATTACCATAGGTAGGGAAAGTATTGCTTTCCGAAAAAATTAAGGTACCCCAATTACTACATTTTTATACGTTTCAAGGTCCCCTGAGTCCGAAAAAGTGGTTTTTGGGCATTGGTCTGTATATGTGTGTGTGTGTGTGTGTGTGTGTGTGTGGTGTGGTGTGTGTGTGTGGTGTGTGTGTGTGTGTGTGTGTGTGTGGTGTGTGTGTGGTGAGGGTATGCGTCTGTGTACACGATATCTCATCTCCCAATTAACGGAATTACTTGAAATTTGGAACTTAAGGTCCTTACAATATAAGGATCCGACACGAACAATTTCGATCAAATGCAATTCAAGATGGCGGATAAAATGGCGAAAATGTTGTCAAAAACAGGGTTTTTCGCGATTTTCTCGAAAACGGCTCCAACGATTTTGATTAAATTCATACCTGGAATAGTCTTTGATGAGCTCTATCAATTGCCACAAGTCCCATATCTGTAAAAATTTCAGGAGCTCCGCCCAATCTATGCAAAGTTGGATTTCAGATTCCCAATTATCAGGCATCAGATACAATTTGAACAAAAAAATCGAGTGTATAAGATTGAGCATAAAAATCTCTACAAATTATGTTGAGTAACATTTTCACCTAAAATTGAAATTAAGCTCGAAATTCGAGAAAATGTGATTGTCCAATTGCAAACTGTTGATTCTATTAAATCATTCACTATGAAGAGATATCAGACCTCGTATATCTCCAGCGTTATTGTCCTGTCACCAGCTGGCTTAGATCTTTGTTTATAAGTAGACTTCTGATGCGCGTGAACACTAGCGTCAGGTGATCAATTCTATTAACGGCAAGGAAAGTTGTGTGAGTGCGCCACACCAGATTTTATTTTTAAAGTGGATTACTTCCCAACTCTTCAACCCCAAAACGTTTCTAGTAATATCGATATTAAAGGTAGAACTGTGTACCTTCTGTATTTGTTTACATAATACAGATCTATGGTTAAATCAGAAATTTGAGAAATTCACTATTCTACACATTCTGAGAACGAATATTTTTCTGAATAGAGGCTTGTTTTATTATTGCAAGCATGCTAGCTTATATGTGAGAAAAAAATTGAGAAAGTAGCTTAGTATATTAGTTATAAGCTATTAAGTAGATTGGTAACTGTATTATTACAGAGTTGAATAGCATCTCGTATGATCATTGGTTTCCAATCCACAAACTGGGTAGTGCGGGTACCGTAGGCCTACCATTACTACACCTTCTTTCTATAGTCGAAGCTACAACGTAAGAACGTTTTGTCTCATATACCCATTCAAATCTACGATTGTTTGAGCAGATCAGATCTTTTCAAGCTCGAGTTGTCATTAATTTGTTGAATATTGCTTTTTACTCGTATACGGTTCAGTAAAGGATATACTGAGTGAGTTAAATGTATGGGAACCCATCAATAAATTGGAGACTGTTGTACAAATAATACTGCAACTTTCAGGATAAGTTATTGGTAAAATACTCTACCTTTCGACCTACAACTGAATTTCAACCCCTCATAAGAGGTTGACTTAGTGGTTGTTGTTCGAATATTTTAAATGTAAACATCCATTGTGTTTTAAAGGCCTTTTGAAACAAGAAAGATGTCATCAACAAAAATGTTCTATTATACAAAATGTACTTGTATCCAAAATGGCGGATGATTGAAGTTTTAGTTTTTAAAAAATGAGGGGTTGTAACTCAAATGTTTTGGACGTAAACACCCATTGTGTGATACATAATTTTGAAGCTCAATACTAGAAAAAATTTATCAATTATTTCTTAGAAAACTCAAACTTCAATCATCCGCCATTTTGGATACAAGTATCATAGAAAATTTCAGTCAATACCATATTTCTTGTTTCAAAAAGGCCTTAAAAAAGATGTACCACACAATGGATGTTCAAATTTAAAATATTCGAGTTACAACCCCTAAGTCACCCTCTTATGAGGGGTTGAAATTCAGTTGTAGGTCAAAAGGTAGAGTATTTGAGCAATAACTTATCCTGAAAGTTACAGTATTATTTTTACAATAGTCTCCAATTTATTGAAGGGTTCCCATACATATGAATCACTCTGTACACAATTAACATTTTAACATAATAGACATTACAACCCATTTATTTGGAGCATCAAGTACCGTAGTAATTTTTGTAGCAATAATGTTCTAAAGCATAAATCTGAATTCACAAAATATCTCATCGAAAAGCCTATTCCAGCGATTCTTAATCTGTGTGCCGTGAAATTCTGGCAACACATAGATATTACCTATAATCACAGGAAACTTCTAGATTCTTTATTCCGTCCTATAATATAATAAAGGAAAGAATAAATTGGCTTATACACGTACGGGATAGGAAATTCACGAATTAACTACTGGACTGATTAACTTGAAATTTTGCTTTTAGGTTCTTCATATACCTAGGATGGTATAAATACAGTATGGTATGATACAGTAAGTAGGTACTTGGATCAGTGGAATGTCATAGATGTTCTGCCATGTCTTAATTTTCTCTACGATCTCACAAAAGATTGCAACATTGATTTGAATTTTGAACCTTTCTGATGACATTTCGAAATGTCTAGGTAAGAAGCTTGAAAATACATGAACAAAAATATTGAGTAAGAGCCATTGATTTTTTAACTATGACAAGAATAGATTTTCGTCTCTTGTTTTATTAGAAAATTAAAGGTTTTTATAATATTCCAAGTAGTTTTCATTCATCTATACCACAATATTACCATTACAACAAAACAGAGATATTCAAAATTCTTCGACTTTCATAAAAATGTATCTTCCGTATATTTGATGAGGAATCCCCAATCCTCCTACTGCATGTAAACTGCATAATATCTTAGTAAAGTAATGATGAATGAGGTATTATTGACTCATGTCATTAGTGATCGGTATGAAATTGGAGTACGGTAGGCTACATTGAGTTGATAGCTGAAGGAAAGGCAAATATGAATAAAACAGACCTAGAAGTCAACATTTAGGATTCTTCTTCACTCCCATTCATTTAAAAAAGTAATGAGAGCAATATGACATTTTCAACGGTGTATAAACTCCTGATTATTATATAATATAGCTTCTAGTCTGCAGAAAAAGGGAAAAAAATTCATTACAAATCAGTCTCAGTATGTTTTCCGTTCACTAGGGGTTGAAAAAACGAACTATTTTTTGTGAGAACATCATTATTTAGATTATTTAGATTGGTGAATAGGTAAATCCAATGTACCTATAGTGAGGTCAACGATGAAATGGCAGTGGAGAAAGATATGAAAAAACGTTGCCGATCCTCTGTCTTGTCAATGCCTTCTAACTTATAGACGGTAGCTGATACAGGTTTATTGATGTAATATTAACAGTTCATTCACGTTTAAATCAATTATATTTCATTAATAAGAAAGAGATTATATTTTTCAATAATTTCATAATGAATTTTCATAATTAGGATGAATTATTTTGTTAATTAATTATGAATTCTACATTGTTAAAAGACGATCTGGCAAGAGAGCAAAGCGAGAAAAAGATAGCGCTATCCGTTTTTTTGAATGCTAGACAAGGATAGCAATAACATTGCTAATCAAACACTGCCATTGATAATGAATTTAAGTGTGAATCTAAAAGTAATTTTCCTGGTTCAACATTACTTCATCACCTGCTTGGATGAACGATGTAGCTTAAGCTTATAAGTCGGTTTGTTAGATCTTCGAACCAATGCTTGAGAAACAGAGGAACTCTTCTTTATTGGAAAAATGGATACTGATTCATCCTAACCGTGTTAGCGGTTTGAAAATAAAGAAATTTTGTATTTTGGTCGCCTAAGAAGCAATTTTTTATCTCTACCAGACTGATAATAAAAAGTTGCCCCATTCCGTCAGCATTTTTTGCTCTTTGTTACCCTACATTCTTATTCCTTTCAATGTTTGAAAGTTGAGAGTCGAATAAGGAGAATATGAAGTTTCAATGGATTAAATTCCTTTTGAGGTCAATAAGATAACTAGAAATACCTGTGTGGTCATAGTGAACAATATCTAGGGATTTCCAGAAGTGAAATTCCACTAATTAATACGTACACAAACAGTCCTTTGTATTGCCCTTCTAAATAGTGTTGGTTGTAAGTTCTATTCCTAAAAATAGTGTGGTCGACCACAAACTGCATGATAATTGGCTGAGACGGGTCAAAGTACGGATTGCTGGGATAATCCTGGCCGGGCGGGCATTGTTAGCTGAAAATTGCTCATCGGCGCGTGATCGCTGTCCAAACATACGGTAACTGTTCTAATTCGGTATTCGCAAGGCAGGTGCAATCAACAAGTTCTCCTACTGTTGAGGCCTCGACGGAATTATCGTCGAGTTAAATGGAAAATTCCAAGAATGTAGATAGTTTCTACTGGATATTATTCATTTGTACATTACCAATATTATATGAAAATGGAGTGAGGTAGATGTCTACTATTGACATATTTGATGTAAGTTAGTAGGGATCTCCTTTTTGAATTATTGAAACCGCATTGAATGCTTTTAATTTGTTCACAGGTCATCTGCCTGACTTGTAGAAAAACTTCTAGTGTCTGGTGCGCTTTACAGCAATTACTTTCCGCTTCTGATAACAAATGAAATTATTTTCATTTCATTTGGTCTGGGATTTTATTAAATTGGAGTTAGGTAGGGAATTTCTGAATTTGTAATCTTGAAAAAACACGCGCTATTCTACAAAGATGAAAAGACCTTTCAAAGTTTAAAATCTGTAATGCATAATAGGATTTTACCACACAGGTCGGGGAATTTTATTTCACTTCATTCATTTCATTGTATTTCTTAATATTCATTATTCAAAACACCTTCTAAATACCATTCTACTGTAGAAAGACCTCGACTATATCCGATGGAATATTCATTCAATCGGTTGTGAAGAGTTAACCAAATTGAAAAACCCATAGGCTATTTCCATTGAAAATAATAATAACCCATTTCAATTTCGTGAATTTTCTATTCAATAGTATGTTTTTATCTCTCTTCTCTTATTATCTGTTTCTGAGAAGTGCATTTCTCCCTCACAGTTGGCACCACTGAAATAGAAACGAAATCCAATCCAACTTCGTCTCTTTATCTACAATCTCAAATAAGCTCTCTTTGGTCTTGAATAGAGAATGACAGTTTTCACTATTCGGATGATAACAAATTGAGTAATTCAAAGCTGGTGTATCAGCAATTAGACATTAAGAGAGGTTTTGGTAGTGCGTTTTGAATTAACTGTCTAGGAAAATTATGTAAATCAACTCTCAAGTCTAACAAATTGATGCCTGATTTCAATATCTGGAAGTTCATGTCATTCTATAGGCCTATTGGATGATCCCGGTTTTCAAAGGCTAAATACAGCACATGCACATTGCAGACTTAAATAATATTTCTTCTGCTATACAGAATTGACAAGGCATGTTGTGGTAGGTCCTCACTCCTTTGATCTCCGAAATCTTCAAATTTGTAAAAAAAAACTATGAATTGAGAATTGGGGTAAAATGGAATGCAGAAATTGACCGCTTTTAATCTTAATCAAGCGAATAATATGCTGCTGATCATGGAATAGAGAGATGAGATTAAATATAATTATTATGAAGGATTTAAACCCGATAATCAAACAAGGATATACTGGTATCTTCAAAGCGAACCCCTAATTTCCGGGAAAGGTGGTAAAATTTTGCATTTGAAAAGACAAGTAGTGTAATAGAATAAAAAAAGTAAATTCATATGGCTTTTATTGGTGGAGAGTCCTTTGCGAGAAGGTACCACCTCGCCTGAATATATAATTTAAGCCGTAATTGGGCCTGTCAAAGAGGAAGTGACCTGACTAAAAACTTTTGTTCATTGTTCATATTCGAGTTTGAACCCGGGACCTTTACACTGCTACACAATCACTTCATCCACTACACCAATGATCACTCGTCATTATGGAAGAGAATAGATTTTGTCAACAATTGCGACATTGAAACTCGGTATCCATCCATTCTTCTTCAACTTCTCACGTCTATAGGCCCTACAGCAGTGTTTGATAAAACAGACGCGATTTATATATGATCAATGTATATTTTTTCCTCTCCTTCAAAATGATAACATTAAAGATACTCACTAGAAGGAGAATATTAGGCTTTGTTCAAAAATGATTGTGTAACTTTACTATTTCAAATCATTCATAGCCTAAACTCCATTGCCCAACTCTGTATAAGCTTGAGACTTGAGGGACGATTGTGAGAGAGAGTCACATAGTACCCATTTAGCAAGAGTATTCCAGACAAAATGAGAATTGAGAGAGTGTATAGATCAACTATAAAATATTATATTTTCGGCCTCCAGTCCGGCTGATAGATCGGACTGAAGGCCTGGAATTGAAGACCTGAATTACACTTTACTTCAGCTTACTCGTATTTTAGAAATTAAAAACGAGTAGCATTATAATACTGATACTGTATGCTAGTGGAACAATCTGAAGAATAAGTTGAGTATGACCAGTGTCGCAACCAGAACCATTGATCATGTGTTATTGAAGTCGATAGAGATGAGGGAATGAAGTTCAAACTGGCTTCTCAAAATTTAATGGTGATTGGAATAAAATGTCCTCCAAATGGAGTTTTTCGAGATTTTCAAGAAACATACTGCAATTTACAGAATAATGAAATAAAATCAAAAGATTATCTTGGTTTATCTGATAAAGCATAACTGTGATCTTTTATGTGTCAGATCGGTTAGCGACATAACTGAATTTTCGATGGACAGTAGTTTCTCGAGTTTTACAGAAATTCAAACAATATGGTCTATCACCGACAATATTATTGATCAAATGAACAGATCAGAATGTAGTGAATGTATCAATGATATTAAAGAACATTCCCTTAATACTTCACTCAAGTGACTCATATCTGTTTATACTGCCGATCACGTCACAGGTCTGTTTTCACATCAAAAAATAATCTGTCAAAGTGAAGTTCACATTCATTACTGATTTAAAACTATCCTATTAGTATGTCTGAATATTGTATAAGAATATTATTTGTGATGTGAAAACAGATCTTGCTGTGACAAACGGCGGCATGAAGCGATATTATAAAAGTATGAGTTAGTCACTTGAGTGAAGTACAGTGAAAAGGGAATGACGAAATATGAGACTGAATAACGGAGTATCAATGATTTGATATTTATGAAAAAGAAATAAAATACAATGTAATCAGTTGAAAAACTAATGTTATACAAGCTGGACCTACTGAGATTTTGAATAATTTAAAATAGGCCTATAGCATAGCCTACTATAGATAGCCTATTATCTAAAGTAAGCCATGCCATAACCATCATCAGTAAATTAAAAATCTATGTGCAAAATTTCAAATAAATCAGTTCAGGCGTGATAAATTCAGAAAAGCATCCTGTTATTACAACAGTCCGTTCATACTAGACTGAGAGAATATTTCTTGCATTCTTCAAAGAATGCAAGAATAAATTGATAATTGAAATAAATTGATTCAATTTTTATGTAACGAATTATCAGTATTGATGCCTTTTCCTGACTCTTTAGTAGAAAGCAATCACCCATACTGCAAATAGGCCTACAGCATTCTGTTGATAAACTATCAAAATCCGAAAAACAATACAGAGAGGTGATAGTGATTTTAAAGCGATTGATGATCTTGCTTAGATACCTAAGAATAGTCTATTCAGCACACTATCAATCATCAATAAATTATATTCAAAATAATATAACTCTAAATATAGATTTATAAATATTTCATAAATCTCATTCAACACTTCTTTATAATTTTAATGTGTAGCCTATTGCTCTCTGAGGTTCAAAAATGGAAATGAAAATAATGAGGACATGGAAGGTAATTGGATTATGCAGGATTTGGAACAGATCACCCAAGATTTAAGAGCAGCAGGGAAAATTGGTATCAAGGGAGAGTGCAATCAACAGTATTATGATGTTACGGTTGTCTCTGAAAAGAAATATTCTTACAGTAATTTCATTCTTAATAATTCGACAATAAATCCAAAGCTGTTGGAGAATAATAATTCATCAATAGCATTACTGTATTAGATAATAGCAAGACTGCTGCTCTTCGTTAAACTATTGTAATATGAGTTAGATAAAGAGGTGGTCAGAAATCCAAGTAAGGCATTTGGTACGGTATTGAATATTATTATGTATCGGGATCACAAACTGATAGTGGTGGAGAGTTGAATAGTAATGCTCAAGGTAGTTTCGATAATCGAATGACGCCAACAAGTCATAACTTATTTCTATTACACATTTAGTTCATATTATGCAGTCCCAAATCACAGCTTATTTATCTATTTATTTCTTCGTCAAATATGCAGATGGGTTGATAATAATTGTATTCACATATCGCTCATTTACATATTTTTCTCCAGTAAATTCAGATGAGCAAAGATTAAGATAAAAAATAATCAATACGGTAGACGAAAAATGTATTAGTGAACTTCTATTCCTCAAGTCAACAAAATAAATTCAATGCTGAAAGATGCAGTTTTCCCAGGTAGCGTTGAAGTCTCCAAAATCACTCCTCTTCCGAAAAAAGGCATAACAGTTTATTTTGAATTATCACCCCATCTCTATTTTACCTGCTCTGTTTATTTAGAAAAAATATGCGTCTGACTAGCTATTCAACTGAATTCAAACCTGTTCTCACCTACCTAGTCCAGTCACCAGGTACTTTTTGCTGGAAGAAACTCCGAACACGCTAATTTTTCTGTGCAATAATTCTGGAGTATTGGACATCCTAAATACAAAAAGTTGAACTTCTTGGCCTGGAGCTTTTTACAGAATGCCCCAAAACTGCGGATTTTCGGCTCCTTTTCCAGTTCTTTGAGATTTTCGCCGAATCAAGCCATCAGACAGAAAAAATCACTCGTCTTTTTCTTGAATAATAAAATTTTGAATGAAATGAAGTTATTATTCGGAGCTCTTTATCTTCATTGAGTACTGAGTTACAATTTTTCAAAAATGAGTACCTAATTTTTGGAAAAACATTCATTTAGAGGAAATTTCGCTTTTAATCAACTATATATATTCCATTCCGTTTTAAGCCATGACAATTTATGATTCAAAATTGTTCTGGGAGGAATTCTGTGCTCTACAACCTGAAACTAGATAGATTGTTCTATCTTAGATAGAGTTTCAGGAACACCTGATAACAATATTCCTTGTATTTCGAAAAACACCCGATTTTAAGCTTCAACCCCCATCATTAACTTCATTATCCTGTTATTGATAATTCGCACAATGATAAAGGCTAATGAGATCATGTTCTATCATACTCACCCGTTCGATTAACATTTTTTCAGTATTTTCTAGTGGATGGGCACACGCATAAGGAGACCTAAAGGATCAAAGTTTCAAACACTGATAACTTTTGACTGAATGATCTCCTGATACTACAGCACATTCTTCTCGGCTTCTCCAGGCGGTTTGAAATAACTTATCATAAGTCAAATTCGGTCAAAAAATGATTAATTTATCCTTAACTGTACTTGAACCTATATTTTCATACACAAAAAAATTAATAATTTCTATATCCAACAAGAATATATTCCAGAAACCCATTATGATAAAAAATTTACTTGGTTTTAAATTGTAGAACAGAATCTTCTCTCTCATTTGACGTGAATAATTTATGAAAAAATGTACTTGGAAAGTTCGATTCGCTCGTTTCAAATATTCATGAGAATGGAAAAACTCATCTCACTTTTACGTTCTTCGTAGTTTTTCGATGAAGAAGAATGATTGAAGATGGATTTGAGGCAACTAAGCATAATTATTAATAGAGCAATGAATTCTCCACAATTTGAGACCAATCGCGTGTTCCTATCATGTATCAGTCTCAGTTTGGAGGCTGTCGTCCTGTCGATTATTAGTAGAATCGTAAAATTAAGGGAAAAATGAAATTCACCATTTTTTTACCGGTCTCTAACTTTTTATCTGACACATCGTCAGAAGGCCTTCGATTGTGTTGATTCCAAAAGATTATAAAATTTCAAAAACCTATGACTTGAGTAATGAGGTTTTTGTGCTGGTTATCTTTTCTGGAAGTATGCAAGAACCTCTTCAATTTTTAGAATAAGTAGAATATCATTACATAAGACTGTGCTACATTTTCAATAATATAAGTTAAACCAGTACGGTATAGATTTGTAATAAAAAATTCATTGAAAAATGGAAATTCTCTTTCTATAGTAAATATTTTGAGACAGGGAATTATTTTCCGAGGCTAAGAAATTGATTCAATGGATTAAAAAGTACGGTACGATGGCATAATGAATAGAAAAATAATAACTTGAAGATTAAAAAGTGATAATATTTCACACCTTTGTGGGCATGAAATGTCATGCTCCCTCGTTTTCCAAATTCAAGTCATAATTTCATTGAGAAAATAGAAATATGTATTTAAAAAAAAATTGATTTGAGGAATTAACAAACAAATAAAAACGTAACAATAAATCATATAATATGCGTTCGAATTTCGAATGCTGTTCCTTTCAAGTAGATTATGTGATAATGAGTCAGAATGGAGAAATTCATTTATTAACGCATCAAATAAATTTAGAAGCAGCTTTGCATTCAATAATAGCTTATTCAAAAGTTTATACAGAAAATGTATTTCTGGTAAACATCACACACACTGGGAATACGAATACAATAGGCCTATGTGTGTGCCTTCGGCAGCAAAGTAGGTCAACGAACTTTCGTTTCACCACTGTGTAGACCCAACCGGTCGGCACCGACCAATAGGGTTGATGCATCGAGTGGTGACTCCACCCCCATTCCAGGACGAGCAGAGCGAGGACCCTGTTCGCCATTAGCAATTCACTTCAACTTGTGACATTACCGGTGATACATCAAGTGGTGTGTTTAGTCTGTTTATACTATAAGTTACTAGTCATAGTTACTTTCCGTTTACAATGGACATGGAAATCTGCCAGAGCTGTGATAGAGATTGGGAGGCCCACAAAAACAAGATTATTGTAAGTGGGATCTTATATTATTCAAATCTATTTGTGAAAATGAGGCATGTTTTTTCTGTGATAAATAAATTAATTTATTATGTTATTCATCACAGCTGAAATCAATAATTATTATTACATTGCAAACACCTTTGCCGCTAACCACATTGACTTATCAGTTATCTGGTGTAGATGTTTTCTTGTAGCCTATTGAAGCTTCTCGCTTGTGACAATGATAAGAATAAGAAATTAACTACGCGTAATCTCCATGATTTATCACTTAGTTTGATACAATCTAGTCTCTTATTTCACAATGCAATTATACGGTAAGTTAATAAATTGTAATCTTGATCAATTTTTCAATGTACAGTAAAAGTATACCAGTATTTAAACTTTATGAAGGAGATTCAATAGAAATAAATTACTAGAATAAAAAAGTTATACGGTAGCCTACCGGTTTTGTATCTAAAGTTGAAGTTATTTTTTAGATGCGAATGAAATCTCTAGGTACTTCAATTTCGTACTATTTAAGTTCGAGTTGTGAGTATCAATTAACTTCTAGTAGACTATGTATTTGTAATGGGTAACATTCTTATGAGAATCAAAATGAATAAGAAGTGAAATAAAATGTTTATGACTTTTATGTAACTTTTAAGACTTCTCTTGCTTGGTATTTCTTTCCTTGATTAACCAAAATCGGATTTTTTAGTAATATTAATAGAAATTGAAATGTTATTTCAGAATTATTTACATTGAAATTATCTTATTAAAACAGGAATTTCTATTTTGCTATTATTTTTAAGAGAAATTGTAATAAAATACCTACTGAATAGGTACCGTAACCTTAGTTCTGTTGATTTGAAGTTCAGATTGCTGTATCACAGCATTTAAAATTAGCCGCCAAGATTTCAGGTTAGTATGAAAGTAAAAATCTGATCTCAGTTATGAAAGCAAAGTTTTCAATCAAATCATGGAAAAGGATATTTTTATTAATGTAATTTATTTGACATGAATTTGATTATTTATCAAAGAGAATGAAAACTAATAGGCTATTAGATCAAATAACGTAATGGGATGAATTGAGTAACAGCTGTGGCAAAATAGAATCAAATTATAAATTAGGCTATAGAGGTTTGACCTCTCTTTTTTCTTCACTGCCATTATAACTTTTTATTCAATAACAAAAAAGTGATTTGTTCATTTGTTGTTTAATAGGAGAGCCGGTTGCACAAAAGCAGGTTAAATTTTAACCGTGATTAATTCCACGAGAACCAATCAGATAAGCCGTCTCTTCAAAAAAGCCTTCTCTGATTAGTTCTCGTAAAGTTAATCACGGTTAAAATTCAACTGGCTTTTGTGCAAATGGGCCTATGCATTAAATTATTGTTCTGGGTTTTTTTGTCAAAGTTTAACATGGTATTGGCAACTACTTCCCCCACCATTGGAGATTTGTGCATAACTATTAACAGACGATATTATTTAATGTAGGCTATTGATAAGCTCTAAATTTATTAGTAAGCTGTATCATAATTCTCGAGACTTCAGTAATTTTGACGGTTCATCATAGTTATAAAAAAAATTGTAGTGGACATTTTTTATGGCTACGTGATGTTTCCCACAAACCAAAATTCTATCATTTACTTCCCTACTTAGAACTGGGGTTTTATTAGGTTAATTGTGTTTTGAACTATCTATTACTGTAATATAATTTTTATAGACTAATATTGCATAGATGTATTATTTTTCTGCTACTATCCTGCATCTATGGGTGGGAATGTGAGTGTTGGTTGGGAAGTCCAAGAATAGGATATTTTTAGACCATTCTGTCCATTTTGAAACGTTTATATACTTTGAAATAATTATACTTTATAATACTGTTGTAAATGTGATTTTGTAATAACACTTTATTAGGTTACATCAATTTGGAACGTAAGCTTATATCACAAAAGCTCTGCGTTTACACCGAAGTTAATAACTCAAGTTTTTAACATTTTTGTTATCAACTGATGTTAATTACAAAAGTTAATAGCATCATGTTGAGTTGCATTTACACCGGAGTTGATAACATGAGTTATTAATAAAAAGTTGCCAACCTGACTGAATCAACAAAAAACAATCATGAAAAAATTTGATAACTCGTGTTTTCAACAGAAAATTCCTTGTTATAAACAAGATTTACATTATCCATCGAGAGTCGGTAATAGTATATTTCGCACCTAGGGCCGAAAATGAGACTTTTCCGGCTCGAAATCGGTTTTAAAGTCCGAGGCCGTAGGCCAAGGAATAGAAAAGTTTGAGAGCCGGAAAAACATTTTTGCCTGTGTTGCGAATGCTATTTTTTGCCACACAGAAAAATAAAACAATATAAATATATGAGAATAGTTGTTTATTAGGCACTTCTGAAAGCAAAACTGGAAGGTCATAGCTCTAGCAAATCAGAGGTATGAATATCAGGAAAAGTGTCCAAGTATTTTTATTTTTATTCTGATTTGTCTAAATAACCTAAAAGATTATGTTCAATTATTATGTTTTAATGTGGTCGGTTGAGTTTATACTTTTAAATTCTTTCAAATGACAATGAGATGATATTATTATGTTTTGATTCTTAAATAATAAACACAAATAATGAAACGTTTTCGATCAGCTGTTTTAGCACTCTTGAAATTTGGAAAATCTGAATGTCAACGGAAGTTTAGGTTAGAAGTTCTATCCTACTCTGAAAATCGAATTTGAATAGTTTATAATATTAATATATCTTATCTGTATTTCATTCATCCAAATAAAATGATAGTATCTTATGGCTGAATACTGTATTTAATTCTGGAAGCATGAATTGATTACGTTTCATAAACTATTTGTAAAAATGTTCAATATGTAAAACACATGTTTCAATTCAAATTTGAAGACAATTTTTTGCTTTTTATTCCGGCTGCTTTATCATATGAATACTCTCGTTAAATGAAATCATATGGAAGTCAATTACATTGATATAACAAGATCTGGTTACATGACAAGGAATTTCCTGTTAGAAACATGAGTTATTAACTTATTTCAAGAGAAATTTTTGACGATTCAGTCAAGTTAATAACTTTTTGTTAATAACTTGTGTTATTAACTCCGGTGTAAACGCAGCTTAAAGCTAGAGTTAAAAATAGAATCTATAAGGATTCCCAGCTTAAATAGTCCAAAAAGTAGGTTATGTTCCATACACTTGAATTCGGGTCCAATTTTCAGTCCAAACATTTGAAAACAGAAAAGTTCTAATTTAGATTGTTTACAAACCAAATTGAATAACAAAATAACACTCACTAATCACTTAAAACTGTAGAATAATGATCAACTTAAACAGGTCAAACAGGAGACATAATATATATAGATCGGCTCTTCTCGGTTGAGAAAGGAGACTTAGTCTCCGAAAATTTTCCCCATTTCTAATGTAAGTTTTCAAGTGTTTTCAATCTATTTATATCGTGTCTCCTGTTTTAATTTATATTACAAACTTTAAAGTGTCTTCTAATATAAATATTCTATATATATATAATATATATATATTCTTCTATATACATATATAATCAACGCAGTATTAGCTACGCAGAGTGTAGCGCTTCGAGGATGTCATTTGTTATATAATGGCGAAACGTCAGCAAGTAAGTGAAACTGCTTATCGGATGTACCCGGATATATATATATATATATATATATATATATATATATATATATATATATATATTTGGTTATTTATATGTTCATTTATTTCCAACGGATCTCGAAAACGGCTCTAACGATTTTCACGAAATTTGGAACATAGTAGGTTCATGATATAAAAATTCGATTGCATTAGGTCTCATCCCTGGGAAAACTTTCTGAAGGACATGAAAAGGATAATAATTATTCATCCTTGGAAAAACACATGATAATTTCGTCGTCTGTTGATAACGGAAGATGGGAATGTTGGTTATTACATTTTGTTAATAGCTTTGGTGTAAACGCAGCTCTACTTGTTATCTTTTTATAAAGATATTGCCAAAACAGTCACCTTGAAAACCGTGCTCACATGATAAGAGTATCTATTAGGGCTAGCCTACCGTACATCACTATCAGTGGCGTAACTAGTCCGACTGCGCCCCAATGCTATAGTATTTCTTTGCGCCCCTATTCGTAGACTCTCATCATTGTATTGAGTGTGAAATCTTCAGTTTCGCAACAATAGACCAATTGACAAAGGAATTTGTTTTATTTTAAACACAATTTTTGACTTTGCAGCTTTATTGGGACCAGTTAGGAGGTGAATATACCAAAAGTCCCCATCCCTACCCCTTGTGAAGGGATGAGGGTGGTTCGAAAGTAGAATTTTTCAATGTTTTGCCTACACGTTCATATCTTGAAAAAATGCGTTCAACCGACAAGACCAACTATTCAAAAAAGAAGCTTGTTAAATTCTCTACAATTTTTTTTAGCATGGAGTTTTGTGATTTTCCCCAACAATTTTCGCGATATACGATCTTGAAAATGTGAAATTGTTAAAATAACAACTTGTAATCCAATTTTTTGCTCTTTCAGGGCGTATAAATCTTGAACAATGCATAGTGATAATGAATGCTTATCGAAGATTTGTTGAGCATTGGTTCTCTTCAATTTTTATGTATTATTCCACTATTTCATATTTTCCTTTCATTGTTATAGCAGAAGCAGATTCAATGTACCGTAGTAGGTGAAATTTTCTATTCTGTAACAATTGATCATTTGACAATGAAATTTGAGGGGAATGTCTGGTACAAAATTGCTGACTTTGAAGGTCAATGAATACTAGTTGGGAGGTAAAAATAGCAAAAATGCGCATCTCTAGCCCGTCTGTTAAAGTTATGGAACTGCTAAGTTGACACTTGTTGCAGAGTTGAAAATTTAAACCCCACACATTGAATTTGCTATAACTATGAAAGGAAAACATAATAATGAAAGTAATACATAAAATTGAAGAGAAATCTATGTTCTACAAACCTACAATAAGCATTCCTTACGATGAATATACGGCTGTAAGCCGGTTCTTTCTTTTTTATAATATAGATGATAGATGGATGGATGATTTATTAGTATCTTTGAATGAGAATAACTTTTGAACGGTTTGAGATATCGATGTGCGGTGTTCACCATTTATTTTATCTTGAAATTCTGTATCAAAATAATGTATCATATAACCAAATTCCAATTTTAAAAATGAAGTTGGATTCAAAATTGCTTTTCCAAGATGGAGGACCAAAATTTTGATGTGACAGAAAATCAGTTATTTTTATTCGAATAGGATCCCCAATCAGACATAGGTCTATGAGACCGTTGAATACACTATTTTATCTATGACCACCTCTCAATCAAAGTTAGCAAAACATAATAAATTGGAAGTATGACAAATTGAAAACTAGACAAACTGAAGACTTGCCATCATGAAGAATTGAAAATACATCTATAACCATCCTTGGAATCTATATGCGAAATTTCAAGTTAATCAGTTCAGTAGTTCAGACGTATTGATGCGTCAAACATAATTTTCCTATCCCTATGGCTGTAAGCCGATTTTTTCCTTTATTATAATATGGATGAACAATTAGGATAGGAAATTGAAATTTGAACTTCGAAATTCGTATTGACTTCAATAATAGCCATGCTTGTATTGATTTCCATTACCGTATTTTGGTATAAATGGAAAAACGAAATAAATTTTTTCACCATTTTTATTTCCAAGTTATCCGTTTGAAATACGAAATGGTTCAATGATTTAAAATTTAGGTGCGCTTAGTTATCTCAAAAGGTAAAAATGATAAAAACAGGTGTTCCTTGAAAATTTGGTTCATTTTGGTAACTTAATAATAGTACCCAAATAGAATGATTTGAGAAAATCTAGAAATTTTCCACAAGCGAGTTGCACAACCTTAGATGCTATCCATCTATACTCTATACTCCTTGGGGTTATCTAAGAGGGTTATTGAAAAGCGTTTCCTACGAACCCCAGCGTGGTGTTTCCTACAAATTTTAATTTTCCTACAAATATTGTTGATCGAAAACTAAAATTCATCAAAATTGATTTTTTCTTCAAAATTCACTCATTTTTAAAAAAATCATAACTCAGTACTCAATGGAGATAGAGAGTTCCGAATGATCTCATTCCATTCAGAATTTCATAATCTAGAAAAAAAGTAGCCTCTTAGTCCAGTCAATATAGACATAAAAAAGGGGTCTCAAATCTCCATTGAGTACTGAGTTATGATTTTTTAAAAAATGAGTGAAATTTGAAGAAAAAATCAATTTTGATGAATTTTAGTTTTTGATCAACAATATTTGTAGGAAAATTTAAATTTGTAGGAAACACCACGCTGGGGTTCTTAGGAAATGCTTTTAAATAACCCTCTTAGATAAAGTAAAGTAAAGTAAAGTTTTATTATTCTCAATAAGCTCAATACAAGAAAATGTAAAATACATGCATATAAAAAAAACAAAACAAATAAACAAGTTTATAATATACATAACTGCATAGTAACGAATCAAACCAAATTTAATATTACTTATTGAGAAAAATACAATCCAGCACGTAAGATGCAACTTACGGACCGCTGGAGGGAGTCTAACACACTATTTTACTAAAGCAATAGAATGGACTGAAAAAAAGAGAGATAAAAAAAACATTTATGGGCTGTAATCAAAATAGGATATTAGTATTTAATTATTAAAGAGATGATGCTAATTAGAGAGAGCAAAAGAAAATCATTAAAAATAGAGATTCAAATTGTGTGGAAGGATTAATTTTATTGATTTATATTACAAAAAAAAACGGTAAGAAGAGCAGGGAAAATACAAAAAAAAAATAAAGAGGAGAAAAAATAAAAAGAAAAGCAAGATAACAGAATGCAAAGTTAACAGAATGGAAAGAAAAATAGACGGATTAAACAATAATTATGAACAAAAACTCTAGAGCTTCGGGAGTGAGTGACAAAAGCCAAATTTTAATTAATCTCTTAATCTTATTTCCACAATTACATGCAGCAATGGCATTCTTGACCTCAAGCGGCAAAGCATTATAAAATCTAGGTGCCAGGAAAATGAACGTTTTACGAAAAAGAGTGCAATTGGGTTTAGGACATCTGACTTGGGAAGCCGCAGTCCGCCTGGTCTGTCGAAGTGCGGTAACAGGCTGACAGTAATCAATTGTCACACCTCTATTTCCACTTATATTGAAGAACAATGACAAAACCTTGAATACATATAGGAACCTAACAGGCAAAATTCTAAGATGACAGAACAGTGGAAATGTATGATCATCAAACCTACTGCCCGTTATCAATCTTATAAAAGCTTTTTGAAGTTTAATAATTGGATCCTGGTTAGAGTAATAGGAGCTTCCCCAACATGTGATTCCATATTCAATTTTGGAATGTACAAATGAAAAATAAAGTTCCTTCATTACATTAAAATCGCACAAATATTTAATGCGATGGAAAATCATCAAATAGAACCTTAAAGACTTGGGACAGTCACAGCTAGAATAGGAACAAACCGGAGAGTGAAAGCGCAGTGGAGCAGGCAAGTCAGCACTTCCAGAGAGACTGAACATCATATAATTAGTTTTGGCTACATTAATTCTAAGTTTGTTACATGTAAACCATAGATATATTTTGTTCAAGTCAGACTGCATTTTCTGATGTAAATCTTGAAGGTTATTACTTTTATATGAAAGAGCAGTGTCGTCCGCAAAAGCAGTTATCCGTCCATTCAATTCACCATTATACAAATCATTTACAAAAATTAAGAAGAGAATAGGGCCAAGAACCGAACCTTGCGGCACACCACAAGTTGTGGGTAATACTTCACTTGCAACGTTTCTGATCCTTACATACTGTTTCCTACCCTGTAGGAAGGACTTAAACCAATCTAGTGGAATTCCCCTTACACCAGCACTCTCCAGCTTGCGGAACAGCAGACTATTAACTGTATCGAATGCTTTACTAATATCCAGGAAGATTCCCACTGTTTTGCCACTACAGCCACTGTTTAATCCTGAATAGACATATTTCAAAAGATGCTGTAAGGCAATTTCTGTACAAATATTTTCCCTGAAACCGAACTGGCAGGCCGAAAAAAAGTTGCAGCTATTGAGGAATGAAAGTAATCTAGTTTTTATAATTTTTTCAAATAGTTTTGACATGACTGGTAATAATGAGATGGGTCTGTAGTTTTCTTTACTGAGTTTATTTCCTTTTTTGAAGATGGGAACAACAGTAGCCGACTTCAGTATTTCAGGGAAACAACCAGATACCAACGACAAGTTAAACAAATATAAAAGAACTGAAGAAATAGAAGAAAAGTTATCTTTAAGGATTCTAGCAGTCACAACATCGTCACCCGAACTTTTACGAGTAGAAAGAGAGTCAACAAATGTTTTGAGTTCAACAAGTGTAACAGGGCTGAAAAAAATAGATTTATGGCTAGTTTTAATTCTGAAGGACTCTGAAGATTGTGCCTGAATATGGGTGGGTAAAGCAGGAAAAGAATCAGAAAGATTCTTAGGCATTTCAATAAAGTATTTATTCATTACGTCAGAAACTAGGCGGTTGTCATCAAATAAAATACCATTCTCCTGCAACACAATATCCGTATCTTTATTATTGTCTTTTACTGGCAAAAGTGTTTTTATTGATTTCCATTTTTCTCGGGGGTTATGTTTTTGAATGAATAACTGTGAAGAGTAAAATAGAAGTTTGGCCTCTTTCACCCATACTTTTATTTTATCTTTCATATTTACGAATTTTCTTTTGAGGATCAAGTTTTTTGGATCATTTTTATGCATCTTATGCAATTTGTCTCTTACATAAATGGCATTGGACAAACCAGGAGTCATCCAGGGCTTTAACATTTTTATGTTCTGTTTGTATTTAATATTTTTTTGTGATTCTACAATACAGTTATTTAAGATTTGATAAAAAATATCAAATGCTTTGTTAGTTTCGTGTTCTTCAAAGACAGGTTCCCAATTTTCATATTTTAATAAGGTACTCAAACGCTTGTGGTCCAATTTTTTAAATTCAGACTGCTGAATCCTTCTCTTTTCAATAACTATAGGCAAAATACAAGCCACCGCCCGGTGATCCGTGATTAGGGTTTCAATGACAGCAACTTTGTCAATGACAAAAAGATTCGAACGATATGATAAGTGGTCAATACAGGTTGAAGATGACCCCACTACCCTCGTCCCTATATCTATTAACTGCTGCATACCATTTCCATTGAGACAATTTAGATACGAATCACTATAAACATCCGAAACACTAACATTTAGGTTAACATCCCCTAGACAATATAAATCTGAGCTCCTGGTGGTAGCCAAGAATCTATCAAAACTGGCAATAAATGTATGCCGATCACCTAGGTGAAATCTGTACAAACCTAACACATTAAATAAATAATTCTTGTATTTACAAAAAAGTAACAGTGAGTCACAGTCAGCAATGCAACAATCCTTTTTAGTGGCAGTAATAGAAGAATGAACAACCCCAAGGAGTATAGAGTATAGATGGATAGCATCTAAGGTTGTGCAACTCGCTTGTGAAAAATTTCTAGATTTTCTCAAATCATTCTATTTGGGTACTATTATTAAGTTACCAAAATGAACCAAATTTTCAAGGAACACCTGTTTTTATCATTTTTACCTTTTGAGATAACTAAGCGCACCTAAATTTTAAATCATTGAACCATTTCGTATTTCAAACGGATAACTAACTTGGAAATAAAAATGGTGAAAAAATTTATTTCGTTTTTCCATTTTGGTACCGTAGCTTGATAGTAACTTGAAAAATGACACTAAAACGTTTTTAACAACGTGGTACACAGCCTTAATGTTCGGTACTCAAATCAGGTCTTAGCTCACCCAGTTGACCGAAATGGAATAGCCTACTATGGATCAAGTTGTTTGAAAAATGATAGGAGAACGCAATGTAAAAAACCAATGAAAAATCTCGGATAAGTGCATAACTCTGGAATAATTAAAAAAATACTATTAATACGCTCTCTCCTGTCCTTAGCGAGCATGAGAACCTCTTAGGGCCGTTTGCACAGTCAAAGCTTAAACTGAATTTAATCAGCTGGTGGCTTAAACTCAAAATGAAACAAATTACAACAAACGAGACTTGGTACGGACTTAATCCAGTTTAAAATGAAATTTAGTTTAAACTGTCACTGTGCAAACGGCCCTTACTGTGAACATCTTCAACAGTCATATTCTAAGACGTAGCAAATAGATAAGAATATTTAGTTTGTAAAACTCTTCATTTTCGTCTTACAGCTTTCCCTTAGTATTTATTTACTTATTTATTTTATCGACAGTCACAAATCATAATTACAATATAATATGATTGGGAGAAGACAACAGGCATAACCCAAAACTGTCTTCTCCCAAATTTTTACAAATAAAAGTTTAAAAAAAGAATGAGGTTATGATTTTACTTTTCACTTCAAAAAGTCCAATTTCCGCTTTAAAACTAATGACATTAAAACTATTTAAACATAAAAACTATTGGAACATGGAATGGTATTGTCATGATTAAACCTATAATAGTACAATTGGAATTTGTATTGAAGAAATGCAGGTTAATAATAAAATATCTGTCATGCCAAGACCAACCAAACCGTTCGCAAAAAATGTTGATATAAATTTTTTTTATCATTTCTTATACTTTCGATGAAAGTATTTTTTATTAGTTTTTAATAAAAAAGTATGTCCTAAAATAGATTCTTAGAATAGATTAGATTTGTCTGATTTGATATCTTACTGTTGGATATTTTTTTGGGATGGGAAAAACATGTATTTTCAACAAATTGTAAAAATCCAAATAGTTTATTATCTCTACTCATTTTTATTAGTAATAAAAAAATGGCCTATAGGCCTATCAATGTTTTTACTCTCCTTGCCCTACCGTTATGTAGTGAAGGAAAGTAGGCTATGTATGTAAGAAAAGTGACATGTAGGCTATGTAAGAAAAGTATTGATTCCAAAAGAACAAAAAGTTATTCAATATTCGAGAAAGTTAATAGAAATAAATGAATCCAGCTGTGGATTGCAAGTATAATAATTATATGATAAAAATGAATTGAATTGGGAAAGGTCTATAACGTACGGGAGCGAGAGAACCCATATAGGTAGATGGTTGAAAGATGGTTGTCGCCGTCGCCGTTAGGCGGAATCAAATTCAAATCTATAAAAAGACACACTACATATTCAATAACACAAGTAATATCAAACAAATATAATGAGCCCCGAGATGATTCGAATTGCAGTAGTGTTCACAAAGGCGTTATCAGTTTGCATTTCACGCAGATAAAACCAGCTGGAAAACAGGGGAATGAGAATGTTGTTTTGTGTTGCAGATTGCTGGTGACCCCAAATTCGACAGTTGCCCGAATGCGATGGACCGCGAGCAGTTGCAGCAGTACCCCTGTCCGGAAGCAGTGCTCGAACTGGGTCCCCTTTGCCCAGTCACCTGCGATCTCCTCACGGCCTGCATGGCTCACCCCGAACAGGTGTCGGCCGAGGGCCGCCGCTTCGCCGCCAAGTTCGTCTTCCAAAGAGCCATGGAGACTGTTCTCAACGTTGATGTGGCAGTCGAGGTGGCCACCACAGTCATGGCAAAAGAGGAGAACGACCCAGTCTTCACAACGAGACTGACCAGTTGCTTGGATCTTACCTACGTCGAACGCGAGAACCTCATACCTATGAAACACATCAACGTCACACATTTCCTCAAGCGACTCTACACTGTTCTCAAAAATCGAAAAGTATCCGTCAGAATCTTCAACACCGAACTACCAACCTATTTTCTGAACTGTATGCTGACATGGTGTCATAGTTGCTTTGAGAAGCCCAATCTCTATTCAGTATCAGCAATGGACGCATTTCATGGTATAATTAATAGAAACACGGCATTAGTCATGCGCAAGAAGTTCCCACGTAGAACAACACGACTGAGAGGATGTATTGCGAAAGCAGTCTCTCGAGGCCCTCTACAGAAAGGAGTCCGACTTCTTATGTGGGAGATCCTACAATTTTTCCCCAGGGATGACTAAAATAGAAAGAAACTTCGAATGAAGATATTTTCTTGGAATTCAGAACTAGTTTTTGAACTTATCAGTACTATTAATTAAGCTTTATGATACCGGTAATTTGAGGTTTAACTGTAATTTAAATACCAAATAATGAATTATTGTCTAGGATGAACAATTTTCCTATTAATTATCATCTCAATAAGAAATTAGAATTGACAAAATTATAATAATTCACTATTCTCCCAGAAGACTGAAAAATGGGATTCCCAAAAATTAAAACTGAGCTTTCCCAAAGATAAATTTATTTTTAAATATAGACTAATTATTATAGAATACATTTTGTTTAAAATATATACGGTAGCTTTGTTCTTATGTAATTTGATCTCAGAATACTCAAACCGCTCGCTGTTTATTAGTTTAGTCCATTAAGAAAAATGTGAATTTATTGTTAGTAATATCATCAAGATTTAATCATTTGATTTTGTTCTAGTGCTCAACTTGTGAATTGTTTTCTATTTCCACTATAAAATAAGCCAAACAAAAAGGACTAGGTAACTTTCAAGTTTTGGAAGATGTATTTGAACCTGCAGTCATAATAGTCTAGTCTTGTGTTATTTATTCCTATCTTACTAGTCTTGAGTTATCTACAGTTCAGACTAAGCAACAGGGATTATTGAGTAACTTTATCCTTGGTAATTATTTCCCACGTAATTGTGTAATTTTATCAACGAGATAGTCAAAATAATTAAATTACTACTTACAGCATTAGGTATATTATAGGCTAATTCTTATTTGACGAGCAATATTCTGTGAAAATTAATTTTAATATTGATTGATCTCTCTATAAAATAGCCATATCATAATGGTTCTCTGTAGATGATGATAATGTAACTAGAATCTGTACATATTGTAAATAAATATTCTATTTAGAAATACACAGTGTACGATTAATGCTTGAGTTTTTGAATCCTCAAATCAATATTTTGTCAAGTTCTAGACTAATTGAGTTATAAAAAATGTAATTAATATTAAAACCATGGTTAATGAAGAATATTAAGCGAATTATATGTAACAGTACAACATAGAGAACAATAGTAATTAATTTGTTTTCTCAACATTCAATTTTTTATATTAGCTTGATTGTTGATCAATTTGGTAACTATGAGCCAAATTGGTTTTAATCATGAGCAGAATCCTATTACGATACTATAATTTCAAGTATCCTACTACGAAAATGAGACTTCATTCATTCAATTTAATCATGAAATGGGATCTTGAAAGGCAAGTGGTTCATGAAAAGTAATAAATTTTCATCACTTGATTTGATTGATGAGAAGCAAATTATGTTCTTTTTTACTATCAGTCATCTTCAATTCACTATCTTGATCTTACAAGACAATGAGGAGCTAAGTCTACATATAGCAATAAATATTACATTATCATTATTCCACATTATTATTCACGGACATGGTTCAGCAATCTCATAGTCCTTTCTCATAGACCTAAGCCATTCATTGAAGATGTGAAGATGGCATACTGAGATACATTCATATGTTGCACTCTATATTGAGTTTCACCTTTAACTGTTGCAGCAATGTAGTTTTAATATTTTCAACTATTAACAGCAATTTGATCAGTTTACACTATTTTTATACCATTTATATTATATGGTGAGATTCACTTTGAATTCAATTTAGTTGCAATCTCATGACGAAATAATTATAGTATTATGGATGGCACCAACGCTCCTGTGCAACTAAATTGAATTGAAAGTGAATCTAATTATATAAATGGTATGAAAATATTGTGAACTGATCAAAATGAATCTCACAGCAAAGCAAATAGATTATAAACATTAAAATGGGATTTAGGTATGTATTGCATGCAATCCTATCTAACCAGTTGACTGCTGAATCTGGACCCGATAGATAATTGTACAACGTTGTCAGCATGTTGGGCAGAGCATCCAACTACTGTAGTGATGGCTGTGATGGTAACGTACAGTGATGGTGGTATAATAAAGTAGCTTCAAGCAATTTGGAGCCTTCAAGCACTACCATCTAAATTCACAGGTGGAAATCTAGGTGGTAGTGCTTCAAGGCGCAGGTAGGTGCTTCACTACTTGTGAGTACAAAACAGAATCTAATCAATCAATACCGTATAACTTGACCAAATAAGAATTTATTTCAAGAGATAAGATTTTGAGAAAAATCATCAAAAATATGATTATTACAGACCAGTCCTATATAAATTCCTCTCAAACACTAGCAGACCATTTGAATGATTAATTTCCATGGAAATCGGCTATCTATTTCACAAAATAATATGATATATATCTAAATAAGATCTTGTGGTGCGAAGAAGTTGCTGCTAACCATCTTCTGAGTACGCAACGTGTCATATTATTATTATCTTGATTCTTCTCGAAAACTAGCTCATCAATAACCTGTTTTCCATTAATCTGCAATCCAATCCCTGAATATAATTATATTCTAGAATATCCAAATTCATATTGTGGATAATGTTAAATTTGATTTGCCTCAAGTTTTAGTGACATTTTATAATGTTCATTGAATCCCAAAATATTTTGATTAATTTGGACCAATTCAACTTATTTTCCATCAATCTGCAATCCATTCCTCCAATATAAGATCCATTTACTCCATTACCGGTACTCAAGATCCATTTTAAGGACTAGCAGACTGTTCAATTGAATTGGTACTATTGTTTGTGGAAATCGGCAATCCATTTTCTGAAGATCTTCTTGTAGAACTTGCGAGCCATTGTGACGGTAGGCGGGTCAAGGTTGTTGGAGGCCCTCAGGTCGAGGTGGTGAGCGGCTGACGGCAGCAACACGGCAACTGTCGACTCTGACACGTTCTTCAACACGCCGCCGCCTGCCCATGGATCCAGAAGGCCATTGCTACACAATTAAACAATATTATTAGTTGAGTAAGGGCCATATGCACCATCTTCGTTTAACGCTAAACCACGTTTACTTGTAGATATGGTTGCATTCATCATAATGTGTTTCATTCGGGGTTTAAACGAACAGCTGACATTTCTCCTTTTAACCGAGATTTTGCATACCGTACCTAAATCGTCACTAGAATAATTTACTTGTTCTCCATCATTGCTTGATTATGAAAGTTGCCTCCATTTATCAAGTTGGATACGCATTACCCAAAGAGGTTCCGAAGGGTAGGGTGTAGGTGAATATCTCTATGTCGTTTATCAAATTGATTTTGTAGAATCTGAAAATGAGGTATTTCAATTTTTTGCATTTGTCATCAATATGATAATTCCATCTAAGATAAGAATCAATTATAACACCCAGATACCTAGCATGGTCCACCTTATCAATCATTGGGCACTGACAATGATCCAGCGCAGCAGGCAAATTGCATGATGCATCATTAATTTGCGATCTTAAATTTGTTGGTTGTGATCCGGCAGTAGGGGAAAAAGCTATGAATGAACTTTTTTTATGGTTCAATGTGAGTGTATGGATATCCAACCATGTCTTGACCGTCTTCAACCCTTCTATTGCCAAATCTCTCACCTCCTCCCATGTAGAACCCGAGAAAGTCACAATGGTATCATCAGCAAATGAAATAATTGTTCTATTTTCAGAATTAAGTTTGAGCAAATCATTCATATACACCAGGAACAATATTGGAGATAACACAGTTCCCTGGGGTACCCCATATTCCGACAAATGCACCTGATCAGACTTGCTTCCTATTGATATGATTTGTGTTCTGTCTTTTAGGTAGTGTTTGAACAAATCTAATGCCTTGCCACGAATTCCTATATTTTTCAGTTTGTTCAACAAATTTTTGTGTGGAATTGTGTCGAAAGCCTTTGCCAGGTCCAGCAGCACTGTAAGAGTTTTTTTATTGTTATTAAAGTTATCTGTCACTATGTCTACCAGGTGTAATATAGCATCTTGTGTACTCTTGCCGGTTTGGAAGCCATACTGATTTTTATGTATAATATTGAATTTATCTAGGTATTCTACAATTCTTGTTTTTATTATTTTCTCCATTACCTTAGACAGGCTACTAAGTAGGCTAATCGGTCGATAATTACTAGGATCATTTTTAATTCCACCCTTGTGAAGAGGTACGACTCTAGCAGTTTTGAACTCCTCTGGGAAGTATCCCTGTTCAAAACACTTATTTATTATGAAGGACAATGGACTAGCAATGAAACTGGATATATTTTTCAAACAAAAATTACTTATATTATCAATACCAGGTGAAGAGCTATTTTTTAATGTACATATTGTTTTAATTACCTCACATTCATTTGTTGGAAACCAGAAAAAGACTTTGGTGAGTTGACAATTGTTTCAGGGAAATGAATATCAATATTGGAGTTTCTTATCTTTTCTGCATGCGACTTGCCAACCTCTGCAAAATAATTATTCAAGACACTAGGTTCAATGTTTACATCAGTGTTTTCTTTTCTTTGTCCAACAGCTTATCTATACAATTCCAGAGTTTCTTGCTGTTTGTTTTATTTTGTGTTATCTTGTTTTTAAAATAGTTCTGCTTAGCCTGCTTTATAAGATTTCTCAATACGTTTCTATATCTAGTGTAGGCTATTGCAATTTCAAGTCAAGATTATTAGGTTGTTTTGTCAGTTTTTTATACATTCCATCTCTAGTTCTTATACAGTTTACTAAGTTTGCAGTAATCCAGTTTTTTAAAGGTTTTTGTCTGTGGTTCAATTTTATTTTTGTTTTTGAATTATTGATATGATTATTTAATTTGTTGATGAAATTAGGTGTCAAGTTTTGCAGGTTATTACAATCAAATATATCCTGCCAAGATTCAGTTTGCAGATTTGTAATTAGTTTTGAGTAGTCTTTTTTTTCAGTATGCTCTCTACAGTTTGTGGGGGCTATATGTATGTGATCTGAGATACCCAGAAAAAGACCAGTCGCACAATGATCAGTGATGCTAGTCTTGAAAATTACACCTACAACATCCTTGTAATTTGACGTTTCGTCTTTATGGAATATGTGATCAAGAGTTGCCACTGATTGATTTTGTACTCTTGTCGGTTTATTTATATACGATTTTAGACCATTCATATGTAACAAGCTACAGTACTCATTCGCAGAATTTGTGTTTTGATCGAGGTTAATATTTATGTCACCGGCTAGTATTATGTTTTTTTTATTTTTGAGTTCTTCTAGACATGAGCCAAGATCCTCAACAAACGATTCAACCGATAATGATGGAGGTCTATATATAGCCATTAGTGTGATATTTTCTTTCATCTGTGGTACACTAATTTCAAGAATGATTGAATTTGCAGAAGCAATATCATTGCTTAAAATTCAGCATTTAGATTATCCTTAATAAACACACAAACTCCATCACATTTATTAATTTGGCAGGTGAATTTATAACTGAATATCCGTTCAAATTGAAAGAAAACTCGTGCTCATTTGAAGCCCATGTTTCAGATAGTATAATTAAATGGTAGGAGGTTTTACAATTTTGAAGGACGAGAGATAATTCATCGAAATTTTTTTTCATACTACGTATATTCATATGTAGGATGTTGAATGAAGTTTTACAAATGTTGTTCAATTTCAGTGACGGACGAAAATCCAACACATCATCATATTCTATTGTGTCGTAGCAGCCATCCTCAATCAATCCTCCGAAATCATTAACAAAACCATTATTTTTTAGTTTCCAATTTTTAATCCAATTCCTTCTATATTTGAGTGATTATTTTTTATCATGCAAGTGAGAAATGTATCTAATGAGCCAATGTTACTTATGTGTCTTTAAGGAGATGATTTAATAATCTGATTTTAAAGGGAAAATGTATGAAGATGAAAGATTATAATTAAAACCCTTCTTTCCTGAATGAAACGGGAATATGAAATATTAGCTGATCTGTTTTATTTAAAAAGAGAATTAACGCTAGAGAAAATATGTGAAAAATGTATGGAAAAAGTTCAACTGGTTTATAAGAGAAAAGTTTTTATGGAAACCTTCAACGTTAAAAATAAAAGATAATTAAGAAAAAAACAAAAAAAAACAATAACAAACTTATTAACGGTCACATCAGGTGCGGCCGTGCTATCTCCGCAGTATTGTAACCGTAAAAATTCCTTATCAATATGAGTTGCATTTATACCTTTCCAAATTCCTATGAAAAACTTAGAGTGTTTAATTAGAGAATCCAGATAAAAATATTGAATTCTTATAATGAAAATGATAAGAAACTTTTCAGTCAGATAACTTGAATAAATTGAGACCAACTTAATACAAATAAAAAATAATAAGAAAATTTCAGTATTCAATTAGAGAACCTGGATAGATTAATATTTTTATAACAAAATAATATGATATATATCTAAATAAGATCTTGTGGTGCGAAGAAGTTGCTGCTAACCATCTTCTGAGTACGCAACGTGTCATATTATTATTATCTTGATTCTTCTCGAAAACTAGCTCATCAATAACCTGTTTTCCATTAATCTGCAATCCAATCCCTGAATATAATTATATTCTAGAATATCCAAATTCATATTGTGGATAATGTTAAATTTGATTTGCCTCAAGTTTTAGTGACATTTTATAATGTTCATTGAATCCCAAAATATTTTGATTAATTTGGACCAATTCAACTCATTTTCCATCAATCTGCAATCCATTCCTCCAATATAAGATCCATTTACTCCATTACCGGTACTCAAGATCCATTTTAAGGACTAGCAGACTTTTCAATTGAATTGGTACTATTGTTTGTGGAAATCGGCAATCCATTTTCTGAAGATCTTCTTGTAGAACTTGCGAGCCATTGTGACGGTAGGCGGGTCAAGGTTGTTGGAGGCCCTCAGGTCGAGGTGGTGAGCGGCTGACGGCAGCAACACGGCAACTGTCGACTCTGACACGTTCTTCAACACGCCGCCGCCTGCCCATGGATCCAGAAGGCCATTGCTACACAATTAAACAATATTATTAGTTGAGTAAGGGCCATATGCACCATCTTCGTTTAACGCTAAACCACGTTTACTTGTAGATATGGTTGCATTCATCATAATGTGTTTCATTCGGGGTTTAAACGAACAGCTGACATTTCTCCTTTTAACCGAGATTTTGCATACCGTACCTAAATCGTCACTAGAATAATTTACTCGTTCTCCATCATTGCTTGATTATGAAAGTTGCCTCCATTTATCAAGTTGGATACGCATTACCCAAAGAGGTTCCGAAGGGTAGGGTGTAGGTGAATATCATTGCAATTGAAGTTATAAAAACTCACCTTTTTAGGCAACACATTATTAAACAGGCACATTATTTAAACAGGAAGGCTATTCAATCTCGCTTATTATATATAGACAGCTAGTTGAATCAATTAAGTAACATTTTCATAATTTAGTAACATTTTCTTAGAAACCTGATAGATACATCACAAAGAATAAATAATATGCTTCAGCTGTAAGAGATGCCGTACAACAATGATAAGCAAAAGCTTGATATTAGTTTTATTATCAAATATAGTGCTGAAATCATGCATTCAATTACATTAATTTTGTTTCCGATATACTAAAAATATACTATGTACATTTTATAAACTATTTTATATACTATGTCCTATCGGACATAGGGTGAAAAGAGTGGAATACCTGAAATATTAACAGATCATATGGTCATCTATGGTAGTGGAATAATAGCTTCTAGTTTCTGTAGTGGTTATTCTAGTCTCAGGATTCCAATTTGATAAACGTTGTAACTATAATAATAATAATAATAATAATATTGGAGGGTGATGCCTACATAAGCTCTTAGGCATGTGCGTGGGTAATGAATGAGAGGGATGATGATGAGAGATGATGACTACTTTTTAGGTAATCGGGACCGACGGCTTATCGTCTCCTCCGAAAGAAAGGGTGGCCGTATTTATGTGATTGTACTGTGGTCAAAAACTTCTGTCTCGGTCGAGATTCGAACTCGGGTTCTCTTGATTAATAGACCGGCGAGTTATCACTTTCTCCAACGAGCCACTATAAGCAACTACCGGGTGCGACAGCGAAACTTCCATTTTTGAAGTGAACGCCATTCAGTCAGCTGATGTCGTAGTACAGCGAATTTGGTCTCGTTAGAGAGGCCAAACCATAAATTTTTCTTCCCAACATGTTCAGTTACCATCATGCATTGTAACAATGAAAAGCGTGCATTTACCGTTGAGACGTATTTTTCGAGCGGAAGTTTTTTGGTCACAACCCAGCACGCATTTCAAAATCGCTTCAATTCAGCCCCTTTGGCTACTGTCCTTGAGCGTAAATCAACTGTTACGTGGGTCACTAGATCAGTCAAACTGCAAGTGCGACAAGAGGAAGAACTGAAGTCCCTCGGCCCATTAGGTCACTTGAGAACATTGAGGCAGTGAGAGTTTCAATGTTGCGATCACCACAGCGTTCAGCGCGCAAACATGCGTCTGGTCTTGGACTTTCCGATCGTGCTGTGAGACAAATTCTTCATGATGATCTTCATTTTCATCCATACAAGATGGCAATTGTATAGGAACTTTCAGAACTTGACTTCAATTGAGGAAACACGTTCCAGGACGCCTCATCTCAATATTAGGAGCGATTCGGAGTGGCCAGCCCGATTTCGCGATTTGAACCCTTGTGATTTTTTTCTACGGGGGTTTTTGAAATCCATTGTTTAAAAGAACCGTTCAATGACCCTAGAAGATTGGAAGACCAAAATCAGGGAAGAAATTGATGAAATAACACCTGCAATGCAAGCAGGAGTCATGACAAACGCCAGAAATCGGTTTACTCAGTGTATGGAGAATTGTGGACGTTACCTACCTGATTTGATATTCAAAACTAATTGAAACACAACTTATTTATATATGTGTCTACATTACAAAAAATAAATACAAACTTTCTGATCCATACAATGAGTTCTATTCACTTTTAAAAACAGGAAGTTTCGCTGCCGCACTCTGTATAACCAACTTATAACCAACTATAAGCACATTGTTCTAGATCTAGCACAATGTAAATAATTATGTTAAAACAATTTTTGTAATTTCATTGCGAATTTTATTATATTTAATGAAATAACAGTAAGATAGATATGGTGACTTATATAATCGTTTTAAGGAAATAACTTAACCTATTTCCACAAGAAATACATTTTCATTATTTTGATGATAAAATTGCATGTCCCACACAAATATTGTTAGCTTTGTTTGAGAGCGGGTTTTGTGTTTTTGTTTTCTAGCTCGGATGGTAAATAAATTACTTTCAGTCTAAGATAATAATTGAGGCATATATAAACTATGAGTAAGACGGACTGGCAAAATGTAGCGTACCTGAATATGATGTTGCTGGCTGTCTCAAGATTCTTTCCACCAAACAACTTTGGGATGCTGTATGGCCTTGTGCTCATCTTCAATGTTTTCTTGCAATCATTAACATAGGCTCCAAGATCCCATGGCGCTGGCTCGAAGAAATCTTGTTTTCCATCCATGCAGATGGGCATCACCATTTCTGTACATGACTAAAAAAGAGTTATTGTATTAAAAATTTTTCATCCTTTTTTGCTAGGTAACTCAAATATATTATCTAGTTATTTTCAAATCCCCAAATATTTGTGTGATAAGATCAAAATACTGTATAATACATAAAACAAAATATTAATGAACAAATAACCTTACCAATCGATTTACAACTAATAATAGCTATATTACGGAAACACAAATTGCAGAATATCAAAATAACTCATCTTGAATTATGTGATTCCTCCAATCATACCAAAATGTGAACAATGTAGATTGACTTAAATATCCATAAAAATAATTGTTGTAATCAAAGGAAAGAGTATTTTGAGCAAGCATAATGTACATTATAGCAGTTATCAGCAAATATTTTGCTCAATAAATAGAAGCATAAATTAAATTATCAACACTACCAAGGTTACATTTACAAAGAGGTAAAATCTCTTCAAGAGGTAAAACACTTATCAATTTCGAACTTGCTTCTAAATAGTGTTCGACTAATCAATGACCCACTTGAAAAAGATCTTAATTTTAAATGATCGAAACAATATCCCGAATACTGGAATCTCTCATCTAGGTCCATGTGAACATTTTCCTCATTTTCTTTTGTATATTTATGATATAGAGTTTTTGAAATATTATCAGTAAATACTATTCTTGAATAATTTGTTTTATTTTCATTCTTATTCCAGTTGGGTACCTGGTAATTCCATGCGTCTAAACCAAGATCTGAAGTTCCAAACTCAGAAGACAAATTAAAACATTTCGCAGAACCTGAATGGTTGAACCAAGCATTCAGCCCTTTGAAAGTTGCTGTAAGTAGATCTTTTCCTTCCATTGGCTCATCCAAATGTTTGCAAAATGCCTGGAACAAGAACAATTTCAAACGTTTATTTCCTTAAAAGTGTTTTACTTTATATTTTTACAATGAGCCAAGGCAATATGAATATAAGTAGGTGCTTTCTTTAAAACTTGATCAGAATTAGTAAGTAGCTTATGACATGCATGTGAGGTAGAAACTTGAGAAAATTAGTCGAATATAGAAGGACATCAAAAATTGATCTCAGAAGAAATGTATTTTTGAGGAAAAAGAAGGGCTACCCTGCACCCTGCTAGTAGAAAAGAATCTATACACTCTACTCAAAGTAAAACTTTCACAAGATGAAATCATCAATATTGATGAGTTTAATTGTTATATCGTAATATTTGATATCTATTTAATACATCTTACATTGCCAGATCTGACAAGACCTATGACAAACACTAATAATATAATAATAAACAAAACATAACACTTCTATAATAATAAATTGATAAATTAACCCCCCCCCCCAAAGAAAAAAAATGGAGAAATAGAATGCATTGCACAATACAAAACACTCGCTTATCAATAGGCTAACATAAATCATGAATCAAACTCTATTCAGCAGTTCAATCTCAATCGACTTGAGAACAACTTTGTGCAACTCTGCTTTGTTTATGATTCAGCTTTTGTAGCATGCATGCAGTCATCGGCACAGATACTCAGATATATATATATATATATATATATATATATATATATATAAATTAAAACAGGAGACACAAGATATAAATAGATTGAAAACCTTTAAAAACTTATATATATATATATATATATATATAATATATATATATATATATATATATATATATATTATTGAGATGGAGTGAAATAGAATAATGTAGCCCAGGTTCATGTCATATTCGCAAGGTACCGTAGGCTTCACTTCACTCGTTTCGACAATCCCTAAATATAATAAATATACCGTAATTACACATGATTAATTACCCTGACAGGATGTCCTGGTAGATCCCCTAAGAAATTGGCTGGGTAGGGATAGTTGACCATAGCAACATTGATTGTGGCGCTTGATATCCAAGCTTTCATATTATCCACATCTGTTTTATTTTTCAACGCATTACACAGCTTCCAGTTGGTTGACATCCATTCCAGTCCTTCTTCTATAAAAGAAGGAGATAAAAATGAAATAAATGATTAGGAGAAAACTTCTTCCAAATAACATACAATTTTAATGCTCATTTACTGATATAACTGTAATTCTTTTTTCAAGTATGCTGCGTATTTTCAAAGCAGCCAATGAAGATATTCCACTTTTTCATTTCACGTTTACCAGCTTTTCATCGTACCGGTTATTAGTAAACACATTTTAGTTTGTGGAGAATCTAAGGCTAAGTCTATTGTTATTTCGTCGTATTATCATTCATTTTTCAATGCATGTAATAAAAGTTCAATTCTCAACTGTTTTATATTCATCCATCTAAATAAATTAATTGAACGAGCGTTAGCGAGCTCTCACTTTTGACTTACTGAAGGCCAAAGTCGTTTTCTGTCTGTTTGTATGTTTGACAAGAACTTTAGAGAGAATTGATCAGCTTCAAATTTTGAACACGAATTCTTCGAACCTTTTTACATGACAAGTTCGTTGGACAACAAAATTGATTCACTCCACCGTCCTTTTTCAGAATAAAAAAATAAAATTGAAATTGCATAAGAAAAATATTGGTTTTGATTTTATGATTTAGTCAGCTAAATTGCATGCTATTTCTTTAATTTTTCCATTCATTTAAAAAAGCTGATGCTATTTAGGAGATATCACACAGACTGTCAACAGACATACTTTATGCACCGACACATGATTTCAGCTGAATAATACAAAACATTAATTTATAAGATCTATATATTAACTCGCTTCCGTTAACGTCTGTCTGCCTGTCTGTAACATATACGTAATTAATAATACTACTTGTGATAGCAGTTGCTATGACAAATTGTTTGTTCAAAGTGTTAAATTTGTGAGTAGAAACTACTATTAGTGTTCACTAACACTTGATTATTCAATGTACAGGTACTCATTCATTTCATTTTGGTATCATCTATTAGGGCCGGTTTCCGAGCTTGGGATCTATAAGTTCTGGACTTACAGAGTCCAGGACTAAAATAAGCTCTCGGGTCTAAATCAACTTTTTGAGTCACGGGTTTATTTATGTTCTAAACTCCAGGGTCTATTTGAGTCCTCGACTATGTTAACACTCTGACTCGGAAAGCCAATTTTCTGACTCCAGAATTTTTAAAGCCGGTTAAAGACTAGAACTTAGCTAAATCCCGAGCTCGGAAACCGGACTTAGTATCTTCAAATGTTGGGATCATTGAAACGGTTTGAGATGATATCGATGTGCGGGTTTCGTCATTAATTTCACTTTGAAATTCTGTATCGAAATCATGTATCACATGATAACCTTCGCATTTGAAAAAATGAAGTTGGATTCAAAATGAAGCTGGATTTGAAATGAAGTTGGATCCATATTATGACAGATCCAAGATGGCGGACAAAAGTTTTGAAGCGACAGAAAGTATTTTTTTTTCAATTGAAATAGGATCCCCATGGAACCTACTACTGTAATATCATACTTGTAAAATATAGTATATATATATTATTTAAATATATTTAGCTGTTCCCATAATAATTCTCGCCAACTCTGTTTAATCACAAGTTTCGGTTATCAGAGACAATACAACAGTTCATGAGCGAGTTCTTCAACCCATGGAGTCTCTAGTTCATTAATTTATTCTGATTTTAAAATAATATTTTACTTACTAGAATTACCCAACTCATCGATCGCAGTCCACAATTTCCTCACATTATGAGGACAACTCTTTTCTTCTATTTCGAATGCAGAAGTGACAATCCTAGCGAACGTATGACAGTCATTGAGACCAGGAAATTGCCAGATTGGTGCTGAAGAGGCTAACGCACTGAAATAGAAAAAAACATTTGAATCGTTAACAAACATAAAATATCTCTGATATTTGAGGAATAGAAATGAATCTGCTTCGGTTGATGTTATTATTACAGTTCCAAGACGTAGAAATTTATTATTCTATATGAATATAAAAATGATGTTCCTACGTTGATGACAGTAGTTTTATAATGTCATACTTTAATTCATTATTCAGTTTCGGATCCGGTATCGTAACTGAAGAATGAATTAAAGAACGAAATAATAAAACTATTGTAATCAACTTGGAAAAGTCATATATACTGTACCCTAGTCATATTCTTCAAGTACCGTATGCCTATATAGGCCTACTGGGAATCGGAGAGTTTACATGTTTGTAATGTGGGAATTACAGTATTCACGTTTCGATCGGAGTCAATAAGTACTAACTGCTGAATTATGAAAAGTAAAATTTTAAATAAGAGCGAGTTCCATATAATGAGGGAAGTTTAATTATAAGGAGAGTTTTGTTATGCGAGAAACATCTTTTTATGATGTAGGCACATGCATGCATGCGGACGTTTGATTCTTTACCGTCCTCCGTCTGTCTGCTGCTGTGTGCGTTCGCTTTACATTTGAAAATAGTATGAAATTGGCCGAAACTAGTTTTGCCATCTAAAAAGGATACTAGTCTACTCAATTGAAAAATTCTTATATTATACATGAATTGGCGAATTGTTATATTCTCACCCAGTGACTAATCCTGGATATTTCATCCTGAACCAAGCTGACAGCATACCTCCATAGGAGCCGCCAAATGAAATAATAGGAATTCTCTTCGTTCTCTTATTCACATTCTTCTTACCATTAACAAAAATATCAGTACGGAGGTCTCTCGCAGATGTAGTTAAATTTGTTAGAAGATAAACATAATCAGCCAATGTTTGCTCTGCTGTCAAGTATCCCGAATATTTTGGTTCCTGAAAATTTTAGATAAGCCATATTATAATATGTTTTTTCAATGTTCGTTTCAATAACTTTTGAAAAATTAAATAACGACATAGCAGTCTAATATTTATATCATAATGATATTCTTACAATATTATTCAACTTGTTTTTTCAGAATTATGGAAGAAAAATAATAAAAGATTATATTTTTGAACAATTAAATTACGACCTAGCAGTCTGATATTTATTAATAAAAGCTATTAGCTTCTACTCACATTTGTGTTGAGGAAGGGCCTATAGTGTCCGAAAGCACTCCACAAATGTGAGTAGAAGCTAATAGCTTTTATTAATAAATATCAGACTGCTACCGGTATGTCGTAATTTAATTGTTCAAAAATATAATATTTTATTATTTTTCTTCCATAATTCTGAAAAAACAAGTTGAATAATATTGTGAAAATAACATAAATGACGCTCATATGAAGTTCAAAGAGATGATTCTTTGATTCATTCAAAGAAAGTAATATACTTTATGAACAAGAAAATGCAAGAACATTATTAAGTGAATCAAGATTAAAACGATGGTTTCTTGATCCATTCCGAATTACGATGTATTGAGACACTGTTTTAATGTTTTTTACATCAGTCAATTGACGATCATTAAAACAGTGTGACTAAAGAATATTTAATTAAACGGCAATTCAATATCAGAATATTTAATATTATGTGATAGTACCTCTATATGTTTAATACTAAATATGCAAAATTTTACGATGTCAAGTGAACATATAAAACTTTTAAGACTGAAGAAAAATGAAACAGTCGAAATTATTTATAATTTCGTTTAATTCATTAAACTCATTTTTGAGCTCGAAATTGAAGAAATTTTAAATCCTCCAGCCGGAAGATTAGAAATGTAATCCATCAATTGCGGGCCAAACATATCTCTTTAAATTAACATAAATCTAGAGGAAATGAGTTTTTATTTTTAAAATGCTGAATCTATTATTGAATTTGGGAGAATATTCCCAAAAGTGAGACGAGGAAAAATATTATAAACATCTGAAAAATTCATTTCAGAAGTGTATGAGATAATGATTTAGGATAAATCAATTTGAAAAAAGTTGTCTTACACTGAGAGATTTATTTCCATAAGGCATGGAATGTCCATAGTATCTGTGCTCAGCAAAGACAATTAATGCATGGAATTCTGGAGCTGACTCCCACAGAAAGCCCTGGAAACAACATAATATATTTTAAATTAAATGTACTGTACCAGTGAGATTCACTTGAGAATATTGGTTGAATTGAAAGCATTGATTCAATTTATGAGGAATGGGGTTCAAAGTTGATATCACTATCTGCTACAAGCGGTGATAACAAGAATTGAATTACATGGCACATTTATGAATCAATCCAAAATTATTAAAAACTACTTGAAGACATCTTGCACCTTCAACACACCTCACCTGCTTATTTGCTGCATTAGGTACTCGTCCCTTACAACATAATCGAATATGGGAATAAGCATTATCAATGAAAATATTTCATTTCACCTGAATATCAAATAAAATAACTGCCAAATGTAATATACCTATATTGACTGTTTTATTTCATTTATTTATAAATTTTATTTTTATTTTATCATCTATTTTAAAAATATTTAGCAGTATGATTATTGAAATATTATTTTAGAGTTATCAAGTTTTATGTAGTAATGTTTTAATGTTATCAGTCCAAGTACGGTAGTATTGTTTTCTGTCGAGGCATAAAATGTAGCTTATTAGGCTACTTAATGGTTACCTAATAAAAAAGATTTATATTCTATTCAGCTATGTTTGAAATAAAATGAAATGAGATAATTTCTGAGAATCCAAATGCGATTGAGAAAGTGAAATGAATTCAAACGTTTTCAAAGATTGCAGGATAATGATCTATTCCGCTCTTGTAGACCATTATTCTTCTATGTAGCGTACATTAGAAGAATCACTTTCAGACATTATTTTCAATTATTGTTCTCTTTCGGGAGCGAAGACCCATGATGTTTTATATAAGAAACATTTTTTCGAATAAACCTTCAATATTCAAACCGTACTGGTCTTGAATGATCTACTTGAGAAAAACAAACTACTACGGTTATTATGCTATTACAGTATCGCTTTCTCACTTTCTACCACACAATATTGATGAATGAAAGAATAATGTATTTCAGGATTCAAGAGGAAATTAAGGCAATTTTGAGGTCTATGATGCTATTCATATATGATTTTGGTACGGTATCTATACTCACAGTATTTGCAGCAAATGATTCTATATCACCTTCATTTCCTGTATAGAAGAAAATTGGTGCACCTTCATTTGGTTTCCAATATGAGTCATTTATCAGGTATCGCATTCTAAACATATCGTCATTTGTAAAAGCAAAATGATCCACCTGAAAGTAGAACAAACATTTATAATTGATATAGCCTACCTACTATAATTGTTAAAATGGAATAAAATTCATGCGGAGCCGGCAATCATTATCTTCGTTCACATTACAGTGTTCTTCGCACAATCCTATAGCTAGAGAACATTAGGGCTAAGATACTCTACTAACTTTGCTATTAAAATTGTGAAGTTTCTTCAACACGTACAAAGCTGTTTAATGCTGCTAGTATTTTATTAATGCACATTTTGAGACTCAAGATAAGATACAATGTATTCTTCAAGTGAAGGAGTCTCTTATGAACCGATTGAAAGATAAGTTATCACTCTGAATCTAAAAAAAGTCACACGTTCTCTTAATTGCTCCAACCAAATGAGAAAGTATATAGTATTATATTTTTTTCGTTAGGGCTACTCTTATTTACAGGGCTACATCTTTAGCAAAAAACTTATTTGATTTTTCAAATTGTTGATTTTTTGGGATAATTATGAAACAAGAACGAAACCAACTTCTAACTTGCATTTGGCTTATATAACCGTTACTAATATTTCAATTTCATTTCATCTAGTGTAATGGCTAAATAACTATTTTCAGGCGCTTAAATAACTTGATTGATGTTTTAGAAATCAATATTGTGCTGTAAATACAAGATATCTTTGTATGAACCAATACCTATCAATTTGTTTTGTATATTTTTACTAGAACAGCTTACTGAAATCGTTGAAGCTTGTTGAAACTTCTCGAGGAAGAACTTGATAGAATCAGAGACCTCAATACAGCAGTAAATTATTATTGTGGAATTCACAAATATCGGAGAAGTCACAAACAGTGTACTGGTTCACGGATTGATATAAAATTAATAAAAATTAAATAACTTTGTTTTTTTAAATCAAACTTTAAAAATTAATAAATGAAAATGAGCATCAATATACATACAATTCTATTTATAATGATCACTCATATTTTTAAAATTTATCATATTACATCAGTCTACAACATCTAATTTGTTATTATTGTGAGGAAATTGAATAATAAATTTAATTCACTTACGGGCACATCAAAATACTCCGTTTTATAAGTGTATGGAGAAGACCCGCCATTGCAGATTCTCGGAGCTAGTGCACTTAATCCAATAACTGGAAACAATAACTGCAAAGTTAGAATTGAATATAACATTTTCAACAAAAACTAAATCTGGACTCTAAATGTGGTAGCTAGCTCAACAGATTATCAGTCTGTCGGCTGTGAACAATGATAAGTATTGGAAGTATTTATCCTACTCTTCACTGTAGTAGTTGTTGATAAGAGAATAGAGTGCACAGGCAAGCAATTGAGCCAATTCACTACTATCTCAATCTTCTCCACAGTATCCCCACCTAATCTCGGTTTCAAATTAAAATTCTAGTTCCTTTCGACTGAGACAGAGTTTGTTGACACACTCATCCAATAGCCATGGGTCATTAACATGATAAATTATTAGCTATGCCAGTTGTGTAAGTTACTATTTAGTTGAGTTAAAATTTTCTTAAATTTGCCTTCATGGGTAAGAATACATTAAAATGATGAATGATTAGCTTTGTCAGTTACGTGAGTTACTAGGTAGTCAGTTCAAGTTTTCTTCAATTCTTCACTTGTATATACAATTACGTTTCGAATAAACTGTTTTTCCTCATACTCTCATGAAATTACTTTTTTCCTCTTATCTCTCTGTTTTTCAACAAACAACATGAGGGAAATATCGATGTCACCGTACCGGTTCAACGAATAATATTCTAAAATTGGAAAAAGCTAATATTCCATTCCTACAAAACATTTTGTAGGATATTTATATGGTAAAATATCAGAGATAAATTCCTATTCACAGTCTACATACTTGATAGTCTGTTTAACAATTGTATTATAGTTGAGAAAATCATTTATACAATAAATAGCAATAATAGCTATGATAGTATTACACATTACACAATAGTTTGTAGTGGCCCGGTAAAATAATTAAATACCTATATAAAATAATTGTACCTATGTATTACGTCATCAGAGGACATTCACAATATTAGATCACGGAAAAGGGACTTTCCAAAGCCGAACTCAATAACTGTATAGCTTTTCATTAATCCATTACGATATTTAGTTCACCTTCAAGAATAGAGTCAAATAATAGTGTACCTGACGGCTAAAATAAAGTGAATAATGTCTAATTATATTTAAATTAAAAGTCTACTGAATTGGGCTTTATGTACTAACTCAATACTAGAAATTAAAAGTGAATATACTGGTGTAGAAATCATGTGAAAATCGTGATTGAGTGATTGATTGGGTTCAATATTGCGTGTGAAGGAGGAGGATTCTTTGTTCTTGGCGAATGATACTGAACGTACATTAGAAAATATTAATATCAAACATTTACATCAATTATCATAATAAATAATATGCAAGATATGTTTTCAACAATATTTATAAGGTAAAATCTTTGAGATAAAGTCCTATTCACAGCCTACATTATGAACTTGAACAAAACTTGACAATTATTTGTATACAAAAATGTTATTTTTTACATGAAATAAATATAGATTTTGAATTTTAAGTTTCAGGACATGCTCAGAAGTAGAATATATAAAAATTACTAGGAGTCGATAATAATACAGAATTTTGTACAATTAAAATGAAAACATAAACAGATCAAGACAGGTAATAAATTTAGTATAAGATCATTGTTTCAAAAAAGCATTTGTTTATTCAAAATTGTCATGGAATATACACAACGACTGATTCGGAAATCCATATTAAAAGTTCATTATCAATATTCAATATTGACATTCGTCGGGAATAAGCCATGCTCAGATAAAATTTTTGAATTTATTGAATAAATAGTAGAGCTTAAAAACTACAATCTTGTTACAAATTTAATTGCCTAATCATACAGGACATAAAATAAATGGAAACAGAATAAATGCAAAAAAGAGAGGGAGAGGCTAAAATAATGAATAAGTTCATTAAAAACGACTCAAGAGTTTGACAAATACTTCCTTCTCAAATTGAAATGGTAGTGAGGAATAATTTCTATTGGAGCTAACCACTTGCGCACAAGAGAACGTAGTCCCAGTTACTGCTAATAAATTAATAAATAAAACACTTGAATTCAATGCGGCAATTACGCCCTCCAAGTTTTCTTGATTTGCTAAAATATTATCCAAAATACTTCCAATAGCATATTCAAGCGATTGGTACAAAATGACGTGATCATCAATATCAATTTACTAAAATGGCTTCTGAGCCTTCTTATTATAATAATCTCATAAGTTTAGAATATTATGGAAAAATAAAACTATGATAGGAATAGCCATACACGATCTTATTACAATGAATATGTTGAGCTTATTGCAATGTAGAGCGATGCGTAAGATGAAATGTGATGTGGAATACACCAACAGGTATTAAATAACAATAAAATAAAATGAATGATTGATTGGAATAAGTTAATATAGAAAAAAATGAATGCATTATACAATAATATCAATATTACTTAAAACTCTTAATAGGTAACCAGAGGGTTGAATCACAAAAATTCACTGTCACCATTAATCTATGAAAATACTTTGAGCATTTTATAAAAACAGAATAGACCGAAAACAATCAAATAGGATACAACTATAATTATAAGTAACTTCAGTATCATATTAAAATACAGTTCTAGGGAATTAATCTCGAGGGCGATTAAAACAGTGAATACATTTTTGGAACTTTGAAAACAGCACATATTACATAACCTCAATCAATTATTCTCATTCTATCAATAAATGAACATTCATTACTCTATTCGACTTCACATATATTATATAGAATACAGCAATCGGTCTGATACAAGTTTGAATTGAAATATTTGTTTTACAAACATACATTACATACTTTACAAACATTTTCAAATAGAAGCAATGAGAACTTAGATATCATGAATTGCCAGCACTTGTGCACCAATAAGAACATTTCAAACTGTACAGACACAAACAAAATGAGGGAAATTACACAAATATTAAATAACTTTTTTTGGAGTGATAAATCAGAGATCTATCGTGAATAGAAGCACCACAGTATAGAATATCATTAATCTTACACAGAAACTTCACGATTAAAGTATCAAAGGAATGAAATTAATCACGGTGACTGCATTGTTTGTCTTGATATACTGAAATAACTATGTTCTAGAAGGAGAGCATACTCCACAAAGTAACTTTTCAATAAATAAATACTGACAGTATGCTTTGAAAATTTCAACGGTAATCTAATAATTAGATTAATTTTAATTATTAAAAGTTTTTGGCAATGCCTTTTAAATAATATCAATCAAGTCACAAATCTGATTGTTGATTTGCAACTAGTCATTCTTTTAATGCTAAATCAACTGAGACATCTTGTGGGGGTACTGGAGCCTAAAATTTTTAATGTTAGTTCTTATCATTAATTCACTCTATAATGTCAAAAGTAAAAATGAGATTGATGAGAAAGTGATTAATACAATGATAATGAAATTCGAAGCTCATCCATTTATCCAGGGAAATCTCAGAATTCAACATTATTCATAAATCATGGAAACACAATCTTTTATGAATAATTTCAATAAAAAACATATAATCGGACAAATGGAAACCACTACTGCAGAGCTGGATATTATTTGAACGATTTAAAACAAATTAGAATGCTAAAAAGTATTTACAACTGTTAGATTGGCAAATAAGTATTTTAGGATAATTATTAAGTATTGACTTGAATTAAGGACCAGCTAACCAATGTTATCTATTTTTTCTACTTTTCCTGTTGCAATGGAAAAAAGGGAAATGTACATTGCTGTAATCAAGACTAATATATATTGCTCAACAATATCCAATTAAACTGTATATTTTATTGTTTTAACTACTTCAATTGCTATGATTAGTAGTAAAATCACAAATCCTCAATGAACGTAATTGTACCTTACAATCAGATTATTAGATACTTCAAATATATACAATCGAATTGTCAAAACAATATAATTAAGGATGAAAAATAGTTAAATTACAGTTTGACTTATGATTTTTACAGAAGAATACGAAAAGCTATATTTATAGATATTTTTTACATTACGACAGCTTGACAATTTTTTTCACACACCGTTCAATATACAGTAGAATTTAAAAAGATTGTAGTTGTTTAGAAAGTTATCTTTCACAAATGTGAGATCGTTTTCAATGAGTATTATTATAGTTTGATGTTTCTGCGATTGTTTCAGAACAGTAAATATGATTTATGAAATCAGATATTTATCTTTATATAACATTAGCAAAAGTTTATAATGCTTATTGGTACATTTGTATTTACGATTATGAGATTTGTGAAAAAGAGGAATTCACAAAATATATATTTTCATTTAGCAATGCACTCATGATGATATTACAAGATTTACAATGTCAAGTTTTTTGTATAATATAAATAATATCATTTCAAACAATAGTTTTTGATAATCAATGAATTTTTCAATAACATGCATTTCATTGGTTACTATTCAAAACATTGTCAAAAACTTCGTTTTTTATGATATTTTGATCATTCAACAATAAGCTTTTGATGTGATAATAATAATAAATATTATAGATGGAACGAAAAATGATGGCTAGTAGAATTGCATCTAGCCTTTGTTCTCTATAGCAGTTGTTGAAAGGCCTGTTGGTTTTATTAAAGTCTTGAATTGTTCAGGCACTGGATACTCCGCCTAGAAAAAAGTTTAAAATTATTATCTTTTCATAAATAGTATAAAATGTATCTGTCACAAGATAAATGTGTGAGTTGATTTTATTGATACCGTAACAAAATTCTTAAATATGGCCTGATATTTAAGGTATAACGATTCTTGATACGGCAGACAAAAAGGAAAAGGTGATACGTAAGCCAGGTACTTTATCAAATCCACTTAATTTGAGTACGAGTAAACCGTTAAACATTATAAAACGTTTTTTTATCGAGTAGGAAGTGAATGTTGGAGTTGGTATTCCATTAGTAGTTAAATTTTGGATGAATTCAGCTACTTGAACAACATTTTTGTAATATTGTAGAAGGAATGAATAAATTTGAATTTGAACATAGGGAAATAGAAAATATGTACTACTATTTAAACACAATGAGAGTTATGAAGTAACTTTTTATTTTTATTTTCAACACTTCATCGAAACACAACTGGTTTCAACTCTTCAAGGGCCATTTTCAAGTGTAAATCATGAAGATTTGAAACTAGTGGTGTTTTGGTAAAATAAGAATAATACTGGATAGCTTTCATTTTGTTTCAATAATTTTCGTAGCCCTAAAAAAGTGACCATTTAAAATACTATTAATACGCCAAGGTCGCCCACTATCATTAATTGACCGAGCGAAGTGAGGTCTGAGATTCAAGTCGACGGTTTGGCATTTCTCTTAATGTTTAAATGTTTATATGTTGCGCATTTACGGCGAAACGCGGTAATAGATTTTCATGAGATTTGACAGGTATGTTCCTTTTTTAATTGCGCGTCGACGTATATACAAGGTTTTTGGAAATTTTTGCATTTCAAGGATAATATAAAAGGGAAAAGGAGCCTCATTCATACGCCAATAATAGAGTAAAAGTCTAGTGCACTCACACAACTTTCCTTGCCGTTATGAAAATTGATCAACTGACGCTAGTGTTCCCGCGCATCTCAAGTCTACTTTTCTAAGATCTGAGCCAGCTGGTGACAGGACAATAGCGCTGCAGATACACGAAGTCTGCTATCTCTTTATAGTGAATGATTTAATAGAATCAACAGTTGCCAACAGTTTGCAATTGAATAATCTTATTTTCTCGAATTTCTAGCTTATTTTCAATTTTAGGTGAAAATGTTACTGGACATTAATTGTAGAGATTTCTATGCTTAATCTTTTCCACTTAAATTTTTTTTGTTTAAATTGTATCTGAAGCCTGATAATTGGGAATCTAAAATCAAACTTTGCATGGATGGTGCAGTGCTCCTGAAATTTTTACAAATATGAGACTAGTGGCAGTTGATAGAGCTTATCAATGACTTTTCTAGGTATGAATTTGATCAAAATCGTTGGAGCCGTTTTTGAGAAAATCGAGAAAAACCCTGTTTTTGACAACATTTTCGCTATTTTAGCCGCCATTTTGATCGAAAATGTTCGTGTCGGATCCTTTTAGTGCAAGGACCTTAATTTCAAAATTTCAAGTCATTCCGTTAATTGGGAGATGAAATATCGTGTACACAGACGCACATACACTCATACACACACACACACACACACACATACACACACAGACCAATCCCGAAAAACCACTTTTTTGGACTCAGGGGACCTTGAAACGTATAGAAATTTAGAAATTGGGGTACCTTAATTTTTTCGGAAAGCAATACTTTCCTTACCTATGGTAATAGGGCAAGGAAAGTAAAAATCAGACTATAGAATTATTCATCATAAATCAGCTGACAAGTGATTACACAGATGTGTGGAGAAGCCAGTCTATTGCTGTATTTCCATAAGGTCTATAGTTTCAATCAGGTACTTGTGGATGAGAATACTGCGTGAGGTCTACTGTTCACAGAACTACTAGTAAATGAATCTCATCAAATAAATAAATGCCGAGTGACCTGCCTGGCTCAAGTCTGGTGTCAGTGTTTTCAAGGTTGCACCTGATCAATTTCAGAGCCTCTGAACATGACATAACGACTGCTTCTAGGCATCTGGGACACACATAAAGAGTGTCAATCCGAAACACGGGAGTGGCCGAGAAAAATATGTGGCCTCGCCGAGAACCGAACCCCGTGAGTCTGGTTTACGAAACCACTCAACTATGACCACTACAATATATCTCGTTGATCTTTGATGAATAGCATACTCATAAATGGATGAATCAAATCGAAAATTGATTTATTCGATTCGACGTGTTCGATTAACAGATACGCCTGGAATGGGGTGGATGTTTTTTTTTGTGAACGATGCAACAAACGGTATTGTTCAATAGTTGGATGCTGACTTTCTACTCTGTTTTAATGCCAACTGAATTAGGTATGAAATACCTTCGGGTTTGGTAGGACCCTCAATTGTTTGAATTGTGAACAAAAATTTTGTATTGATTTGAACTCACACAGAAAATGGTCGGTATAAAGGGCGAGAAGAGTTTGTATCGATTTTCTGCATTAATAATAAAATCGATTAGGTAGTGGAGGGCAAGTTGTATATGCCTTGGTTGTATATAGCAATTGATTGTGAAAATAAGTACGGTACTACGGATGATAGGATGATGATCCATGTTTCCAGTCTTGTTTCAAAATATTTATATTTCAAGTCAGCTAGTGGTTAGTCTTGAAAACTAGTTAATAATCTAGGCACCCAATTAGAAGTAAATATTATTTGGCATATTTGTGCATTTTAAACTCGACAGTTCAATCTTCAATACACATAATTACGAGCATTATGATATTATTTATTCATTTATTTATCACATTGTGAACAAATACTTAACATGAGGAAAGGCACAACAGGCTCATGCCCAAAACCGTTCATTTCCAGTTTATACTATACTGTCCAAATCAAAATGTTGGTTACGCCACTTTCACTTTTCATAATACAATTTACATTCTTCAATACTCAGATAACGTTTTTAGTACGTTTACTTGTAGATACGGTTGCATTTATCATTATCTGCAAATAAACAGCGAAAGTTATGAAGTGAAAGACTTACGAAATCTCCATTTGCTTTGGGAACAAGCACGTTCATCTCTGATGACTTGGAGCTGATTATTTCAACATCGAGCGAGTCCTTGCTCAGGTAGATCTGGCATCCATCGGTTTTATCTATAGAAATGGTGGGCACTTTACCCAGCACCTGAACAAAAAACAAATGAGAAATATTTTTCTTCAATGTTGTTTTCTATCACGAACTGCTTATTATTAAATCACTTTTTGCCATTAAAAAGAACGACTAGCAGTCTGATTTTTTACAATAAATGAATTAATCACTCACTGTGACAACGAGATCTTTCGGCAGGTCCGCCATGTTACTTAGAAGATGAAGAGAAATATTAAAAAAACAAGAAATATACATGCGATATTCATTCTGATAGTTCAAATATAGCTACTGTATTTCAAATGGTTTGGAAATTACTCAAAATCAGTTAAATCAGTTATGTAGTAATCAGTACAATATCAACCTCTTATGATAAGTGATAACGTGAAAAAATAATAATATTGGGAGGATATTCTTAATATTTCAATATTGTGAGTTCAATGAATAATTGTTGGTTTAAAATCAGTCTTTTGTTGAACATTTTCAAATATAATTCAATGTTCTACAATTAAAAATTATGCCAATGCTTCAAATGAAAGAAACTTTCAAGGGTTTGGAAAAACTCTTACAAATAATATTATTATTCTTCAGACTGTCGACGGCGACAAAAAATTCTTGCCAGAAAATAGAACCTGTCCTATTTTCAGAGTAGAGCAATAGTAATGGCACATATGCTTCTTCATACAACCGTTCACACTGATCTAGTTTAGTCACCGGAGCCCATTCTTCACAATTTTAGGAGAGTCACTGGCCTTTGTTTGCCTGCCTAAATCAAAAAAACTTTAATCGTCAATTTCAAGATATATTTTTTTTGAAATATTATAATAATCCACTCGACTCACTGAGTCCATAGAAGTTTGAGTTTGTTTTGTTTCTACAACCAAAAATAATAATATTTTTTGTTAAAAAAGCTAAAAGTTGCTCTGTTCAAGAATCAATAATGTCGAAACCCAAAGCGATTTCTCCTATTCTACGATTTTTAGCAAACCATTCCGGTTCATTGCGGACGACTACTCTACCTAATCTTCACTACCTAACCTACCCTACCTGACATAACCTACCTCCAGCCTAATTAACCTGCCCTCCCTCGTACAGTCGTAAAAGGCAATTGTACGGGCGAAGCCCGCCTCCCAACCGGAACGCGAAGCGCGGAGGCTGTTACCCAACACTATACAGTCATAGAAGGCGATTGGGCGGGCGAAGCCCGCCACCCCCAGCCGGAGCGCGAAGCGCGGAGGCTGCTACCCAACACTATACTGTCATAAAAGGCCATTGGGCGGGTGAAGCCCGCCTCCCAGCCGGAGCACAAAACGCGGAGGCTGCTACCCAACACTATTCAGTTATAGAAGGTGATTGGGTGGGCGAAGCCCGCCTCCCAGCCGGAGCGCGAAGCGCGGAGGCTGCTAACCCACCCAACTGGGGGTGCAGGGGGGCGAAGCCCCCTGCCGAGCGCAAAGCGCGAGTAATATTATTATTTGTCAAAATTAATTGAAAGAAGAATGCTGATTTTTCAAGTAAAATTAATTTCTAAAATTCTATAGGTTTCATCCAAAAACTATTCCTTTCCCGAATTCAAATAAATAACAAGTTCAAAATACATCAACTAAGTTTTGAACACTTACCTGCATCTGTACTGATTGACAGTTGACAAATTCCACAGACGATACTAGCGAATCGAAGACAACAGCAGATTTTTTACAAGAATCAAGGAATACTGAGTTGATTTTGCCTTTCACTGTCAGAGTCGACTCAGAGCAGCCAAACATGTACACAACATTGTTCATTTCGGCTCCATCGATAACAAGATTCTGGTTTTTGTGTTGGTACTCCTGGGAACAAAATGTTTAAAATATTTCATCAGTTATAGATATATCATCAGATTGAAGTGATTTACAAAGAGTCAAAGTTCTAAATTATAATTTTCAATCGACTTTCCAAATATTTTATTTTGGGACTTGATAATTCTTCTTGTTTACAAAATAATAATTTATTTCTTCAGTTGAATATAGATAGCATTCAGTGATTATTAATATAAATAATTCAATGTTAATATTTTTTTTATATTTCTAACATTTCAATGACAGACTTGGAAGTTAAATATTAGTTAGGGAACTACATTTGCATAAATGAGAAAAATGAAAATACAACATTACTATACATACTAGATTCAAATGCACAGTACTCCATTTTCAGTTGCGATGCAACAAACCAGTTTTTTGTAGCCAGTGTCTAAAATAGCCAATTTTCTCAAACATGTCAAAAAATTAGCAAAAGACTTGGCTACTGCATAAGCCATGTTGAATTAAGTTTTTTATTCAAATCGTATAATTTATTTATTCCCTCATTCATTCGTAAATGTAATTAAGAAAATACTTTGGAGAGAAGCAATAGGTTTCACCGAAAACTATTTCTTTCATTAACTATCATGGGTAGTAATAAGTTCGAAATGAATTGAAGCCTCACTTTTTAAAATTCAACATAGATTTTATGATAAAAGAATCAAACTGAGTGATTAGAAGAGAAATAAAAATGAAATGTTTAGCTTGATAATCATTTGAAATTTCCACTTTTGAAATAAATCTTACTTATTTTTGGGACTTTTTGATCAAGAAAACTTATTATTGTAGGCAAATCTGATTACTTCAACAATTCTTATCCCCGGTTGTACATACAACTACTTGATTTAATCGCCGTGAATTATCAATTTCATTCTCCAAAAAAACATAATACACGAGTATGACATACAATATATTATATAATATATACAACATATTTTGGAATCCCCCTACCAGACTAATACAACTGTGTGTAGGGGGGATTTAAAAATAGTATGTCTATTTATTTATTTATACATTAATAGATACAATCATTCTCAACTATGAATGATTGGGAAAGGAACAACAGGCTTAAAGCCCAAAACTGATCAGTGGTTCTGATCGAAACGGATAATGCGATGACGATGCAATACATTTTTTAGACATACTAGGCCTTGATTGCTAATCTCAAACTTAATAATTGATTCATTGATTTATGCGTTGAATGAACACTTACAACAAGCCACTTCTTGCCATCGCGCGCGAAGACGGGGGGCTTGTTGGTGGCGGGTGCCTTGACAGGCACAGTAGTGGGGGCGCCAGTGCTGGCCGCAGCCGGCTTGAAGGGCGCTGGTCCCGTGCGCAGGTTCGGGTTCTTGTGAGTCTGCATTTCCGAAGTCACTTTCTTCAAACCTACAACAAACATAACGCCAGTCATACTATGCTACCCTTTTATTAGGTCAAAAACATCACAATATTGGAAAGAAAAGTCGCTAGCACAAATTATATTAACTTCATCTCTTCCTAAATTAGTTTCTTTAATTTTATTTTTTAATTAATAATTCAATCTAGTAGGAGTTCAACAAGAACTTGTGAATTTCTCTTGAGTAGCTGTTTATTATAATTTGTAGCTACAGTAGAGTAATCTATCAGATGCATTTTCTGTTTACTTTTCTACTGTATGTTCTAAAGGAGTTGTTTGCTTGAGTGCTTGCTATTTTTATCAACATTTTATGGTACCGTAGCTCTTGTAGAGTAAGCTATTAACTGTATTTTCTATAGTCAAGCAGATAATTATAGATGCGGTTACTCTATATTTTTCACTTGTTTTGTTCATTTTTACACATAAATAAAATCAAATTCATTATTATTATTATTATCAAGACTTTATATAAAATACTGATATTATTACAAGACCAGATTTAGGGTCAATGATTGCAGTCCAGTCACTATAGACATAAAAAAGGGGATGTGCTTGCAATTTATATTGTAGTTCTGATTTTTTAATATATTATTTGGGTACATAAGAGAAGTGCAGAACCAATTTCTTCATGCAAAATTTCCTTGTGCTAGATACAGGGTGGCCCAAAAACCTCGTATTTTCGGCTCATTTTCCATTTGCTCTCGCCTTTTTTTAGATTATAGAATTCTGAATAAAATTAGATCATTCAGAACTCTCTATCTCCAATGAGTACTGAGTTATGATTTTTCAAAAATGAGTAAAATTTGAAGGAAAAATCAATTCTGATGAATTTTAGTTTTTGATCAACAATATCTTCCGATTGTTACCATTTAGATGTATAATTCAAAATCCCTCTGGGCGTATTTTTGTGTTCTACAATCTGGGATCAGGTAGATCTTTATCTTATAAAGATTTCCAGGTACACCTGACAACAATGCTCCTTGTATTGTGAAAAACACCTAATTTTCAGCTTCAACCATCATCACCAACTACATTGTCCTCACATTGATATTTCGCACAATGTCATAAGTTCATGATATTATGTTCTATGAGAATCAACCGTCAGATGCACTTAATTTCAGTATTTCCTAGTGGAGAGGCGCGCTTAAGGACACCTCAAGGATCAAAATTTCAAACACTTATAACTTTTGATACACTGTTCAAATTCCATCGTACTACACTTCATTCTTCTCGTCTCGTCAAGGCGGTCCAAATTCATGCATCATGAGTCAAATTTGGTCGAAAAATGGAAAATTTATTGTTGAGTGTGCTTAAGCCCATATTCCAATATACAAAAATGGCTAATTTCTATATTCAAAGCTGCATGTCTTGTGAAATATTTCTGATAAAATTTCCAAATCAAGTGAGAATGTGAAAATTGCCCCCCTCTACCCACTCCAATAAATAATACTTTCGATTCCAATACAATTCGAAAGTTACAGAAGATTTTAAAAATAGCGATTTCAGTTTTTACATTTTTTTCCTGATTTTAGTGTTGATTAAGAGTTTCTAAAACGAGTCTGATTCATTATAGAAACTCACGATTGATTCCAAATTGTAGATAAATTCATGCTCAACGAGCTCAGTTGCCTAAAATCCATCTTGACCCACTTTTTCCTATCATAGAACTGCCAAACCCGTTAATATGAGAAAAATATCTACAATTTCCGAATATTTTCAACAATCGAATCTCACTTCACGAACTAATTTTTTCATGAATCGTTTACAGCAGATGAAAGAGAAACTCTTAAATGATCATTTTGATAGTTAAAAGATGAGTAAACACATATTTGGAGTTTTAATGAACCGAACGAGATCAGTTCTAATCCAGGATCAACACAATTCACAATATTGTAGGAGGTAAGACACACGCTCATTCAATTTGATTGATCACTAATGGTACTCAGGTATTGTTTCATTTACATAATCTAGATTGAACAATGAATCATTATTGATGAGATTCTGTTGAAGGAAAAAAGAATAAACCAGAATATTCTGAATTTTATAATTACTAGCGTTCTCTCTCTATACATGGACTTAATGATACCTAGTGATAATATAAAAATAATAATAATACAGCCTATCAATTAAATGCGATCGAAATTAATTTCATCAATATGTCAATGAGAAGAATAATTATTACTGATGATGATTATGAAAGGTAAGAAGGTAAAAATAATAAATGGTAATATAGAAAACTTTCCTAACAGAGAATGATGATTTACTTACTCTTGGTGATATTTTCTCCTTGGTTGATTTGAGCAAATAGGGCAGATCGGTCATTGGCTGCGTCTTCAATGGTGAGATCTGCCATTGGCGGCATAACGGGAGGGGGTGGGGGAGGGCATCCGGGGGGTGGGGGTGGAATTCCGCCCCCGGATTTTCCAGACCAAACAAGGCCAGTCGTGTGATGCTGCTTCACAAATTTCTGCAACTCGGTCAGCGTCTCTACCCATGCCTTCGCCCAGTCTGCATGCTTCGCATCCCTGTAAAATAACGTTCATAACATATTTACAAATTGTGCAGTAGAATATGTTGGATTCTCTATTTAATAGTTCAGAGGGCCTACACAGCTGTAAGAACTAGAAGGAGTCCAAGAAAGGAAATTGAAGGCCCTAAAAGACAAAAAAAAGGATAATACCTACTTGGTGAATCAATTTATGCTCCAATTTACATTATTTAATAAGTGTTTCTATTCCTCACAAATGACTAAAAGGTTTTCTCTTCCATTCTGATATAAATTCATCATATTAATTATTAATTTTATTTAGGATTATGAATATTTTTCATTTTTTTCAGGTTTATGCTTAATTTTATTTCAAATTGTACAATTTGTATGTTATGAGAGCAATAATGAGGTCTCCCGGGTGCTCTCACATATTGTACTTTTTTAATAAATGAATAGATGAATATAAATTTGTATGACTCAACATGAAGGTAATCATTATCATGATAAAAACCGCCACCATGACAAGTATTTCAAGACAACCAAGCCTATGAGAAATTATTATTATAATCGTATCTTGAATAAACGTCGGATAAGTTATGAACAGATTGAGTAAGCTATGTGTTTGAGAGAGAATAACAAGATTCAAGGAGAAAATATTGAAAAGTATTTACTTACTTTTGTTTCCAGTCTTTCAAAACTCGGTTCGTATAGAATTGGCCAGCATCGTTCATCTCTTTCACATAGGGAGAAGGTGCAGGGCTCTGTAAAATGAATTTAAATCTCAAGCATTTGCATCAACTAAAATGTCCGACAATTACGTTAATATAATTAACAAATAGACATACAGGAATAACATTTATTCAACAACACTTTTTTGAAGTTTGATAAAACTATAACAGAATAAATCATGTGCTACAATACAACCATGTCTACTAGTATCCAACATTTTCGGAATACACGTTGCAAAAATATATGTTAACCAATTGAATGACTGAATGTATGATGCATGTATGATATAAATATACATTATAAAATTTATGATTGTTGGAGCAGATACCTTGATGTATAAGTGATCTGATCTTATCTTGCCCAAGATTTAAAAGCAATTATCATGGCTATTATTGTCTAGTAACTTTCAAAAGCGATCGAAAGAAATTTCATCAATTTGATGTGAAGATTTTCGATTCACATTATTAAATTCGAGAAAGTCATTAAATTTGATTTGTAGGAGACAAATTTGCATTTTCAATTAAAATGCATGTACCAATCTCCTAGAGATGAGAGCTTCAGTTAGATGAAAAATGGAATTGTGCTTACCACTGTGACCCAACCAAGAGCAGGGATACTCTCACTAATAGCGCTAAGGTGGTTGAAGAAGGGAGATGCTCTATTCTTCTCCCTCAAGCCTTGAATCTCTTGAATTTTTTGTGATGTTGGCTGCAGCAGCTGAACTAACTCATTGTCGCTAGGAGACGACCGACTGGCAGCAAGTTGCAGGAACTGTACTTGAATCCTAAAAAGTAGAGTGATAATACATTTCCTATTCTGGAAGATGACAAAAAACATACATAGCGAAATGACAAAGAATCAAAATTAAATTGAATCACACTGAAATTTCATATCTTCTTATAACCATCATTGGAGCTCAATGAAATTACATATCAAAAGTAAAGGGCGAACCTCTAAATGAAGATGAAATTTATAGCAGCATGGACAAGAACGTCATAGCAATGAAACAGCTCAAAAAACATAATAAGAATGTAGATATTAATAGTCATACCATAGTATCACGTACAATACAGAAGGCCTATACTATTGAAGAATAGGAATTCCAAGTCGTGTCTACCATCGAATTTCAATTTCTGTGGTCTATAAAACGTGGAGTAAAGTGGATTAAAAACGACAAAACTGAAAAATTATAATGAATATTTCGGGGACATATCTGCAATTTGGATCCATTCTTTTTCAAATGATGTATTGAGTATGTAAGCTTGAATTGGTTTACAAGTAAATTTTCATAGTGGAACTTGAACACAATGAATAACAGTGGTTTCATCCTGATTCGATTGAAAAAGATTAATTATGCCAAGATTTTATCGTAAAGTAAACGGTATTTTTACATTAAAAATATAGTTATATCATAACTATTCAACAACTACACAACTATATTCTATATTGTCAGTATGATCACAGAAATATCTTTTACACTGTTTATAAATTAAACAATTATAGAAATTAACATGTACAAGATAGGAAATACATTGTGACGCTTATCACTTCTGAACTATTGAACTGATCAACTACAAATTTGCATACGATTCTGAATTTACCGAGGATGGTTATAGGCCTATTTTCATTCTTATTAATCAATTATTTATAATTTAATAATTAAGACAAATTTATTCAATTATTCGGAAAATATAAAAACTAACAAAGTCAAAGGAATCACTTACAGAAAAGTCTGTTAGCTTGGGCTTTTGTCATTGCGTAACTTTGAAACACAAATTGAATAAATTTGTTTGAATAATTAAATTAGAATTAGTTGATTAACAGCAATGAAAATGGGCCTATGATCATCCTTGGTAAATTAAAAACCTTTATGCGAAATTTCAAGTTCATCAGTTGTGATGATGCGTATTTCCCATCCCGTACGTGTATAAGCCTATTCTTTCCTTTATTATATTATTACTTACAATACCCCACAATTAATTACTTTAAAAATTAGAAAGGTATGGGATTAGAGTGCTTCCCCTTGTTTTGTTAAAAAATTATTCAAGTGATCGCTCTCAATTGATATGTAAACGGAGGGGGTGTTTCTGCTCTTCTATAATATTCGATGAAATTATACTACTAAACTTATGATCGAATCCTTGGTTGGGAGCTTATCGTGGATTCGTTCATTCAAATGCACAGATTTACATCATTATTTAATTGCCACCTATTTTAGCAACTAGCAACTACGAGCCAGGAACTTCATTGAAAAATACTTTCAACATTTTACGTCAGATTTATTGAATTCTAAATCGAACGGATTAATAAAAGACATGTAACATTCAAATTTTCAAACAAAGTTACTCATTAATTGGTTTATGACAGAAGACATATTCAATTTTTAATTTCTGCACTTTGGAACTTGCTAACTTGCTGCAATTTATTTCGGGCCTCGGTCATTCTATGTAACTAAATTTGAGCTAAATAAAAACAACAGTTTGGCACTCACCATTTCCACAATTCAAACTTCAACTCTTTAGAAACACACACATAAGATTTAATATAACTCACTAAACTTGAACTCACACGCACAAATAATTTCCAGATTCTACTCCTAATAACTATATAAAATTTGGCTACCTATTCAACTAGTTAAAAATTACTGATAACTGGAAACTTAACAATCTTTCCCTCTGAATGGGGAAATGGGCCCATTCAGAAGAGGACCGAAGCTCGCGCACCGTTACATGATTTTCAATTGTTGCGCGTCTCAATTCGAACTGTGGCCTTTTCACTGAGAATTATTCCCCCTCCACGAGCGTTGATCCTAACTTCCAGTGGAAAAGCCAAAGCTGCTAAAAGGTCAATGGTCATACAATTCCCAAATACAGTAGCATTTTCGGCAAGAAATTGAAACTGCACTTGAAAAATGCACGAAAATTGCTTTAATTTCGACAACTAAGCAACAAGTTAGCGTATTCAAACAAGACAGAGTCAATTCTCACATTAAAAGCGCAGGGCTCAACATATAGTGAAAATCAAAGTTTATTCCAGTTCAAAAACCTGAAAAGAATATAAGATATACAAAAACAACTACAATATACCCACTCAATTTCACACTATTACAGATATATAATAGCAACGATTATAAATCCAATATTTTAAAATTGAACTCTTTTGGATTACCACAGGGTACCGAGTTATCTCATTTTTTATTTTTACTTTACATAAATGACATATTTAAATTGAAAATAAGTGACTCAAATTGAATTTCTTTTGCGGATGACACAGCCTTAATAGTTAAAGATCGGTCATGGATATAGACTTTTTCAAAGGCAGAAAAAGTTATAACAGTAATTAAAAAATGGCTAGACCTTAAAATATTGAGCATTAATAATACAAAAACAAAATATTTAGCCATTTCTCCCAATATATTTGGACAGCCACCAAATACTATGCAATTGAGGATACATACTAATTGTGAAAATTGGAATGAGTGTACCTGCCCCCTACTAAACAAAGAGAATTCCATCAAATACTTGGGGATCATGATCGACTGTAACCTTAAATGGGAGCATCATATAGAATTCATTTGTAGAATGCTCAAGTAACTTATATATCAATTTTATTCTATAAAACCCGTAAAATACTGAATATTAATGAATTAAAGATTCTATACTTTTCATACGTTCTGCAGTATGGGTTGGTGATATGGGGTGAAACATAATTATGATGTTTACATGGGAAAAAAATGTATCATGCAAAAAATGATAATTAAAACAATCCTTAATAAACAGAGAATATATTACAGTAGAGAAACTTTCGACCAATTCAAGTTGATCTATTTCTCGTTGATTATTCGCCAACTATATAAACAGAAAATGTTACAGTACGTACATACGGGTAAATAAAAACGAGTTTACATTGAGAGATGATAATACTGCTTTGTATAACTTCAGATTGAGTTCACATAACACATTTAACATCAATCACACTAATATGAGAATAGTACGCAGACAATTGAGTTATCTTAGCACTGAACTAATAAATCTCATCTCCGGTAACAGAATTGATATTTTTTCCCTGTGAATTGACTGTATCGTTGAAAACTTTTTCTTTGACATCAGTAATATTGTAATTTATTTTTTCTACAACTGCGCGTAAAGAAAGAATTTACACACTCAATTCTCCTCATAAAACAGCTTATTTCTGAGGATAATCTACTTTTTCGCTCGCTAACCATCCGCGCAAGCGCAGTAGATTTACTTTCCGCTCCCAAATCATTCGCGCATGCGCAGAAGAGTTTCTTTACGCTCCCTAATCAGCTGATTGTAAGCAGCTCGCCAAAAAGTCAGATCTTAACCTAAAACGTCGGTAATTGTAACTCCGCCGATATAAGTAATTTAATAGGTTTGGGCAGTTGTAGAAAAAATTTTGTATGTAAAATACGCTTCGCGTCGCGTGATAACTGTTTTGCGCGAGCGATAAAGTTGCGCATTATGCTCTTAATACATAAAAAGCTATTTTCACTATCAACTCCTTTGGTTTCTTTTTTGTTTCATGTTAGCTTGATTTTGTTTTGAATTGATACTCTCACTCAGCGGACAGGATTTTTCCTTTGCTGGTTGATGCCAATAGTGTATTAAAATTGTTTTGTTTTAAATTTTCTTTAAATTTGATTTCCATTATCGAATTATTTCTAAGAAATTAATAGAATGATTTTATACTATATTTTATTACTTGAATGCATCTGCAACCAGTTTGGCATGGGTGGCAACATCCCCGCCAATCTCTCCGGACAACTTGAGGTAGGTGGCCAGAGGCCCCTGCAGTATGTCGCTGTATGCTTGCACGCTCATGGCCATCGGTGATTCAGATGATGGCTGGTTGGATGGCTTCTGATGTTTATGTTCTGGCGAAAAGGAAACCTCTGAAACACAAATATAATATAGAAATCACTCAAAAGTTAGATTAGATTCCAATTAGAACAATCCAAGTTGAGCAAATATTCAGCAGTTAGTCAGATTCAAGGAATGAATTTTGGAATCAGTAAATCAAACATTGAATAAAACAACTTAAAATTGTGACAGCCACATATTTAATGAGATATTTATTAAGTTATTTATCCATAGGATAGAGCATATGTGTATACTTGTATAGATGTAATTTGTAAAAAATTGTATACAATATTCAGAGACGAAAAAAATGCTATTGCCCAAAACTTCTATTTCTTAATTTTGCCTCAAATAGTTCAAATATTTTTTAGGTTATGCCCACATTCATTTTCACGCCAAATCATTCATTTTGAGAATGCGATTTGATTTGAGTTGTAAATTATGTGTGTTTTTTATGCCATCCTATTATGTGGACAAAATTTAGTGGACTATGAAAGAGGATAATTTATAGTGTATAAAGACAAAAAAATTGTACAACAAAAACTGTGTCTTGGGATATAATTTGTAAAAGTTTTAGCATTTTCTAAATGATTTTGATGCCATTCTGTTATGTATAGAAATTTTAGTGAACTACAAAAATCTACAATGAGTATAATTTGCTGTGTATAAAACAAAAAATTAACGTTGAAATTCCAAATAAGAATAAAACAACCATTTTGTGATTTGGATGGATTGATAAAGAAACTTTTTAATGATGAGATAATGAATTTAATAGTTTCAGTTGTAACGACACTATCAATCTCTGGGAAAATCGATTGTTAACAAAAGAAACAATATATAATAATAATGAAATATATTTCAATAATAATTTATAGTTGCATGATTGACAATTTCTTGCAAAAAAAGTAAAATGGATATTTATTTCTCACAGTAATATCAACATCTATTTTAAAGAAGCATCAACAAGTAAATAAGTACTGTATGGCTTCAAAACCAGTCATAAGGCTTGTTTCAAGGAGATGAAATGGACTTGCAGACTTGAGACTGAGAGCATTTCATTTTATTTTATTTTTTTACTCTAATAAGAAGTAAAAAGTTATGACTTCTCTTGCTCTCTTTTCAGAGAACCCTGATCTCAAATTTTCATCTCTTAAGCGACAAACCAATATTTCTTCGGCGCTTCGGCACAACTCCATAGTTTCGAAAATGAAAATTATAATATACGGTACAACTTCGACGAAACAAATAGCATTCCAGAACAGATCAAGAAGTCAGATTCTTAAGAGCTTGGCCAAAGGAAATGGATAGCTCAAGGTTTAAAGAGCAACATTTACAACACAAGTAGGCTGAGTAATTTTGAAAATGTAAAAATGTTATACTAAATTAGACTAATTATATCAACAATGAGCGATAGAACTACTCTTAATGTGTGAATAGCAACTCACGGCAGGCTGTATGATGCTTAGGTGTTTCCGATGTAGGAACTGCTTTTTCTAGTCGTGAGGTTATATTTTCAAGACGGGACAACACCGTACTCAATTCAACACTAGATGACGCACCGCATTCACAAGGAGCCCCTGTAATTAAAAAAATCATAACAGATTGACTGAATAATCTTAGAGAACAATTCGTGGACATGATAGATTGGATCAACAGACATACAGATAACAAAATTGTGTGTATTAAATTAGAATGAAATCAGAAATCTCGATAATTTCCAACAATTGTTTCGTTTCGTTTCATTAAAAGGAAAGCATTTTTGATTACAACACTAATGTAATTTCAAATGGCTTGACTCGTCGAAAATGAGTACAAACACAAATATTTTAGATTTAGAAAAAAATATTTTATAAATTTAAAGAAATATTTTTGGACAGAAAATTGTGATGCAAGTTTAAAATTTCAAGTAGGCTACTTACTACAAATGAATGAATAAATAGCTACAAGAATGTCTATTGATCTTATTTATATTAATTCTATGCGAATGAAAAGCTCTTTACTCTTGTAGCTTCATCAGAAAGATATGCACAACGAGCGGTCGGGCGGTCCGAGTTCCACTTTCTTGGAAACTGGATATAATGGAAACTGAGTTTTATTAGTCCCTATTGAATTTGTAATAAACAAAATCAAATCAAATTTATTTGAAATTTTCACACAATATACAAATTGAAGAGAGATTTAGTGAATTATTAAGAGATAAAATTAGCGATATGGAGTTTATCATATTATGAAAATTATACTGAAGCTACAGATAGCTTTGGCTATTTAGCTATGGCTATACACTTAACTTGGCGAGCTGAATAAGAAAGCTTGCAATACATTTTTTGTGGGAAACAAAATAATATAAATGTGTCCCAAATATTTGGGAGAGCCCAGGGCTTCCGGGGGCAGAATTTGGAAGGTCTGGAGGTTTTCTCGTAGCCTCCAGTGGAGTATGCAACAGATTTGGTGTTCAGTTTTCACAGCAAACTCATAGTTCCAAGCAGCATTTTCACACTCATCTCTGTTTGATAGTATTTTGTTTTTTCTCCAATATTTTATATTGAGAAATCCAACTGGAACGCTTGCATGTGAAGTTGTGAACATCCATTTTATTCATAGAAAGAACATGGATCGCCTGACTGCTCTCTGTAAGCATACATCCTAATAAGGGGTTTGGTTTTCTTTTCATTCATGAAATCCTGCGATGAGAGTACATATTATTTTTCAAGCATGTAGCTTGCATAAAATTTTGTACTTATATTGTCATATCTATGCGAATGACTAGTTCTTTACTCTTGTAGCTTCATCAGAAAGATATCAATCTTCATTTATAAAACTGTCTCAAATATCTGGAGTTGACAGGACAATTTATTCATATTAGAAATGAGATTTATACTGAACCAAGCCAGTTCAAGAAAACAATCAGAAGACTTAATGATCTTATACATGCTTAAGATGGATAAAAGTTTAATTTCAAAATACTTATAAATAATTCTCAAATAATAAGAGGACAAATTCAATTCGATCTTTACAGAGCTTAAACTTTCATACAGAAAGCAGCATTTATCAAAGCAAATTCCTTGATTCCAAAGGGACGTTTCCAGTCGGAGACTGACCTATTTGCTTACTTTGTAAGACAAACACTGCATGCATTTAAAGCGTCCGTCAAGAGAATGCAGTAGTGTGGAGTGTGGACAGTGCTATTGTTCTCTGGGATCATCACAGAGGACAGCTTCACTACTTCACCCGAACAAAGCAATCACATTGCTCGCTATTCACTTCTCTCCCATGCAAACGCTAACAAATCTGTGTGACATTGCTAAGCGAAATTTGGCATCAAACTGGAACGACATTGGCGAATGCAGTGCAAACGGTTCACACAACATCCGGATGATCATTGTACAATAATTGGGCCAAGAAGTTAATTCAGTACAAATCATTCGTAAATTTATAATACATGGAGTACTTGATCAAAGTGCAAGAGATTCTCCAAGAGGAAAATTTAATGTTAAAATTAATGAAATGAAGACTTCTGAACTATAAGACCCTTCAGTCGACTCATTATCACTCCCAAAATTATCGATAATTATAAATGAAATAAAACTGATAAAATCATCAAGAAACTGACATTTGGCATAAAACTTTCCTAATCCAATCCACACTTTTGAAAACTAAAGGAGTGATTAATGGTCCTTTCAACTCTCTCAAGTAGACCAGTTTCCTGACTATATGACATAATATATTTTTCTTCTTTAGATGAGTTCTTTCAAGTGACAAAATATTATTGTTGTACTAAAATGATTGAAGTATACTGGATAGGATATTGAGGGGTGAAAAGAGTAGAGAGTACTTCTAGAATTTTCTCGCTCAGTACTTTATGATTTATATATGTCTTATGCAGAATTAAATTAATTGGGCGTTGAAATTTGAAATTTTCCTAGAAATTGTGAAAGCAATAGGTATGAATCAGACATTTGGCTGAGAATCAAATTCTTGAAAGGCTTTACATATTTGAAATTATTACTAGCAGATACATTTCTTCTAAAAACGTGGAGAGGAATGTCGATGAAATTTTTATGATGAAGTGAGTGCCTTCTTTTCCTAACCAAAGAAGGTCACTTGTAAAGCAAAAATGTTTGTCGATATGAATACGTTGAAAGCTCAAAGGCAGCTACCCTCAATCATTTTTAGTATCTTGTTTCAGACTTAGCTACGGAACCGATATAAGAATAAGCTACGAAAAAGTGAGCAGGCTCAGAACATTCTATGAAAAATTCCTGAAAGTAGATTGAAAAATACTTTACTCATGATTAAATTTACTGATAACGGATACCAACAAAATCTCAAAATAATAGTATTCCAGGCTAGTGATAAGAGATAATTTCTTCGTGGAAATTTGTTAAATCATGATTTCATATTTTCATACATACCTAGTTGCTAAAAAAATAATTATTATTTTTTATTAAAAATATAAAGAAACATCACTACAACAATATGAGGGGGATAATGTCTCATCAGCATGTTGACAAAAAAGTGTTAATATCATCATCTACTTCAACTAAATTATTGCCAGATAGAATCCGACATGAGAATATTATATACGAACAGAATTCTAAGAGTAATTTATCCGATTATCAGAATCAATTAGTTATAAATGTTTGAGTTATTACTCAAGTGATCTCAAGTCTTGATACATTTACCAAACTTCTTTCAAATATTCCAAGTTGAAGAACGAAAAGTTTCATAAAAGCAGAACAGTTGTTTAAATATTGTAGTTTGCAAGACTGTGCATAAACTTTTGGTCTTTCTAGTGCAAATTTGATCGTTGCAGTGCGTTGGTGCAAAGTCTACACATAAAGCCGATAAAATGGGTCATGCAAAAAAGGAAATTCGCCAGCGGCAAGCTGGAAGGCAGACAGACACAAGCGTGAGTTACTAATTGAATATTCCGAGAGAATAGCAACACCGTTAGATGAGGAGTCGCTCTACGAAAGAGGTCTGCATTATTAAAACTTTGAAAGCAGCAAGTACCGTCACCGATGCAAACAGCTCCAGGGTAAACACGTCATTAAAACAGATTATTTGCAACAACACTTCGATAATACTTGCGAACTGTAATAATAGAGACGAGCTTGTATTACAAGAAGGTGACACTTTTCAAAAACCGCCCACATTTTCTACTCCTACTCAAAATATCATTCATCATGCCAAAGCTTTGAGAGAATAATGATGGAGAGATTGATTGATAAGTTTCGGCAAAACTTCCTATATTCTGTATTATCAGAAGTGATTTATGGCATCTAAAAATTTGCCATATATAATGCCTACTTTGAGCACTCAACGAAAGCCCCGCTGATTAATTAATATTGATGATAAACTGCTAGATCACACTTAGATCCGACCACACAACCTCAAACTCTAGGCCAGAGGAATGCACAAAGTAATACATTACGTTGTTACAAACTAATATCATAGAGGAAAGATAGTATATTATGAAATGATAATAGCATATTAAAATAGTATGAATTAAGATTAAATGGATAGCATATTAAGATAGAATTACAACCTATTATCGTTGAGAAAAAATGACATAATTATAGTGCTATCTTTTCTCTATAATATTAGTTTATATACAGTAATGTATTGCTTTCTGCATTATGCTATCTTTCTCTTTGCTAATATATTTCTTTGAATTAAATAAAAATCGACCTAAGAAGGCAAATTTTCTCTCCAAAAAGACTATTGAACTGTAGGTGTACTTTAGAAGAACGATTTTTCAAGTTGAGCTTTCAACATCAGTTGAGATTTTCAAAGGGGTTTGACTTGGTTCAAGATACAGATGAAAAAAATCTACGTTAGACGAATGAAAAGTTCACAAAGCTATGCTGCGAAGTGCTTGGAGAATAATCTCATCCAAAAAAGAGTGAAATTGGACTCATTCCAAGATTTGAAGCAATGAATTAGGTCACTTTGAAACTACTTCAAGTTTTGCTTAGTTTCATTGCACTCATACAACTTATAAGATTGCACTACACAACTCTACTGCTAATCTTGTACTGTAATTATATTCCTTTATAGCTTAGGGTATTTTCATGGAAAATACTAAAAAACAAAACCACTAGTATTGTAGTAAACAAATGAATATGTAAATGTAGATAATGGTTCTTCATCTTCTCCTGATATGGGTGCAAGGCAAACTTTTGAAGTGAAAATGTATTTACATCATAATCAATTCAGTCTAAAATAATGATAATTCGTTGACATAATAGTATAAATATATTTTTACAATAATTAATTTATTACAGTATAAGATATTTCAAGAAGGATTTGTTTATTGAAGAAAACAAATGAATATGTAATCTATCTATATAAATAAAAATCGAGCCTCAAATTTTGACATTCAATAACTTTTTTATGTGTGCGCCGAATTTGATGATTTTTGTTTAGTTGTGTTTGTTATGTTTAGGAGCAGATTTATGGCCTATCAAATTTATAATCAGACTTCAGGACTCTTTCCTACGTTCCTTCAAATTTTACATGTAATCCTTATGGAAGAATATTTGTGAGCTGGCCACACACAGAAATAAAAATTAGCTGTTATAATCATTTCGTCATCCAACAGCCGTCGGTAGATCTGTTTTTCTTTCTACTGATTCACAAAATGTTAATTCTAATAATAATGCCGCGGTGCGAACGGCGTCCAAACTTGGGTCGTAGAACTCGAAATGCTGTAAATTTAGAATATGCACGGGAAAATCAGCAGCAAGGAGATATGCCATTCAATTTCCCAGCAAGCTGCATTCAACTAATCTAAAAATACAAACTGCTGTACAACTAACTAAGCACATAGGAAGTCCATATTGAGTTATAAAATACTGATTGTTGGATAATTTTCATAAAAATATAATGCATCAGATTAAGCTAAGACTAAGCACACCTGAGGAGGCGCGGCTTGGTGATACAAAGTGTTGATCTTATGGAGATTGCCTTATCACACCGTTCACGCCATGCTCGATTCAGTGTGTGTAAGTTCTTCCATTCAAACCAATATAAGCAAGAAGCACCTGGATGCAAAATGCCGCGTCGCGCCTCCTAAGGTGTGCATCCAGCTAAAGATTGTCATGAGATGCATTAACTATTTGGCGGTACGAAGTTCGCCGGGCCAGCTAGTACGTAGATAATGGTCCTTCATCTTCCCGTGATATGGGTGCAAGGCAAACTTTTGAAGTAAAAATTTATTTTCATGATAATCAATTCAGTCTAAAATACTAATAATTCTTTGACATAATAATATAAAGATATTTCCACAATTATGTTGATAAGGGATATTTCAATATTGGTTTTAATAGTAATTACTCACAATACTAGATTTGTAGAAGTATAAAGTGAGATGACACCAACCTGTAACAGAAACACATTGTAAATAAAACTGGATAGCATAGTTAAATCTTGCATGAAAACCAAAATTGAACTTAGAACAAAATAAAAATCGAATTATTCATAAAATCAGCTAAGAATGAGTTATATGAAATATAGTCTAACCTGAACATTTGATGAGCAAAGATTAGAATGTATCCAATAATGACAGAATTTTAAAAGAGAGTCAATTTTGAGATAAAATATGAATACCAAAAAGTTTAAGAATATCACAATATGACAACATCACATGAGTATCACAACACTTGGAAAATGACAAAACCCTGAACGTGATTAACGAACCTGAAAAGATACAAGTTTATCAATACAGATCGAGCTCACTGTCATATCCAATCCTACAACATTTCATCAAGATATTTATCTTTTGAAATTCTGCAGATGTAGACTAGACAAATCTCCAGAATTTACACAGTCACATACAATGTAGAGCTAGTTTCTTATGATAGCAAAATCAGTAAGATCCGAGATTGGACTAGTTAAGTTACCTTTGGACGATGGGAACCTGACTCGAACCTTGACATTCATCAGTTCAAAACCTATTTTGAGTTAATGGGGTTATCCGTTGGAGTTGTCGCTGAAACAACATGAAACAGCAGAGGAGAATTTAGTTGCAACAACGAATAAATAAACAGACTGATATGAATGAGTAGGTAGGCTATTGATACGGCGGGCGGAGCACAGAGTCAGTCGACTGTAATGGAGGCAGAAGCAGGAGAGTGACTGAAGGCACAAGGCCGATCGCCGATTCCAGTGATGCATCATTACATGTCACGTGTCCTTTGTTGCTTTAAAAACATGTCCTCCTGCTCGATTCGATGCGCAGCTATGTTTACATCACATAATACGAGAGCAAAAGAGATGGAAAACGTGGTTTACGTTAGAGAACTGGAAAAATGAACCTTTAATGAAGTTGGAACAATTAAATTCACTGGAATGACCATGTTGCCAGGGGAGCAGACTTCCAAAATGAAAAGAATAATTTGCATATAATGCATTGCTTGAAGTCTGAAGCATTTATATTTGATCAATGAATGTTCCATGAATGTGGTAGTCAACAATTTATTGATGTATACAATGTAGAGCTTCAATGTTCAGACATGACGAAGGCTTTGTAGAGTGTTATTGGGAAGGATATAGATCTACTTGGATATCCAAGTCGATATTTATGAAGATACAACACAATATTATATTATTGTGATTGAAATTTAATTTCATCTTCATATGACTCGATAATCCTCGAATTCAAACGATAAACATTGTAATCATTTAAAAATCTACAAGTATAAATAAATCTAAATCTATAATTTATTATTTTAATAGTATTTCATTTTTATTCATCATTTGCTAGTTTTATTGTACAACTAAGAATTAAGGATGTGCCAATATTTTGAATAACTTATCAATCACTTCCACTGTCATGTTTAATTTAGATAAAACAAATTCAATCAATCTTTCAATACTGGTAATTTTATATTCGATTCGATTTTTCAATTATCTTTATTTTCTTGAAGTTTCCGACGTGAAAGTATAGAATCGATTGTTTTTGTGGATGAATTTCATTTGATTCTATAATACTTCAATTTTCAGTTCGATCATAAATAACATTTTTATCGAAAAAAATCTACTTTCAATCCAACTCGAAATATTTCTGAACACTGAATTTCTATCCTGATTCACAAACTAGTTTCAAAACTGTTGATGGGAGATGCGGTAGGTAAACCACATGTGATGTACGCAACAGTTCACCTGTCTTGTCTATTTCAATTTATTACCTCGCCTGTTGAATTTGCCCCAAAGTGCAAGGGTAGTTTATGACAGACCACATACCTAATTAGTGTCTCCTACCAAGTTGTAAAGTCATTTACTGCGTTGTGAGTTACAGTGGAGGCTGCTGCTTCTAAGTAGATTGGGACAACATGAGAGACTGCGTCGGACTAGTGAGTTTGTTTGAGATCCAATATGACAAGATTTGTAAGACCATTAGACAGACACCTATTAGCCACCCTGTCTAACCCACCTATGTATCGATTGGCTGCATACAAGTGATTCACCGTGATTGACAGAGCAGTGTTCAAGATGAACAATGTTGATAAATTACAAAGAGGAACTTGTAAACTTCCATGTATGGAGCATACAGAACAGCAGAAAACCATGGAGCTGAGAAAAGTGGAATACATTTTCCCTAGAAATTGATTTTTTCTGAATTTCTAACTAGCTCTCACTTCCAGTAGTACATATAAATTTATTTTAATTCCAAACTATGGTGTAACTGTAACTGATTGTGTACAAGAAAGTGATTTGAAAGAGAATATCTTTTCTATTTCTATGATTAGGAATATTTCCAGATATTTTAAGTCTTGAGTCAAAATATTTACTCATTTTGCAGGGTTGACGTTGATGGATCATAGACCCCATTAGTGAGATTAAATGAAATCACTGGATGGACAGGAATCATTACTCAAGTCAAAGCTTAAAAAACGAAAAAATCAAATCACCAATTATTTCAAATTGAAAAAAAACAAAAGGTATTTGAGAGCATGTGACGAAATCATTTAAAAAGCGTACTCAGATTTATATTTATATTCAAAAGCAGCCCTTAAGAAAAAAAGACTATTTGAGAGCATTATGGCACAAACATATTTTATTTGGAATCTGCTTCTCGTATTTCATGATAAATGAAATTATTTGATTATTGATGAGAAGAGTTAGATCAGTGATTGGTTTGGTAGCATATTGTCATTCAAACCAATGAATCTCGCTACTGGAATCACAGGAACTGCATCCTTCCACAGTTATTTTAAATTAATTGTAAGGTTGTATGAGGATTTCAGATGACACTCACCAGTCGATTTGAATTTGAAACCAACATGTCAATTTATAACATTGAATAAAGCAATGGGAGTGGGGTTAGAATCGTAAGCCAATTTTCAAAATACCGATTCCATTCAGAAGGGATTAACTAGGGATTAACCGTTCAGTTTAGGATACGAAAGGTATTTTAATTTATATTTGAAACCGACAAGGGATCGGGATAAAGCCAATGTGATTGGTAGCAGCTTTGACATCGTTCATTCATTTTTGGCAGTGGATTTGATTGTAAGCAACTAACTCATGCTGTCAAAAATAAAGCATACTTTCTCTGCAGTAGCCTACTTCCATGTAAAATTTTAACGATGAGAACCATAGATTAATAATATTCATGAATATAATTATTTCAAAACCTTTTATGAAAGGTCGGTTTATGTTTTTTACTATGTTAACTTTCGTATGTTTCCTTTGAAATAAAATCTTGAGCTAAAATTGATACTCAAGTATTAATACTTTATAGTATTAATTTTTATAGAGTAATAATAGTTGATTATTCAAGTATTAGCTACATATAAGTGACAGACTAAAGTTTTTGATGAGAAAAGATTGAAAAATGTCACGAACTTTTCTTATAGCCTAATAACAGCCCAGAAGTAAGTACTTTTCAGGTGGCTTGACTGACGTGAGGTCAGGTCACAACTACCAAAGAGGATAAGATTGGTTTCTTTGGTACTACCTTAGGCATGAAATGTTTTAAATGAAAATTCCATCTTTCTTGTCGGAGATTATCGTCTAATCTAAGAGCTGAAGTTTGGAAATTGAGGTTGAGATAAAACGTGAGGTTTTCCGAATAGGGACGGAAGCTGGAAATAATTGAAGCGCCGGAAGATAATGCACAACAGCAGAAGGGATGCCGTCGTCAATCGCAATTTCAGAATAGAAGCAACTGAAACTTGGTTTCAAATTGCGAGAAGCTCAAATAAAGACAAAGCTTATCACAGTTGATCCATATCAAAGGTATTCACACGCCTGTGTGAAATCATGAATGGATGAAGAGCGAATCTAGATTGCGATCCTGGATTATTTGAATTAAGTTCTATGATTGACAGTTAAATAAACACCAACAAATGAGACTGAGTTCGGCTGCAAAGTCCTATTTGAGCATCACTCCAATATAAATCCTAATATTAGATTCTCAAATATTAAAGCCGATAACAAAATGAAGGTTTCACTTTTTACAAAAAATGATAAAAAACTAGATCCAGTAAGTTGAATATGATACTGTGGTTAACACCCATTCATGTGTAGTCATGATAAACAGTAGCTCATATTTATGATGAATTAATAAAGTTAGTTCGAAAATTGTAATTTGAAATAGAATGAAATCACACTATTAAAGATTTTCATACAAATTAATATATTCCATAAATTTATTTCTTCGATTTGTTCTATCAATGTGCCTAAATGTTCTGAGTATTGGATCACATTATTAAAATACTGCTCATGAAAAGGAAAAATCAGCATAGCATTATCAATATAATCAATTGGGCTATACAGGGTCAAATCATCGACTCATAAAATGAATTGTTCATGTTAAGGGAGGATTATTGAAAGAAAGTTTGAAGCTGCATCCTCAGCTGAACGCTTACATTTTAACTTTTATTCTTGTGTAAATCGTTCAATTCTGAGCTTCCGAGAATATTTCTTTCGATCTTCAAACGTCTATCATTACAGTCAGTAAATACTCGTACAAATTCAAAGTTTCGTGAGGATGGTAGAAATCCTTCAGTTTTCAGGTGAAATTGGAGCCAATGCCATAATTTGAGAACGGATATTTGAGAGAAAAGAAAATGTCATTGAGTTCTTATTCGATAAAGATGGAATGTGATAGGGTTGAAGTAGAGCGTCATTACGTGCTTCTTCCGTTTTATTGAGATAAGCTTTTAGGGTGCTTTTTCAGACAGAAAAAAATCCAACAATACGATGGAACAAAGAAGTAAAAATAGAAGTCTTCAAATAATAATAACCTTTTGCAATTAGTTCTGGCTGAATGAGTAGAAGGAAAGTAAAATAATGATGAAAATACAGTTTTAGATGGGTTCCGAACTACCTGAGAATTGCTAGGAAGCTTGTATGGAGTACTGGCTTTCAGGGTTCACCCACCCAACGGGAATATCGAATAACAGTCACTAATCTGAACAGAGAGCCACTCTCTCAAATACAAATTAAGCTTATTAGATTCACAAATTTAATTAAATATGACAGATACCCACATGGGACAAGTATTTCTGATTATGAATCTGAATTTGACCTACTTCCAACTCGATCAATTCCGTTTCACTTTCGCCAAATGATTAAAATCACCATAATAATATCAGATAAGGTGGTACTCATGAAAAGACTGTAGAAGTATTAGTATAGATACTAATACGTACTATACTTAATAACTAACTTTAATAACAATAATATACTAATATACTTAATAACGTACTTTATATAAATAAATAATAAGAGTTGGTAGATAGAGTGGAGACTATGGTTATAAATCTTTATTTCTATAGAGCGCATTCAAGGTATCGCATTTTCATTTTTTTTAAAGAGCTGTCGTCCTACGCTACATCCCCAAGAGTCTTAGTATGATGATAAATCGATCTCAAGGGTCTATATTATAATGAATGGACCTCAAGGGAAACCCGCAAAAACACTTACTCGGAACTGTAATACGCATTCTAATACTGTATTTGAAAAGAATTTATGATATCAGATTTCAGAGAGTCAAACTATACGAACTATGAGAGAAATAATACTTTCATTATTCCATGATATTATTATAACTCATTCTTTGCTTACTCAATAGAGTTGAGGATAAGAGTAGAAAAGAAAGTGGGCGTTACCATTTATAATAGGCTTACATGTTTCAGGTGGTTGGTGAAAAACTGAAAGGGCTTAAGGGAATCAGAATCATCACAAAATTTAAAAGTTTGAAGTTAATTTAGACATACAACATTTAATATAAAATAATAACATCGAACGCATGAATGTATCTATTCCAGTGATTTGAGATAGGATAATTATGTTCATCTTCAAGATTGGACTGGCGGTAATAAAATAGATACAATGAAAATATGCTAAGTTGTTTGAAAAAATATTTTCATATGACTCGACCAAAAAGTTTCAAGAACACTCGAATGAATAAGTAGTTACAATATAACATAGATATATTTGGAAGATGAACTGTGATTAGAGATGTTAGTAGAGTAATGGATTAGAGCTAGGCGTTAACAATTTGGTTCTGAAATTGAAATTATAACTACAACAGAACATCAATGTAACCGCAGGGCAGTCTGTTTACAAAGCTCCATCACACACAGCCCCCCGCAGCAGTTTGTTGCAAGTACAAAGGCTTGTGATTGGGCCTCTAAGCCACTCACTGTCACAAACGATTAAACCTTTCAAGAATAATTGAGGTGTGCAGGGAACACATTACTACACTAGACAACCAATACCAATGATTTGGATATTACATATTACCCGCTGGAGTAATGATCGATCAATGCAATAATCTTGTCTACCGATGTAGTTTGTATTGTAACAAATCAATGAAATTGCGCACATTCGAGCTCACCTGAGCTCACATAGCTGAATAACATAAGCGCATATTCCCATTTTTGAGATCTGTTCGGAAGATGTGAATGAATTGAGAAAATGAAAAACATGATTCACTCTGGCTTTTGTGTACAGGAGAAATAAATCAAGGTATATAAAACCAATAAAAATAAGATGAAAATAGCACCCTTAATTTATTTAGTCCCGAAACATACAATGGTTTTGATAATTTGAAAGAGTTCATTGTTTTCTGAAAAAGGGTACTATTATAATTTTATTTTTATTACCTAAAGTAGCCCTTATTATTTATAATATATAAAAACTATTATATAGGTACTAGTAATAGTCTAGTTAGAAAAACTAGTGAAAATAAGAAGTACATTCCTACTTCGCAAAAAATCATTGAAATTATACAACCATAGAAATGAGAATTGGATACTGAAAATAAAATAATTCTTATCAAAAGAAAAATACGGAGGCTGAACAAAATATTCTACTGAAAATGCTTTTTAAACATCATAAGAAATGAATTAATAATAACAAGCATTCCATTGGTAATGCTGGTCGAATAACAAAGTGATATAAAATTATAACTAAAGCATCCAAGTGTCATTTTAAACTCATCAGAACTAGAATATTAAAGTACATTCAATAGTCTGGGATCTAGAAAGAGATACGTCAATTTCAAACGACTGATTAGGAATTGATTGATTAATTGAAGCTTACGAACAGTTTGCCAATTGATGGATCAAATCATTCGAATTAATCCACAATAGAAGACATCATAGCTCTCTCTGGAGCATTATGAAGGAGCTAGGGATGTCATTGATAACTAAACAATAAGAGCTTTGAGGTAGAGATTTGAAAATATATTAACAAACTTGTTCACGAATATTAATGTGGTCTCGATGATAATAATGACGATCAATTACAGAAATATAAGTAGAATGAAATTTTGAAGTTATGAACTTCATACTATCATGGAATAAAAATTCAGTTTCTGATGAAAACAATTTTAAAATAAGAGACTCTTCAGATACTGTAAATCACCCCGAAGACTTCTGCTACTGCAGACATTGACAACAGGGTTAACAGCTAGATGGAAATTCGAGCTAGCTGTTAAGCCTGTTGTCAATGTCTGCAGTAGCAGAAGTCTTCGGGGTGATTTACAGCATTTATTTAGGATTTTCGTTAAATAATAATTATATATTAATTAGCATTTGAATAAATGCATTCTCTATTTAATTCCATCTTCAGATACGTTCAAAGATATAGCCTACTGAAACCTACTCAAGTGGAAAATCTTCAACGCCTAAATATTTCCTAGCACAAACAAAGAATTTCAAGGTATGAAGAGTAATGAATTCAAGTTGAATAATTGATAATTTCTCGTCTATGCAAACAATACTTTCAGAAGAATTAATTGTCTCATTCAATCAAATCTAAAATGTATGTAAAAAGGAACCTGAACAAGTAACAAATTAAATCTGAACAGTATCTCATAACTTGAATTGATGTTGAAAAATGCTTCCACACAATATAATAAAAGATAACTTTGAACTTATCAAGCACTCGATAAACATCGGTGAAATAAAAAATTCACTCTATGGAGATTATAATTCATTCAGATTATGAGAAGCTCAATTTTCATGATTGAGATTCCGCACAAACAATAGACAGTGAATATAGGAGGTACTTACTGTATACTCTGACAATATACGTTGAATAAGTAAAAGATAGAGATATTTAGCAATTTGAAAATCGACAATAGATGAATTGCAGCTGAATAGTGACAAGCAGCCTTGACCAACTATTACCTCAACTTTATTATGCCAATAGAAGCTGCACGTAGTTTTCCGATGAGATAATCATACAAAAATAGAGTTAATGTGAGTTTACAGTCAACTTATTGGAAAAAGAGGAGAATATTGGCTTTCTTCTTTCATGAGAGAGTAGGCCTACTGCATAACTGACTGCACGTTTAATAGTCCTACTGATTACTGTTACTGATTACACAACACAATTAGGTACCGGAATTTAGGCTTAATTCAAAAAGTGTACAGTCATTGATGATGTCTGATTTGCAATCGTTAAGAAAGCGAATAGTTTTTTAATGTACCATTGATAACTGATACTAATGACTAATGATTTTGTCAATTATAAAGGAAAATTGGAATGATGAATTAGAGAAGATGTTTCGTCAATGGAATATAATTTACTACAGAGTGTAAATGTTAGTGTCCGCCTCAGCTATGATCAAAATATGAATGAGAATAAAAGCAGAGATGGAATAGTCATATTAGCTCTATTTGCCTATTTTTGAATGGAGAAGGCAGCAAAAACACTGTTTGACGCTGAATTTCAATTTTTAAAAGCGTACTGGCAAAAATTCAAAATAGAAACTCGCCACAGTGGAAGCTAGACAGACAGACTATCAACAATAATACAGGAGCACAGAAGCACTCACGCGCCAATGCATCGAAATGGAATTGGAACTCAGCAACGCATCACAATCCTCGCCTAAAGCGGCATTGGAAATTGGAATATATGACCCCTTCACTAATCTAGATGCAATTTCTTTTCAATTCAATACAAGCAATCGATTCATCTTCGACTTTTACTTTTCTATGACGAACCTTTTGCGCAATTCGATGGGATCGAAAATGCTGTAACAGCAACTAGAAGCACTTTCAAGCACAATACACATGGCTATACGTGGGCTATATATTTTGTGAAATCTAATGGTAATTTGCATCTAAAATAGGTTCAGCAGAACTAAACCAAGGATACAGGATTTAATATAACTGCTAAATGATGAATACATCCATCGATTATGCTATCAAATGGCTAGATAAATTATTCAAACAAATGACTAAGACTCGAGAGAACAATAATGTATGTCTGGTCTATGAATGATTCAACCCGAAATAGTATATTTCTCACCTAGAGCCGAAAATGAGACTTTTCAAGTCTCAGTTTTCAAGTCCGAGGCCGTAAGCCGAGGACTAGAAAAGATAGAGAGCCGGAAACACATTTTTGCCCGTGGTGCGAACGCTATTTTTCGCCACACAAAAAAAAAAACAATATATATCTATATATGAGAATAATTGTTTATTAGGCACTTCCGAAATCAAAACTAAAAGGTCATAGCTCTAGCAAATCTGAGGTAATCTGAATATCAGGAAATTGTCCAAGTAATTTTATTTTATTTCATTTTCAGTGGATACAATTACAAATCATATAAATATGATCGGGAAATAACAACAGGCATGGCCAAAAACTATTCTGTTCCCAAACTTTGATAATGAATAACATGTCTAAAAAAATAGGTTGTTTTTAGTAGTTTTAAGTAGTTCCAAAATTACCCACCAGGTTTAATGGTAAACGCAGTACAAGCTGCGTTTGGGTGGATTTCAATTTGTCTAAATAACCTAAAATATTATGTTCAATTATGTTTTAATGTGGGAGATTGAGTTCTTACTTTTTTATTCTTTAAAATGGCAATAAGATAATATTATTATGAATGTTTTGATTATTGAATTATAAACACAAATAATGAAAAGTTTTTTGATCAGCTGTTCTAGCGCACTTGAAATTTGGACAATCTGAATGTCAACAATGTCGACTGCTAAAGTTGTGGTTAGAAGTCCTATCCTACTCTGAAAATCGAATTTGAATAGTTTATAATATATATCTTATCTGTATTTTATTCATCCAAATAAAATGATAGTATCTTATTGCAGAATACTTATTCAATTCAAGAAGCATAAACTGATTCCGTTTCATAAACCATTTTGTAAACACGTTCACATCAAATCAGAATCAGCTGACTTCAAGGTTATTTTACAGCCCTAGGGCCGTAAAACTTTTACCGGCCTGGTCAGAAATAGTATATTTCGCACAGAAAATGAGATATTTCCGGCTCGAAATCGGTTTTCAAGTCCGAGGCCTGGAAAAGATTGAGAGCCGGAAAAACAATAGACGGTGAATATAGGAGGTACTTACTGTATACTCTGACAATATACGTTGAATAAGTAAAAGATAGAGATACTTAGCAATTTGAAAATCGACAATAGATGAATTGCAGCTGAATAGTGACAAGCAGCCTTGACCAACTATTACCTCAACTTTATTATGCCAATAGAAGCTGCACGTAGTTTTCCGATGAGATAATCACACAAAAATAGAGTTAATGTGAGTTTACAGTCAACTTATTGGAAAAAGAGGAGAATATTGGCTTTCTTTTTTCATGAGAGAGTAGGCCTACTGCATAACTGACTGCACGTTTAATAGTCCTACTGATTACTGTTACTGATTACACAACACAATTAGGTACCGGAATTTAGGCTTAATTCAAAAAGTGTACAGTCATTGATGATGTCTGATTTGCAATCGTTAAGAAAGCGAATAGTTTTTTAATGTACCATTGATAACTGATACTAATGACGAATGATTTTGTCAATTATAAAGGAAAATTGAAATGATGAATTAGAGAAGATGTTTCGTCAATGGAATATAATTTACTTCAGAGTGTAAATGTTAGTGTCCGCCTCAGCTATGATCAAAATATGAATGAGAATAAAAGCAGAGATGGAATAGTCATATTAGCTCTATTTGCCTATTTTTGAATGGAGAAGGCAGCAAAAACACTGTTTGACGCTGAATTTCAATTTTTAAAAGCGTACTGGCAAAAATTCAAAATAGACACTCGCCACAGTGGAAGCTAGACAGACAGACTATCAACAATAATACAGGAGCACAGAAGCACTCACGCGCCAATGCATCGAAATGGAATTGGAACTCAGCAACGCATCACAATCCTCGCCTAAAGCGCCATTGGAAATTGGAATATATGACCCCTTCACTAATCTAGATGCAATTTCTTTTCAATTCAATACAAGCAATCGATTCATCTTCGACTTTTACTTTTCTATGACGAACCTTTTGCGCAATTCGATGGATCGAAAATGCTGTAACAGCAACTAGAAGCACTTTCAAGCACAATACACATGGCTATACGTGGGCTATATATTTTGTGAAATCTAATGGTAATTTGCATCTAAAATAGGTTCAGCAGAACTAAACCAAGGATACAGGATTTAATATAACTGCTAAATGATGAATACATCCATCGATTATGCTATCAAATGGCTAGATAAATTATTCAAACAAATGACTAAGACTCGAGAGAACAATAATGTAAGTCTGGTCTATGAATGATTCTACCCGAAATAGTATATTTCGCACCTAGAGCCGAAAATGAGACTTTTCAAGTCTCAGTTTTCAAGTCCGAGGCCGTAGGCCGAGGACTAGAAAAGATTGAGAGCCGGAAACACATTTTTGCCCGTGGTGCGAACGCTATTTTTCGCCACACAAAAAAAAACAATATATCTATATATGAGAATAATTGTTTATTAGGCACTTCCGAAATCAAAACTAAAAAGTCATAGCTCTAGCAAATCTGAGGTAATCTGAATATCAGGAAATTGTCCAAGTAATTTTATTTTATTTCATTTTCAGTGGATACAATTACAAATCATATAAATATGATCGGGAAATAACAACAGGCATGGCCAAAAACTATTCTGTTCCCAAACTTTGATAATTGATAATGAATAACATGTCTGAAAAAATAGGTTGTTTTTAGTAGTTTTAAGTAGTTCCAAAATTATCCACCAGGTTTAGTGGTAAACGCAGTACAAGCTGCGTTTGGGTGGATTTCAATTTGTCTAAATAACCTAAAATATTATGTTCAATTATGTTTTAATGTGGGAGGTTGAGTTCTTACTTTTTTATTCTTTAAAATGGCAATAAGATAATATTATTATGAATGTTTTGATTATTGAATTATAAACACAAATAATGAAAAGTTTTTTGATCAGCTGTTCTAGCGCACTTGAAATTTGGACAATCTGAATGTCAACAATGTCGACTGCTAAAGTTGTGGTTAGAAGTCCTATCCTACTCTGAAAATCGAATTTGAATAGTTTATAATATATATCTTATCTGTATTTTATTCATCCAAATAAAATGATAGTATCTTATTGCAGAATACTTATTCAATTCAAGAAGCATAAACTGATTCCGTTTCATAAACCATTTTGTAAACACGTTCACATCAAATCAGAATCAGCTGACTTCAAGGTTATTTTACAGCCCTAGGGCCGTAAAACTTTTACCGGCCTGGTCAGAAATAGTATATTTCGCACAGAAAATGAGATATTTCCGGCTCGAAATCGGTTTTCAAGTCCGAGGCCTAGAAAAGATTGAGAGCCGGAAAAACATTTTTGCCCGTGGTGCAAACGATATTTTTCGCCACCCTACAGGTATTGCTGACAAAATAAATAAAGAATACTTGTTATCGTACCTATCTCTTGATTTTAGTGGTAGAAGATTTGCAGTCAGGATTTCAGATTCTTTTAAAATTTCACTTGGAATATCACGGGCGTCGTCATCTTCAAGCATTTTTGAAAATTTGGAATTCGCTAATCAACAATAAATAATTGAATAAAACTGGTTGCGAAGCGAATGCTGAATTAGTTTGATTGGAAACTCGAACTAAAATCATGGCGACTTCAGCTGATGAAGAAAGTGGACACTCGCACGATCTAGCGTATGACTTATTAACTACGGACTTCCATGAGCGGCTGGAAAGTGACCACTTTCTGGCCTAGACCGGAAAAGAAACCATTTTCTGACGTCAGACGAGAGTCGTCTGCAAAAAAGGTCTTTCAGATCTACGTAGGGACTGGAAAACAGCTGCTTTCTGTGCAGTGTGGCGAAAACAATCATTTTCGGCCTCCATATGACGCACGAAAACCAGCTCATTACATCCAAATGGGGCGAAAAAGTATTTTCAGTGACTAAAGATATCTTTAAGGAAGTCGTTTCAGAGAAAATAAATATTTAGACAATGTTATATGATTATTAAATTCACTTCTGAATGTTGATATTTTGGAGTATAGAACAAAAAAAAGCACTTCATAATAATGGAGGACAATAGAAAGAATAAAAATATGAAATTTCAAGAATGTCTGATTGAAAAGAATAATATTCATTGAATTCGACAAATTTTTATCAGTTACTCCAAATAGACGATCTCAACATAATAAAGGTTATAGTTTGATAGAATAACAATATCATCTGGGACATTATGAACTAAGTTGGAATATATAGTATTCCATTTTCAAGATTTTGATAAGAATACAACATGGTAGGTATTTTCTCAAGTTGAAACTGAATTATTGTGGGAACTGAGATATTCCATACAAAGAAGAGCACTTGATAGTTATTACTGACGATGTGCGTGAGAGCTGCAGAGCAGTAAACTGTACATTTTAGACCAAAGTGCGTTCACCAGAAACGCCATTGTTATAACAATGGATTGGGAGAGGTCTGAGTGAGAGACAAAACTGGGAGGGAGAATTTAGAGTGCATTTGGAAGGTTACATTAATTCATTGTTTGATTTCATATCTGACAAAAGGTTTATAAACTGAGCTCAATCAAGTCTGAGGTAATCTGAATATCAGGAAATTGTCCAAGTAATTTTATTTTATTTCATTTTCAGTGGATACAATTACAAATCATATAAATATGATCGGGAAATAACAACAGGCATGGCCAAAAACTATTCTGTTCCCAAACTTTGATAATGAATAACATGTCTGAAAAAATAGGTTGTTTTTAGTAGTTTTAAGTAGTTCCAAAATTACCCACCAGGTTTAATGGTAAACGCAGTACAAGCTGCGTTTGGGTGGATTTCAATTTGTCTAAATAATCTAAAATATTATGTTCAATTATGTTTTAATGTGGGAGGTTGAGTTCTTACTTTTTTATTCTTTAAAATGGCAATAAGATAATATTATTATGAATGTTTTGATTATTGAATTATAAACACAAATAATGAAAAGTTTTTTGATCAGCTGTTCTAGCGCACTTGAAATTTGGACAATCTGAATGTCAACAATGCTTGTTATTGTCGACTGCTAAAGTTGAGGTTAGAAGTCCTATCCTACTCTGAAAATCGAATTTGAATAGTTTATAATATATATCTTATCTGTATTTTATTCATCCAAATAAAATGATAGTATCTTATTGCAGAATACTTATTCAATTCAAGAAGCATAAAATGATTCCGTTTCATAAACCATTTTGTAAACACGTTCACATCAAATCAGAATCAGCTGACTTCAAGGTTATTTTACAGCCCTAGGGCCGTAAAACTTTTACCGGCCTGGTCAGAAATAGTATATTTCGCACAGAAAATGAGATATTTCCGGCTCGAAATCGGTTTTCAAGTCCGAGGCCTAGAAAAGATTGAGAGCCGGAAAAACATTTTTGCCCGTGGTGCAAACGATATTTTTCGCCACCCTACAGGTATTGCTGACAAATAAATAAAGAATACAAAATAAAGAATACTTGTTGTCGTACCCATCTCTTGATTTTAGTGGTAGAAGATTTGCAGTCAGGATTTCAGATTCTTTTAAAATTTCACTTGGAATATCACGGGCGTCGTCATCTTCAAGCATTTTTGAAAATTTGGAATTCGCTAATCAACAATAAATAATTGAATAAAACTGGTTGCGAAGCGAATGCTGAATTAGTTTGATTGGAAACTCGAACTAAATCATGGCGACTTCAGCTGATCAAGAAAGTGGACACTCGCCCGATCTAGCGGATGACTTATTAATTACGGACTTCCATGAGCGGCTGGAAAGTGACCACTTTCTGGCCTAGACCGGAAAAGAAACCATTTTCTGACGTCAGATGAGAGTCGTCTGCAAACAAGGTCTTTCAGATCTACGTAGGGACTGGAAAACAGCTGCTTTCTGTGCAGTGTGGCGAAATAGTATATTTCGCACCTAGGGTCGAAATGAGACTTTTCCGGCTCGAAATCGGTTTTCAAGTCCGAGGCCGTAGGCCAAGGACTAGAAAAGATTGAGAGCCGGAAAAACATTTTTGCCCATGGTGAGAACGTTATTTTTCGCCACACAAAAAAAAAACAATATATATCTATATATGAGAATAATTGTTTATTAGGCACTTCCGAAATCAAAACTAAAAGGTCATAGCTCTAGCAAATCTGAGGTAATCTGAATATCAGGAAATTGTCCAAGTAATTTTATTTTATTTCATTTTCAGTGGATACAATTACAAATCATATAAATATGATCGGGAAATAACAACAGGCATGGCCAAAAACTATTCTGTTCCCAAACTTTGATAATGAATAACATGTCTAAAAAAATAGGTTGTTTTTAGTAGTTTTAAGTAGTTCCAAAATTACCCACCAGGTTTAATGGTAAACGCAGTACAAGCTGCGTTTGGGTGGATTTCAATTTGTCTAAATAACCTAAAATATTATGTTCAATTATGTTTTAATGTGGGAGATTGAGTTCTTACTTTTTTATTCTTTAAAATGGCAATAAGATAATATTATTATGAATGTTTTGATTATTGAATTATAAACACAAATAATGAAAAGTTTTTTGATCAGCTGTTCTAGCGCACTTGAAATTTGGACAATCTGAATGTCAACAATGTCGACTGCTAAAGTTGTGGTTAGAAGTCCTATCCTACTCTGAAAATCGAATTTGAATAGTTTATAATATATATCTTATCTGTATTTTATTCATCCAAATAAAATGATAGTATCTTATTGCAGAATACTTATTCAATTCAAGAAGCATAAACTGATTCCGTTTCATAAACCATTTTGTAAACACGTTCACATCAAATCAGAATCAGCTGACTTCAAGGTTATTTTACAGCCCTAGGGCCGTAAAACTTTTACCGGCCTGGTCAGAAATAGTATATTTCGCACAGAAAATGAGATATTTCCGGCTCGAAATCGGTTTTCAAGTCCGAGGCCTGGAAAAGATTGAGAGCCGGAAAAACATTTTTGCCCGTGGTGCAAACGATATTTTTCGCCACCCTACAGGTATTGCTGACAAAATAAATAAAGAATACTTGTTATCGTACCTATCTCTTGATTTTAGTGGTAGAAGATTTGCAGTCAGGATTTCAGATTCTTTTAAAATTTCACTTGGAATATCACGGGCGTCGTCATCTTCAAGCATTTTTGAAAATTTGGAATTCGCTAATCAACAATAAATAATTGAATAAAACTGGTTGCGAAGCGAATGCTGAATTAGTTTGATTGGAAACTCGAACTAAAATCATGGCGACTTCAGCTGATGAAGAAAGTGGACACTCGCACGATCTAGCGTATGACTTATTAACTACGGACTTCCATGAGCGGCTGGAAAGTGACCACTTTCTGGCCTAGACCGGAAAAGAAACCATTTTCTGACGTCAGACGAGAGTCGTCTGCAAACAAGGTCTTTCAGATCTACGTAGGGACTGGAAAACAGCTGCTTTCTGTGCAGTGTGGCGAAAACAATCATTTTCGGCCTCCATATGACGCACGAAAACCAGCTCATTACATCCAAATGGGGCGAAAAAGTATTTTCAGTGACTAAAGATATCTTTAAGGAAGTCGTTTCAGAGAAAATAAATATTTAGACAATGTTATATGATTATTAAATTCACTTCTGAATGTTGATATTTTGGAGTATAGAACAAAAAAAGCACTTCATAATAATGGAGGACAATAGAAAGAATAAAAATATGAAATTTCAAGAATGTCTGATTGAAAAGAATAATATTCATTGAATTCGACAAATTTTTATCAGTTACTCCAAATAGACGATCTCAACATAATAAAGGTTATAGTTTGATAGAATAACAATATCATCTGGGACATTATGAACTAAGTTGGAATATATAGTATTCCATTTTCAAGATTTTGATAAGAATACAACATGGTAGGTATTTTCTCAAGTTGAAACTGAATTATTGTGGGAACTGAGATATTCCATACAAAGAAGAGCACTTGATAGTTATTACTGACGATGTGCGTGAGAGCTGCAGAGCAGTAAACTGTACATTTTAGACCAAAGTGCGTTCACCAGAAACGCCATTGTTATAACAATGGATTGGGAGAGGTCTGAGTGAGAGACAAAACTGGGAGGGAGAATTTAGAGTGCATTTGGAAGGTTACATTAATTCATTGTTTGATTTCATATCTGACAAAAAGGTTTATAAACTGAGCTCAATCAAGTCTTGAGAACTAATTTTGAGCGGTCATAATGCTATCAAGTACTGTCATTATAGTTATATATTCAACAATAAGATAATTATGGAATCCTCAACGCAGAGCATAAGAAAACGTTTGATGGTTCCTCGGATTATCCATGGAGATGTAAAATTTTACACAGTGATAATAATAAAAACAATGATGAATATTTTAATGGACATCAAATAAATGGATGGTTTGTTCTAAATATAAAGTAGAGTTTTCTACATGAATCAAAGTAATTTTTGATGAAGGTCATTGACTTAACACGAGAAGAGAATCACAAACTCTTACAACAGCGGTGGTCAAGTTTGATATCTTCCAGCATTAAAAGTCATTAATTAAATATTGGTTGTTAATTTAAGGAAAATGTTGAAGAGCTGTGTTTTTGAGTCAAGCTAACATCACCTCGAGATAAGTTATGTGAAACGACACGCCTAGCACAACCCACTTGAAATATAAATGCAACATAGAGATCGAGTTTTGCCGAGCTGGACGCAGTCATGAGACGTGGGGTCTGGAGATCCAGCAGGTCATTCGGCTTTTATGACCTATGACCTCCCAGAGCTTTTACAGCCTAGGGAAGCGAGACGACTGACATAGTCTGGAGCACCTACAAGGAGCTGGGCAAGCACATACATTGCTAATGACTTCTTCTTCTTGCTTCTCGAATGCTCTCCATTCAGAGACACGTTTCTATTCCGCTCTTATCTATCTCACTGCACAAAAAGGAAGGCAAGGACGGTGATTACAACGCAGGTGACAATCACAATGACTTTTGAAAGCTAACCGACAAGAAGAATACTGTTTTCTTTTCCACCGAGCATAAATCAGTTTTGTAATCATTCATGTAATGAATGATACTACAAATATTGAAAATGGATGAAACACATAAATTATCAATCGCCTGTTGACATCACATAAGGAATAATTATCACCAAAACAATAATAAGCACTTCACAGTTACAATGTAAAAATTTATAAGGGTATTTTACCATAGTTTTAAAGCTAGCTACAGTATAGCCTATAGCTCCAGAAGCTAATGATGAGTATATTTCAACATTCGATAGAGGCTTGAAATACAGTTTAGAATTTTCAAACTACAATTTCATCACACACTAATTCATAAATTATAACAAAAAATGAAAGGTTACTCTGTTTATACTGTTGGAGACAGCCGATACTCATGAAGAATTATGGACAGAATTATACTCTGGAGAAAGAACTCTCAGGAATGACAATGAAGTCCAGGGAATTAGTCTTTCTTTGAAATTTTAAGTTAGAAGGTTCTATAATTTGCATGAATCTTATCAACTTCGTGATACAGAATATACTCTCAACTGTATAATGGTCGAGATGAATTTATTCTGAAAAGATAGTTTGAAATTGCCAGACGTTCTCCCTGAGAATGTGACCGCATGTAACCAATACTCCGTCTCACATTTTCATATCCTTAAAAAAAACTCGTCAAAAAAAAGACTGTTGGACATTGACCTATGTGAGACTGTTGACTCATACAGACAACTCATTTCACAGAAATGGTCCATTCATGGAATTTATTTTGCAGCTAATATCACTCTACTTATGTATTCCAAAAATGATCAAATTGTAGCATGATAGGAATGATAATCTAGAAATACTATTTGTCATCTTCTAAGAACTCATTCCACACTGGTTTCAGTTATAGTATTTATCTTCCAACTAATCAATCAATATACTGACTCATTCATAAACTTACTTTCCGGTGAACAGACTAGAACTAATAATAAAGTGAAACATACTTAAGAGGACAACAACATATTGTAATTCCAGTGAATGGTCTATTCCACAATATTATACTTGGAAGGTATAACAAAATATCAATCAATCAATTCATTTATTACACAAACGAACATAATACGAGAAAATATAAAAATGTGAAATGGAAATGGACAACCCTAGGTATAAATAAGCCCGAGTGGGGCTTATATAAATTAAGAAGTAATAATCAATTTGTAATTTATATGACTTTTAGTTGATAGTGTATAAATATTGAGTGCTCTACACTGTAGTTTTTTACAATGAGATAGTTTGAAAATAAGAATGGATAATTTTTTCATAGCTTCTATCTGGGATGGAACTGTCACCTTGTTATTCAGTATACAAGATGTAATGTTATGGTGTAATGTTACTACGAACTGAAATAGAGTAAAGATACCGTTCAATGACACTTGTAGTAATCATTTATCTGTGGAACTGACCTGCAACGGAAGGTCCGAGCGGATCGAAGCGGACGCGGTGCTCGGTGGCGGCCTGAGCGGCAACCAGCAGGTCGGAGAAGAAGCGGTGCCTCCTGAGGGCCAACTCGTCGCGACCGACCGGCGTGACAGGAGGCTCAGCGCGGCCGCTGCCCTCCGCACCCGGAACCACTTCGTCATCCTCCTGCGACCACCACTTTGTCACAGTCGTCGCCAGGCTCGGCGTCGAGTTGCGCTTGTTCGGGTGCGGCGTCGCGTTGCTCGCCGTCCGCGGAGTCATCGGCGGCACTTCTTTCTCGTCTTCATCTTCATCATCCTCCTCTTCCTCAAATTTACCTGCATCGCCATCCTTCGGCTTCTTCAGAATAGACCGGTCAACCGGCGCCGAAGTGTCCACAACCAGTCCCGGGTTCTTCGCTTTGCTGGACACTACTTCTGATTTCTCAACCTCCGATCCAACAGCCTTCTCCTCCTCTTTTTCACCACGTTTACCATCAACCTCTTTTTCACCATGTTTTCCATCAACCTCTTCCTTCACAACACTGACAACGTCCTCCTTCTTTTCGGTCGGTTTATTCTCTACCTTGACAACATCCTTTTTGCCCTCCTCGGTCTCCTTTCCAGTTTCCCGCGCTTCCTTTTTAATGCTGCCGCCATCGCTGTCGGCAACTTTCTTCTGTTTATTGCAACCGCAGCAATTCTTGAACATATCACCCGGCAACTAGTGACACAACTATTTCACACACAATCACGCGACAAGCAAAACTGAAACTACAAGCGCGCATCGATGAGATTATTCGGGTGGTTCACTAAACAGAAATGGCCTGGATGGGAGGATGGCAACGCGCCACGCTACTTCAGTCGAGCCCAACATCAAAGAAAGAGCACCAACGCTTGTTATGAACAGGAAGCGGACCTGGAACGCTAGGTTCACAAAACTCGAATGCCGACTGGCGTGTGGTCTAGGCTAGGATGCCGGTCGGTCGGTCCAGCCCTGCCTCCCGCCACTCTGTCACCGAGCGCACTCCGACGGCCAACTGGCGAACCAGCTACGCACTACAGCGTTGCCAAATCGATCTCTCTGTATATACAGTACCAGCACCAAAACACAGAGACGACCGCGCGAGACTGAGACCGCACGCAAAAGAGACAAAGCGAGGAAGCAGGATGTAGATCACTACTACTTGGATCCTCAGCTCTCACACAACAGACACCACCCGCACAAACCCGTCTTCTTATAAAGACACATTACATCTACAACTCACAAGCTTACTGTCAACAGGCCATTTAGTACGAAGCATAACAGCACGCCAATGAGCCCCCATCACCAAAATGTATGGCACAAATGATTTGAAATGTTAATGTGTGTACCATACAAGTACCGATCAATTGCAAATTACATGTGTTGCACCTGGGTGTTGGAACACACAGCCTTGTTTTCGGTACGATGACAGTGCACTGTAAGTGGGCTAATTAAATTCACGTTAGCTAAGTCTCATTGCTCATGATGTATGAATCACACTACTAGTAGATGAATGAATTGAATGCATTGCATGAATGTAGTCTTATTTTACAAGAGGGCTTTGAACTCTGTCTAAAAAGACTATAGACACGAGGGTTTGCAATTTAGAATGGCTTTATGTTTAATCATATAATTCAAGTTATCAAGGATCATTCAGTAACTCACTACATCACAAAAAAACGATGATGCGTCTCTATTTAGATTTGGATTGTTTTGATAAGTATGAATAGGAAGCACAATGCACAATAATGCATGGATAGAAGTTAATAGGAAGTACACATGGCAATTTAGCTGTCACGCGTGAATTGAAATTCTTGTGGAAGGAATTCATTTGAAAACCAGAGTAGGGTAACTCATAACTCATAAGGATAGTGAGTAGTAAACTACAGGCGGAAATCAAGACAGTGATAGCCTACACAACAAAGGTCCCTGAACAACAAAGAGGTTTCTTCTTTCAAGTAGCTTCTTCAAGGCATCATAAACTCCACGTACAATTCGTATTCCAATATATACCGAATACTCTATTCGGTATAAATTTGACTTTCCGAAATTTGAAATCCGAGAGTTGAAACTATTTCAAGAAGTTGAAAAAAGTGTCAAACTTTGAGTGTGAGTGTAAGTACAAGTAATGAGTATAATAGTAATAGACGACGAGTAATCTCTACCACATTATAATTTTCTCGACTAAGCTAATGCATAAGTTTTTAGTATTTTTGGAAACACCTAATCATCCACCCGCTCTTAATTAGTAGGAATGGGAATAATGAAAATCTCTATAGTCTATACTTAGAAACAGTCCCACGTGTAAAACTGGAAGTTTTAATCCTACCAAAGTTTCCGCACGAGTCAAGTCGAGTCGAGTGTCGTATTCTCACGCATGTATGAGCTAGCACTGTCTTTTTTCAGCCGCACCCTACTGAAACAATTTCGCCCCAACAAAGTTCTGACAATTTAATGGCTTGTTTTTAAAGAGCAGTGTTCAACAAAGTATGTTGCATTTTGCAGTGTTTCCTGAAATTTGAAACTTTACGAAGTACAAAATGAAGGCTACATAGAAGTGAATTATGAGAAAGACTACTAGATTAGTTATCCTATTATGCTATACGAGTTCTGAACTCTTTTGGTCTGAAGGTTTCATGAAAGCACTTTTCAAACTTCAGTAATAACCGAATTTTATTGAACTTCAGGAAATATTTTATGTTCAGGTCAAATGATAATGACGTAATAATATATAACAATAATGACGTAGGACTTCTTCATGTATACGCATCCACTGCATTCAAAGAATATTGTAGATTAACTACGGTACCGTTTTGCCAGTCACGAAAATATGAATTTAACAGGAATAAAAGTAAATTAACAAATATTGTTGGAAATTGCGAGAATATTCGCCAGTGATGATTCATAGATAAATTAAACAGCGAACTAGAAGTAGCCTATTACGTAAGTACTCGGAAATTGGAAAAAGTATAATCTATGATTATCACGTTTCTATTTTTGTGAACGCATGACATAATTTCTTATCTTGAGAACAGGATAGATCGCCAAATAGATCTATTCAAATTCTGAAAAGCTACAGGTATCTCAAGATGTAATGGAATAAGGAAAACCACTGACAAATTGGACTAATCTCTTTCAGAGTTCCTGTCGATAACAGATGCTTGGATATGTCAAACACAGAGATTTTCTACGTTGAAAGAGAAAACTCATTTTTTGAAGCTATAACTTAATTAACAGAGTATAAAAGGAGTGTCACTTCCAATACCACTCAGCCATCAAAATCCTTCCAATTACTGAGCACTTGAAGAGAAGTTTGCAAACTGATTAGAAATTTTGCTGCAAGCCGAGTGGATGCTTCGCAATAGAGAATAGCTTGCAAGATATATTCTAGATATGATCCAATTTGAAAGAAGAACATGATAAAAAATTTCTTCGCTGTTATCGAGAAGTTAACTTTGAAACCACGAGTTGGTTTTACAGAGTAGGAAGATGAGCTCGATGAGCTTTCCTTGGATGCAACATTCAACTAAGTTTCATAATTCTAACTTATATTACTAGGTAGGCCTACCCAAAATTGCTGAAATAATCATAACATCTGATAGTAGTCCTTCTAACATCATGGAGAGAAATATGAGCTAATTATCTGTTTCAATATTAATTAATGACGTATTTTAATGTACGAGAGAAAAAAGGTTATCAAGACACTATTACACGTTATTACATGTAATGCCAATTTTCAATTCAATTTTATTCAAATCAACACAAGAAACACAAAGTAAATCTAAATACGAAACAACACAATCAAATCAAATTCTTAAAAAATACAAAGAACAGGCTTTATGGTGAGGTGTGATGAAAAGAAAGAAAGAAGGACAAATACGTCTATGAGAAATGTATTCTTACATTATAACGTCACTTTGAATGTCAAATTACGATGAGTGATCGAGTGATAGATAACCCAACGAGCTATCAATAATTGAGTTTTAGAACTGGATTATGGTCCTGATAAATAAATCGAGATTTTCCGAGATTTACTTATAACATAATGACACTTCTACTAAATAATAGTGTTTCAAGAAAAAGAATCTGATATTTTATTATATTATCCATTTACTATTTCCCGATGATCTGGGAAAAGTTGGAAATGCAATCAAGTTGAGAAGCACAGAATAAACGGTTTTTGGCACTACTCACACGAGCGCGACTCAAAACACCGAGCGACTCGATACATCAGCACTCCATGTGTGTGTTTTTTAATAATTTGAGATTTTAAAAAATATTGAAGAATTCTTAATAACTAGCATATTGCCATTTAAAAGCTTAAATCCAACCCAAACCTTTTCCTAAGCTGACTTTAAAACAGAACAATCAGTTAAAAAAAAGGAAAAAATATAATCAGGTCGATTAAGAAAACAGTATTGTTATTGATTGTTTTATTGTATGTAATGAACTATTTTCATATATTCCTAGAATAGCTTACAGCTAGAGGGATAGGTACTATCGCACTGTTGTAATATTCAAATAAATTAAATTGAATAAACCTTCAATTATTTTTCTATAACCCTTATCATAATCCAAACCTCAACTAATATGACAACCCCTGTTTGGATTTTAGCCGTTCGTGCACCCCACACTCCAGATTCAGTTATTGGATACTTGCGAATGAGTTTCCTGGAGACTCCACATGCTCGTCATAGACACCTGAGTATCCTGTAACTTTACTAAAGTGAAGTTAGGATTTGAAGTGAATATAAACGAGAATAGGCCTACGTTCAAATTTGTTGGATAATTCCTCATTATGAACATTAAGAGAAGTTTGATGAGAATAAGCCTATAATTTCTAAAAATATATTTCTTTAGGGCTACTTGATTTGTTAGTTGTAAAATAATACCATAGTACCCTTTTAAAAACTTGAAAATGGATACTGGTTGATTTTTTATTTTGTTCTTTCTTATTAAAAAGGGTACTATTATATTATTTTACAACTAAGCCTATAATTATAAAATTTAATATAAATAGAGTTGAAAGGACCGAATACTGGTAGGCCTATTCGCGATTGGAGTAGTAGGATTTGAGTGGCGCTAGTGTGAGCAATGCCTTAAGTAAACTGAATTTCAGAATATTGAAGATGTATGAACATAATGTATAGGTTGTACACTTCCTAGTACATACCATCATCAGCTTCAACCATCATCACCAACTACATTGTCCTCACATTGATATTTCGCACAATGTCATAAGTTCATGATATTATGTTCTATGAGAATCACCCGTTAGATGCACTTAATTTCAGTATTTCCGAGTGGAGAGGCGCGCGCTTAAGGACACCTCAAGGATCAAAATTTCAAACACTTATAACTTTTGATACACTGTTCAAATTCCATCGTACTACACTTCATTCTTCTCGTCTCGTCAAGGCGGTCCAAATTCATGCATCATGAGTCAAATTTGGTCGAAAAATGGAAAATTTATTGTTGAGTGTGCTTAATCCCATATTCCAATATACAAAAAATGGCCTATTTCTATATTCAAAGCTGCATGTATTGTGAAATATTTCTGATAAAATTTCCAAATCAAGTGAGAATGTGAAAATTGCCCCCCTCTACCCACTCCAATAAATAATACTTTCGATTCCAATACAATTCGAAAGTTACAAAAGATTTTAAAAATAGCGATTTCAGTTTTTACATTTTTTCGTGATTTTAGTGTTGATCAACAGTTTCTAAAACGAGTCTGATTCATTATAGAAACTCACGATTGATTCCAAATTGTAGATAAATTCATCCTCTACGAGCTCAGTTGCCTAAAATCCATCTTGAATCACATTTCCTTATCATAGAACTGCCAAAACCGTTAATATGAGAAAAATATCTTCAATTTCCGGATTTTTTTCAACAATCAAAACTCACTTTACGAACATATTATTTCATGAATCATTTACAGCAGATGAAAGAGAAAACTCTATTGTACATTTCAAGATCAAGTAATGATTTTTATAATAAGGGGTTACCGAGATACACAGCTTTAAATATAGAAATTGGCCATTTTTTGGGTATTGAAATATTGAAAAGCACACTCGACAATAAATTTTCCATTATTCGACCAAATTTAACTCATGATGCATGAATTTGGACCGCCTTGACGAGACGAGAAGAATGAAGTGTAGTACGATGGAATCTGAGTAATGTATCAAAAGTTATAAGTGTTTGAAATTTTAATCCTTGAGGTGTCCTTAAGCGCGCCTCTCCACTAGGAAATACTGAAATTAAGTGCATCTAACGGGTGATTCTTACAGAACATAATATCATGAACTTATGACATTGTGCGAAATATCAATGTGAGGACAATGTAGTTGGTGATGATGGTTGAAGCTGAAAATTAGGTGTTTTTCACAATACAAGGAGCATTGTTGTCAGGTGTACCTGGAAATCTTTATAAGATAGAGAGCTCTACCTGATCCCTGATTGTAGAGCACAAAAATACGCCCAGAGGGATTTTGAATTATACATCTAAATGGTAACAATCGGAAGATATTGTTGATCATAAACTAAAATTCATCAGAATTGATTTTTCTTCAAATTTCACTCATTTTTGAAAAGTCATAACTCAGTACTCATTGGAGATAGAGAGTTCCGAATGATCTCATTTTATTCAGAATTGTATAATCTAGAAAAAGGCGAGAGCAAACTTTTCTGTCCGATTACGAGATTTGGCAGAAATAGCTGAGAACTGGAAAATGAGCCGAAAATACGAGGTTTTTGGGCCAACCTGTATCTAGCACAAGGAAATTTTGCATGAAGAAATTGGTTCTGGACTTCTCTTATGTACCCAAATAATATATTAAAATATCAGAACTACAATATAAATTGCATGCACTAATGTATATAGTGACTGGACTATTACTAGCATCTTCACTAATAATTTTCAACTTCAAATGTACAAACTGTACTAGAAAAGTTCCATTCATAGAAATCTTATTCAAGTGATGAGATAGAAAAATCACTTTGTTGAACAATAATATTTGAATTTCCATGTCATATTTTTTGAAAAAATAACGAGTAAAAAGAACTTTCGTCTCTTAAATTGATAATAGTTAATTACTACAACTTCAGTTGTATTATAGAATATTTATTAATTTTTACACATTCAAAAAAATGCACAAATCGGGAGAGGAAAATCAAGGATATCTTTTTATTTCTCTCCCAAATATAGATATAATTGAAAGGCCGAAATATAACATAAATATATTTTAGGTTACTAATTCAATGATACTTGAAATGAATAATAATTGAAAGAATAGGACGTTGATGTTGTCAATACCACTTGAAATGGAGAGATACCAGAGAAATTATGGAGAAATACCACAACATCTCGAATACCAAACAATCAAATTATCAACCAATAATAATTCTAAAATAAACCTATAATTATAGACATTGAAATAAATCAAATTGAAAGGACCGAATACTGGAGTCGTACGATTAACAATTCTAATAATGACTGTATTCAGTATTTTTAAACAGGATGAAAGCAAAATTATTCATCTTTTATAAGTCAAATTACAAAGCACCCTGATAATAATTAGTCTAGAATACTCCATTATTGTAGAATAATTATGATTTCAAATGTAGATGATTTCAGACGACGTAATGCTTTGTTTGTAAACCTCATATGAACTGATTTTCATCCTCTGAAATCTCACTCGAATAAAGCCACTGGCTTACTGGCTTGATTTCCCCAAGGCTTGCAGCGTTCCCCCTACCGAGAATTTACCGTAGAAATTGGTTCAGACATAATTTCACGTGAATTCTACTTTGCTCAGCTTACAGCACCGCAACAGATAGGTTTATCCAAAACAATTTGGAAATAATTTGAATTTACTGTATACAATAGGCCTACATAGCAGAAAAATGTCAAAGTTCACAAATTTTTATTTGTTGAGTAGGATGCCGCGCTACCTATCGGATTTAGTTTGAACTACGATACCGCACAGCACTACAGTAGCTTTCTCATGATATCAACCAACAGTGTTACGTTACCGTTCTTTTGTATGACAATTTCAATCTTAGTGCGGATTGCACAAAATCCGGTTGAATTCTAATCGTGATCAGGAGAAACAATCTGAAAATACTATATAAAAAACCTTCTCTGATTGGTTCTCGTGAAATTAATCAAGTTTAAAATTTAACCGGCTTTTGTGCAAACGGGCCCCTGAGAATGCAAGAGTACTTCAAACATTTTCAAAAATTAATCATGAAAATTTCACTTGAAATATTACATATTAAAAATTATACTCCAAATATAACCAATAATCGATTGAAGCGTGGGAAGTGCATTGATAAAATTTAGAAAGCATACTGTCCTAATTTACAAAACATGAATTATACTTTTCACTAAGACCAAGAGCCATTATAGAGTTTAAAAATGTAATTCCATGGTCAGTATTAAAATAGTTTCAATATTCACTTGATTTCTGCCTTGAATAAAACTGAAAACAACAAAAAAAGGAAAAAGAACGTAGATAAAAAGGATAAAATGGAAGAGTTAGAAAATTTTGTATTTATACTGAATGCATATTATAACCATGAGTCTCCAAAAAATATTGTTTACAAATTATAATATTTGGGAGTAAAATAAAAAAATAAAATAACAATTTACAAATAAAAAGGAGTAGAATAACAAATTCAAAGGTTAGAAAACTAAAATCAAAATAAAAGAGAATAACTAGGTACCTTTTATCAACACTGTGTGCTTTTAACTGTATTCTCAGTCTCATATTTAAAAATGACCATGAGCCGCGATAATGAGTAATTATCACTAAGTTGATTACAACTTCCCTAATAAACTGGACTTTGAGGTAAAAATATTGCTTTTTGTCACAACTAATTCAACATTTGAGTTTGAAAGGCGAAAGAATGTAGGCAATGGATTATTTTATTCTAAGAGTAAATTTTCTAATTCCAAACCCGATTGGCTATGTCAGTTCATGTTAGCTGGCCATAGAAAAGTATAGCAAGAAATATGAAAATTGAATTTAGGCCTAATGAGAGAAACCATAGCTCTACTGTAAACCCGATAACCCATATAATATTCTAGTTTATTATATTTTCAATTAATAATAAATAACAACATTAATATAGGTCCAATTATGTGAAAGTAGGTCACAGCGAAATTAGCACAGTATGATTTCTCAATTACCACAACTGAGTATTGCTTATCTTAGTACCAGGACTGCACGAACAGCAGTTTGATAACAAAAATCTTACAATTGCATCAAAAAGCGTTTTTATAAAATAAAAATTGATTCGTGCTTTTAACAACACAATATGATGAACACATTCTCCAGAACCTTTGAGGATTTAAAGGATTAGGATTGGTTAGGACTTTCCTACTTTTATAGGCATTAGTTTTAATTCAGCAAATAGTACTTCTGTTTTACCAGGGTAATGTATTTAATCAAGTAATTTATCAATTTATGTGAAATTGAATGATATTTTTTGGTTCTGGATTTATTGAATGTGATTTGATTTTATTAGTTGTATAAAATTGGATCTGAATGACAAAATACATCAGGAAACTTGGGCGTGAAAAATCAAATATCATAATATAAACGTTGATAAGGAGATGATTATGGTCATAATCATAAATGGTAATACAACTTATCCTACTACAATGTTTGTTGATCTACCTGTTTGTTTGAATTGTAAGTAGGCCTGCGCATAATTGGTCGAGCTATTCAACTACGAATATAAACGATTATAAAGTTCTCAAGCGCAGAATAGGTCATCGATAGAAGGATATTACTATCAAAGGTGTAAGGTTGAATGTAACGGAGTTGAAGCAAAAGAGAAGGCAGCAGAATAACCTTACCGAATATGGCAATCGGTTTGAGATCCAGCCGGCAAGACCCCAGGAGGCAATACAAACGGAGCAAGTCGATCAACCTAATCACAAGTTCTTCTCAAGTCTAACATCGAAACACTCACCTGAAACACAATAAAATATTTATATTATTAGCTATCAAATATTAAAAGAAGAAGATATGAAACGAAATTTAGTTGAATGCAAGAAGAAATCAGCGAAAATGAAATGATAACAAATAATTACTATTGAATACTAAGTTGGAGGAATGTAATAACTTGGAAATCGTAAAAATGGAGAAAATAAATTATATATGAATGTGTTAATTTATTTTCATTATTCAAATTTTTCTCACATTACATAATATATAGGTAGTTTTTTTTCAAATTTAAGTAATCATTATACATATTATCTTATATCTATCATACATGAAGTAAGAATCTATTATTTGATTTCCCTATGATAATTTTGTGGCTGCCCTGTGAAGCTAATTTTAGCTTATATTGGGGCATACTAATAATATTTATAACAATAAGATAAAATACGAGCCCAGCTATATGAATCCTACCAAATATGATAATAGACAAGCAATCAAATAGATGAATAAATGTATTAAAAATTCAGAGATTGAAGTGGAAAACCATCAAATTGTCACTATTGTTGAACAAATTATAATTATACTGTATGTGGCTTAGTAACTCTATTTACACAAGAGACTCATGATGATCAAGTCACTTCCCAGGCGACTTTTGAATAAAAATGAACGATGACAGATAACTGATAATAATTTGTAAAAGCTATAAGGCCTCTGATTTCACAGGAGCTCACCAGTAAGAGATTGGGAGGTCTGAGAAAAAGGAATACAAAATCAGATCTGAGAAAGAAGAAAAAAATAGATTGGCAAAAAATTGATCAGGTCGATTGACAAATTGAAATACTAGCATAAATAAAAGGTCGAAAAATCAAGGAACTAGACTATAATCGTGTTAATGATAGGAAACATTAATTTTAGAAGCACTTTTATGAAAATTTGCATAATACAGCAGTACTTCAAATAAAGACTTAGACCTATCCCTATTGAATTATCTTTACAATTTAATAAAACTTTGTAAATACTGTAATTTGTTTGAAAACTCGCAACAGCATCTTATTCTAATCTAATATTGTCTGCAGAGTTATTACATTCTATACCATCTATGTTGAATGTGCATGATAACAATTTCGTACTAAAAATCTCAGAACAATGAAATTTCTACGATTTTATCATACACAGTATTTCCGAGTTCTAGCAAAATAGTTTAGAAATAGTTCGACTCGCTAAAACAACCTATGAGATCATAGTGTTGGAATATTTTTTCAATATCAAAAAATATCTCGTAGGAGTAACACCTTGGTCTTTTGCCAGTTTCAGTGGCTGGGAACTGTGTCAAGAAGTTGATTTTTTTCTAGATCAAAACAGACACCAGACACTATCTACGAGTATAGATTCTAGAAAGTTCCTCACAAACAAACATTTACTCAAACTTTTATTCACTCAACAATTAGTTTTTATAGTATACTTCAAGGTTGTAGATTCTAATAATCGATTATTCACAATGCTATTAGGTAATGATTGTGAATAAAATAGTCAAGATTTAAAAAGTTATGAAAGAGAAAACCATAAAACTGAATGGGAATCTAATAGCATCATTCTCTTCAAGATCTATCTCCAACATTTCAATATGACAGTTTTGACGAGTAGTAAAATTTTCATCCTTATTCAATTATCTCAAAAAGTGATACCAAGAAATGTGTAATGATAATACACAACAAAGAAGAAAATAAAGAGATTCCTTTATCCTTTAAATAATCCCCCCGAGAATATATATTAATTTGATCAACGATTCTGACGGACTATGTAAAATATTAGTTAAATTACATGGTTGTAATAGATACATATACAAGATAGAAATTAGATATAAGATACATTATTCTAGACAGGAGTTTCATAGATAAGATTCCATTTTACAAACAATAATAATGAATTGAATTGCACATCAATTGATGATTTCATAAAAGTGTGTATTTAGAATTGAAATCTATTCCACTTTGTACAAGAGTATATACATTATATCCACTTTTTTGGTAAGGGCTACTCGTATTTATGTAAAAATTTCAAAAAAATCAAAGTAGAGCTACCCTATTTTCAACTCCATTTTATTTATTTTTCATACTCTTCAGTATATACAGTATACATACAGAGTGAGGCACTCTAGCAATCTATCTACAAAAACCTACTTAAATTTCAACATCAAATTAATGTTTAACATCAAAGTTTGTTCAATTTCCACTGGTCAATATTTCCCTTGTCCAGCTCGTCGTGAATTACAATTTCCTCTGCAGAAGTCACGATTGCGGGTTGCTGTGCTGGCAAAATTGCATTCTCTATTGTCTCAGCACCAATATTTGCTTTTTCAATTCTCCAACTGTCGTTTAAATCTCAACTGTTTCTATTGAACTACCAGTAGAAGATTGGAGTCTGACAGTAAGTTCACTATGCTTCCTATCACATTCAGCAAGGTCAGTCTATTAGTACAGTAACAACGTTCAGGTACCTTAATTTAGGTTAAGTGAATATTGTCATAAGATTAATTAGTGTTTAAACCTTTTCGAAGGCCCCTACAATTTCTATACTAAGATGTGCATGGTTAATGGAAAATTTGACGATCTGCTTATTCATGTTAAGAGATGAATGGACCTAGTTTTAGGTCAGTCCTGAACCATAGGAATGTGGAACATACTTCTACCAGTTTAAAGATTATGAACAGTATATCTCATCAATATTATTACTATCATATAAATTATTCTCGTATTATATTTCAAATCATGATTATTTTACTAGTAGGCCTAGGCTATTTCAAATTGACAAGTCAGCCACACTCCAATTCATTCATATTTCCAGGGTATACAGTATTACATTTTTTATAATATGCATTTGAAAAATGTAACAACATTTTTTAATCTTGCTAGTTTTTAAGAACTCCAAAATGAGTATTGTAACAAACATAAAGATGTAAATAATATTTCAATAGAATTCTCATGATTTGATTATTGTCTATGCCACTGCTAGACAAATTTCCTTTATATGTTTCATTTAACATAATTTCATCACTTTTTGTGTAGTTCAGAAGTTTATATTGTGGTAATTGTTCATATTAAATAAAAATACTAAGAAATTATCAAAAACCACAGATTTTATTGGAAGTTAGAAATACCTGTATCGGTTGTTACACCAATCTCTGATAAACCAGCATTGTTAATCTCTGAGTTTATCAGAGATTGACAATGGTGTAACAACCGAAACCGGTCTTTCTAACTTTCAATAAAATCTGTGTTTTTGACAATTTCTTAGTCTTATTATTTGATAGTTTTATCAGTAAATGTGGAATTGTTCTGTTCAGGACGATGATTAATGCGTAAGAACAAAGATAGCTCTTGTTCCTCACTAGACATGCATCGGAAACAGTTATGTGTGTTGCAGTGGGGAAAGCAAGACTAGGCTGCGTGAAGCTGAAGTCACGGCAAGTGCTGATCTCTAATAGCGGCGCAGTGCGAAAGTAGTGTATAATTCCAGTCAGATTCACTTTAAACTGTCAGCATTGGTTGAATGGGAAGCATTGATGCTATTAATAAGGATTGCTGTCAGTTTCTAGTAAATCTCAAGATTCACTTAGAGTCATTCCTTCTTCACCATCTTTGTTATTGAAATGAGGAGAGGAGCCGCGCGAAGCATCACCTTGAAATCCGTGCCAAAGAATTGGCAATTGAAGCTTCTATGTATACGCATCACTAGCAGTTGGCCCGCCTCACATAATAATCAACTAAAATCACGGTTAAGGCCACCAGCATGTAATATAGGTGTGATTCGAAATCATCTGTACTTGCACTTTGTACTTGGAATATTTTGATTCTGAATTTGATAAGTATTCATGCTGCAGAGTTGATGCTTTCAAATAAGTTCCTCAGTAATTTTATTCAATCAACAAGTTATCAACTTATTTGAACTGTTGTTCATTAATCCAATGTTTCAATGTTGTTCTAATTAAATCAATATTAAACTTATATCATAGTAATACATAGATTTGGGCAATAATATTTTGAAATAGCAGTTACATACTTTTTGAAAACAATTATATTGTATTGTAAAAATATGTATTTGTAATTTTTGGCAATAAATTCAATTCAATTCAAAAAAAAAATTCAATTCAAAATTATTTCTTTAGTACCTTCTCTGTTTCCATTTTGATGATTGGAGAGAGAAAATTGTAATAAAATTGATCACGTACAAAAAATTACATAATATGTTTTATGTTTTTCAAACCAGAAACCAAAAAATGGCGTCTGGTTTTGTCTATATACTTCTGTAGAAATTGTAATAAGTTGTCCATTCTTCTCTGAAGTAGGCTATTGCACGCGGTAACGCTTTAATTTAATTCGTTATTATCTCACTCAGGGCTTCAAGTGTACGATGGGCTTCAGGGCTACGTGTTCCATTGTTGTTTTCGAAATTGAGTGTTTGTCTGATACCAGTAATCGGTATTTTGACGATTAGTAAGAGTATTACTTTGTGATATTCCAAGATGAAATTTTCCATAAATACAGTAATATAGGGACTACTACATGATGATGTATACAACCTTTAAAGCTATATACACTAGAATACATGGTGTTTATAAATGACGGCATAAGATGGATTCTACATAACTTGGATTAATCATCAATCTCATGACATCACTCATTCCATAGTGAGTCATAAAGAGAAATACGATGTATGCTATAAGCATATTCGAAATTATATAGGGCCTATGCTATATCGGCACCTAGGTGAAGCCGTTTTATCTCTTCAGTACTTCCTGCTACAAAAAACTTTATACATGAGGATCTGATCAACATGAATGCTCCATGCAGGAATACAAACAATAAGAGCTAGGACTCGTTGAAAGTTTTCAATTTATCAGGATCAAAATAATGCAATATCATTGTCAGCTTCCTTTTTAGATAGAGATATTTCTTTCTCTCAACAAGTTAATTTTCACTCACAAGCAAAGAAAAATGCGTTAAATCTATTGAATTCATGGAATTTGAATTTTGCGGTTGAATATCAAATTGTGTTAAGGTATGTGAATTTTTAAAGACATTTTTAATAACATTCTTAACTCGAAGACATAACGCTCCAGGGTGGGAGTGAGAGAGCATCAACATTCTGGCTAGTGGGAAAAAATTCAATAATTAAAATAAAATTAGAACTTTAGCTTTAGTTTAGAAACACAGCGAATGAAAATAATTGAATGGCATGGAATCTGGAATGATCGGAGAAGTCAATAAGATCACATTCGAAATTATCGGATGCAATCATGCATCTCAAGTAATTAAACTTATATTACTCAATTAATTATTGTTTATGCAGTCAAGAATAATTTTCCACTATTCAGTTTCAAGACATGATTGGCTCATTAATGACTTTATTGTAGTTTAGACACTGTGTTACATTTGTAAATATTTGAAAAACAATTTTATTGGCAGATTGAGATATGCATTTCACTCCTGAGGAGGAGCTTCATCAGCCTGCAGGCCAAGTGTTTTTTCAAATATTTACAAATGTAACACAGTGCGTAAACTACAACAAAGTTATTATATAGTATTTCGTCATGGAAAGCAACATCAACTTATGGTAATGACTAGCCGTCAGGCTCGCTTCGCTTGTCATATCCGTCTAGCCAGGGGGCTCCGCCCCCTGAACCCCCGACTTTATCGTCCAGAAATGAGATCAGCGGGCTAGCTTCGCTCGCCTGCATTTTTCATTTGAGCATGCTTCATTCCATCAGAAAGTCAAAGTACTTGCTCGATTCAATCACCGATTAATTTCAATTATTTAGTGCAGGGTGGAAAACTTCGTTAGGATATTATGAGAATTATTGTACTCCAGTCTAGCCTAATTTTAAGCGTATCTTTGGCGTTATTTCAAATTTCTAGCACAACATTATTATACCCCAGCTGAGCTTCTGTAGTAAATTTGAAAATTTTCTGTTCATTTGTTCTCGATAAAGCTGAGAAAGCACACAAAAAAAATGCTGGAAAAACGCAGATTTGGGCGTATCTTTGGCGTTATTTCAAATTCCTTCTAACACAACATTATTACACCCTAACTGAGCTTCTGTACTAAATTTGAACAATTTCTGTTCATTAGTCCTCGATAAATCTGAGAAAAAACAAAACCGCTGGAAAAACACTAATTTTGGGCGTATCTTTGACGTTATTGCAAATTAATTCCTTCTAACACAACATTATTACACCCTAGGGAGCTTCTGTACCGTACTAAATTTAAACATTTTCTGTTCATATGTTCTCGATAAAGCTGAGAAAACGCTGGAAAAACGCATATTTTGGACGTATCTTTGACCTTATTGCAAATTCCTTCTAACACAACATTATTACAACCTACCCCTAGCTGAGCTTCTGTACTAAATTTGAACATTTTCTGTTCATTTGTTCTCAATAAAGCTGAGAAAACGCTGGAAAAACGCATATTTTGGGCGTATGTTTGGAAATTTTTCCAAATCCGTTCTTAAAAAAAGTGCCTCTAAAGGGCCAACTGATCATACCTACCAAATTTGAACGTTTTTGGTCCGGTAGATTTTTAGTTCTGCCAGTGAGTGAGTGAGTCAGTCAGTGAGTGCCATTTCGCTCTTATTATATAGATAGATTTCATCAATATGCGAATTTCTCAATTACTAAGTTAATTGGAAGGAAAATTCTATTTAAATCACATAAAATAATTTTCTCTATTCAGTCAGTAATACATTTATTTTAATTACAGAAAAAACATGAAGGTTTCATTCATCACTAACGCAAATACCTTTTGTTTCATTCAACGAGCTTGGCGTCTTGTGTTGAAAATAGCATTGGGTATATGAGAAGGAATGCGCGAGGACTGTCAAAATAAATCAAGTTTATATTTAGCGGATTAGAGACCAAAATACAATGGCATAGAAATTTGAAAAAGAGGTTGCGAGGCCATACTTTTTCTATGAAATGACCAGCGTAGTTCACTAAATATAACATTATGTAAAAACTTGTGCTAAATTTGTATCAAAAGTGAATGGAGTTTCTTCAGGATTCAAAAATACAGTAATTTACAGTAACTGTTCTTTTGGAGAACAAACTGTTTGTAAATAGGTCTAAATCAACTGATGTGAAATAACAATTCAATAATAATTATTAGGCCTATAAAAATCTGGTGCGGTGCACTCAAACAACTTTCCTTGCCGTTATGAAAATTGATCCCCTGACGCTAGTCGCCCTTGTTCACGCGCTTCCCAAGTCTACTATTTAAAGATCTGAGCCAGCTGGTGACAGGACAAAACGCTGGAGACACACGAGGTCTGCTATCTCTTTATAGTGAATAATTTAATAGAATCAACAGTTGCAAACAGTTTGAATAATCACATTTTCTCGAATTTTGAGCTTATTTTCAATTTTAGGTAGTAATCATTTATGTTGTATCTAAAATTCAAAATTTATTTTCAGTAAATAAATTGAAAATTAAGATTAGCCTACTCTTACTTTTTCCAATATTATTAAGGACAAAGAAATAATACAAGTATGCTAGCTTAGGTCATGCCAGTGTCATGATTACAATATTAATGGTAACACAGTACTGTAATCAACCATGTAAACAATACTAAATAATGATTTATAAGACCACCAATCAGACAAATATATGAAGCGGTTTTAATAAAATGCAATTTTCAAAGAAAATGTAGTTTTTCTGTTGCTTACGATCATAAGAAAATGATAACCGCCTTCCAAACCTCAGAAGTACTCAACGCTATTTTCAATATTTTAATAGAGTTAAATGTAGTATCAAAACATATTTAACTACAAATAGCTAAACTTTGTGTAGCTAGTTCTAATATTATTGTTGTAAGAGGCTAGATAGTCTTCCCTTGTTTAGAGTTTAGAAGCTTAAAAATGCATACACGAGATGTTCCGTTCGATTCAATATTTTGTTTATAGCCTACATAAATTCAATGATTAAAACTTGAAAAATCAACTACTTATTCAAATAGACATTTTACTATTGAATTAAGTTTTAAGCAAGTTAAGCTAACCTAAATGTTATAATTGTATGGGTTACAACTTATCTTGGGCCAAAATTGAAATAAATATTCCGTAGCTTACATAATTATGTACTGTATCAAAAACTGAATTGAATTTTTTAATGTTTGATAGAATATACTTATGATTTCAATCTATAGCCTACTGTAATAAAAAACGAAAACTATTTGCATATAGTAGGCTAGGCAATAACAAAATTATAGCATGAGCATGGCTTCTAGAAAGTTGAATTAAATCGCTTGCATTTGATTTTGCATTTAAAAATATAATCAATCACGAGACTTGTAAAATAACAAAAAACTCGTATTATATTTCATCAATTTAGCAAGTTAGCTTACCTGGTCAATAAAATAGCCTCCAAAATGAATGACAGTTGTGCATGTAGTGATGTAGTTAATGTTAATGACAGGAATTTGTATAAAAAAATTACAATATAAAACCTATTATGAAAGTAGTTTGACTTATACAATTTCACTTCATCTGAGCACCAATAAAAAGAAAAATATAGCACTTGAGTACGGAAAATATGAAACTAAACCGGCAGAAGCACTTGAGAGAAAACACAGGAGATGACTCACTCACGCTGTCAGGTCAGAAGTCACATCACATCCTCACTTCTGAATGTAGGCTTGCCAACGTAATTCAATCCACTTCTACAGCTGACGAGATGGCATTACGTCTGCTACAAGTGCTACATTTAAAGCGGGAAATTTTGAAGTTTAAAGTGCCCATTAATAAATTTTTCTGAAGGCTTAGCTTAGTCCAGTCAAGGAAAGGTTATAGAGAGAAAAGTTTGGAAGACAATTTTTGACCCTGCGTCCCTGCAGTTCTGTTTATGGTATAATTATAGTATAGAGGTGAACATATCAAATAAGACACCATTTTTTGCATATAATCATAGAGAAACAATAGCGTAACTTATGCTGTCGTTTCTATATGATATAACTTAACTCGAAAGCTATGTACGGTACCTATTTTAGTATCTATAGTATCTTACGGACATAACTTGTTCTATAAGAAATTAAAGCTCACATAATTTTCTACTAAAATATTTATTTTACAACTTCTTGTGTATCTCTAGTATATACTCTAGTTTGAGATTAGATTGAGTCACAAGGAGTTACAGTTGTGCAAGAGAGTAGAAATAGTCATGAAATCCCAAAATGTGACTAGCTGTTGGGCAAGCTGTGACAAATCTTTAAATGCTTAATAAAAAGCAAATAAATACAGAATAGCTGAATACAGAATTATGCTGAATAGGATTGATTTGACTGTTGACTCCGTGTTGGATAATGTCAGGATACGGTACGTTCTTAGCGAACTTATCCTACGTCAATCGTGACTGGGTCGGGCTCGAACATAATGGCCGACTACTTCTGTGCACTGAACTCTATACTAACTGGAATGGACTAGCAACCTAAAGAAAAAGATGCAGCTGGTAAAGATAGGCAACCCGCATTGCTGTGGGATTCGTCATTTTGTAACACATAACACTCATATCCGATTCTAGTCAGTGTTTAGTATTTTTAAATCAGAATATTAGAAGTCTTAGACAGAACTTTGATTTGTTTTTGAGTGAGCTGAATGATATGAAAGTGTCTCCGGACTTTATCATCTTGACTGAAGTTTGGATATCTACAGATGAGATAAATCTGTTTTGCATCGATGGGTATAATTCATTTGGTTTCTGTAATGATAATTATCGAGCAGGAGGCGTTGTTGTTTATGCCAAGTCCCGATATAGATGTAGCGTAGTGAGAGGTGTAGATATACAGTCAGCCGATTGTTTGCAGCTTTCCTGCTCTGTTGATAACATTGAATTCATTATTTTAGCAGTTTACAGATTACACAGTATTCCGTTAGCACAATTTATCGAAGATATCGGTAGCTTGATAACTCCTTTCAAAGGAAAGAATTTAATTTTCACTGGAGATATCAATTGTAATATTTTGCTTGATGACAGATTGTCTGATTCTTATCTCAGCCAGATGGCTAGTCACGGATTAAACTGTCTTATTGATAAACCAACTAGAATAGTAGGTGATACCCAAAGTTGTTTAGATCACTGTTTTATCCGATTTAGCCAATTGAAATTTACAGTTAAATACAATGCACATATATTACACCTTGGAATAACTGATCATTCAATGATAATTCTAGAACTGGAAATAGGAAGGAGTTGTAATATAAAAGATTCAAGTAATAAAAGTAACTTGGTGATAAACTTCAATGAATTGGAAGCCGAATTACAGAGGCTGCAATGGGAGAGCGTTTTAGATAAGAGTTCTGTTTCAGCTGCTTTCGATTTATTCATCAGCCAGTTATCAGATCTGATAGAAAAATGTAAATATAGTAAATCTAGAAATAGTACCAATGCACTACCTGATAAATTAACTCCATGGATTTCAGATTATTTATTTAGAGGTATTGATAGGAGAAAAAAATTGTACAAATTGATGATTTCAAGACCATATTATGATGTAAATCTTAAAGAGTATTACAAATCATTCAGAAACAGGTTGAAATCTGATTTGAGGAAAGCTAAGGAAGAGTACTACATGAATGAATTTGAAAATTGTTCTGGAAATGTGAGGAATCAATGGAGAATAGTAAATAGATTGATAGGAGAACGAGAACCCAAGGTAGAAGTTACTAGCTTAGTAGTAAATTCGCATACTGTCACTGACAAAGAACGTATTGCTAAAGAATTCAATTCATTTTTTATTAACATTTCTCAACAGTTACGAAATTCAGTTATTTTTACAGAAGATCACGAAGAAATAGATTCACTTGTAAAGATATGCCACATTCATTATTCTTATTTCCGACTGACGAAGCAGAAGTTTTAAAAATAATAGCTGATCTAAAAAGCAATAAATCCCCTGGAATTGACAACATTAATAGTTATATTGTAAAAAAAATTGCCATTCATATTGCTGGAGTTCTGAGTGAACTTTTCAATTGGAGCATGAAGACTGGTGAATTTCCTGAATGTTTGAAGATTGCAATTGTGATCCCAATCTTCAAGCATGGTAACAGAGAAGAATTGAATTGTTACCGCCCAATATCGCTGTTGCCTGTTTTTGCCAAGATTTTCGGAAAGATAATAAAAATACGATTGATAAGTTTTCTCAAAAGATTTGATTATTTTAGTAAAAATCAATTTGGTTTTAGAGAGGGCTTGAGTACCGAAGATGGTTTGGTTACATTTCTTGAGGATATTTATAATAGTATTAATGAAGGTGAAAAATGTGCAGCCCTGTATGTAGATATCACTAAAGCATTTGATACAGTAGACCACTCAATATTATTGAAAAAGTTGTATGCAGCAGGAGTACGAGGTTTACCTTATAAATGGTTTGAAAGTTATCTCACAGACAGAAAGCAGTGTGTAAGAATTGGTGGATGTTATAGTAATTTTGAAGACATTGTACATGGAGTGCCCCAGGGTTCTGTATTAGGGCCTATTCTATTTCTTGTGTATATCAATGACCTATGTAATGCTAAACTAGATGGGAAATTGACTGCTTTTGCAGATGATACAGCACTTACATATTCAGGAATTGATTGCGATGCATTATATGTGAAAATGAGTGCCGACTTGAGAGTCTTAAACTACTGGTTTAGTAAGAATTACATGGTAATGAGTGAAAAAACTAAATATATGATTTTCAACCTAAGAGGAGATCTATTCTTTAATACACCATTGTCGTATCACCGTTACTCATGCGCTGCTTTAGATAACTGCAACTGCCTGACAATTGAGACTGTGAGCACTATTAAATACCTTGGTTTAGTTATTGACTCAAATCTATCTTGGAAGAAACATGTAGCTAAATTAAAAAAAGAGTTCTGTAGAGGGATTAGGAGTTTTTACATGTTGAGAGAGCTGTGCCCCACTGGTGTGATGATAAATGCTTATCATGCTCTCATTAGTTCCAGGATGAGTTATGGGCTCGTATTATGGGGTGGGACTTATGTCTCAACACTTTATCCCATCATAATTTTCCAAAAGTCCTTCATTCGTATTATAACCAGAACACCTAGAACTGATCATTCATGGCCGATATTTGTTCATCTCAAGATACTTCCAATAAGAAATCTTTATGTTTATAAAGTATTGAAGCTTTTTTTTCTTAGGAGTTTGAATGAAAATCTCATTAGAGATGTGAGATATAACTTTAGACGGTTTATGGTTCAGGTTCGCTTTCCATGTTATTAGATTGGCCACGTCAGACCGAGCTCACTACCGCTAGCGGTACTCCCACTAGGAGACGTTTCAAAAGTTCGCCTGGCTCGCGAAGTGAAACTACTGCGGAGGTACTACCTCCGCGGTAGCGAGCTCGGTTTGACCTGCACAACTTAATAACATGGAAGGCGAGTTTTTTGACTTCGCTACCGCCGCGGACGCGAGCTCGGTGTGACCTGCCCTTTATACTGTGCGTTCGGAAAGTCCCTGTGCACCAAGTGACATGACGGGAATAGTTTCACGGTTAGGTTGGTAGCGCTGTGCTGTTGCCGAACACAGCGAGACAGTCAATAGTGAACATTATTGTTCAGATATTTTAAGGAACTTTACGCATCAATTAACACAAGTGGAAATGAGTAATTGTTGGTTCCAACAAGACGGGGCAACAGCACATACATCTAACATCTCAATGGCTTTCCTGCACAACGTGTTTGGTGAACGAATAATTTCAAAGAATTTGTGGCCTGCAAGATCTCCTGATCTGACTCCCCCCGATTTCTTTTTATGGGGTGCAGCAAAACAAACAGTGTATCGCAACAGACCACACACGATTGACGAACTTAAAGCCGCAATAAGGGCATACATTAGCGAAATCACTGTTCTTCAGTTGCGTAAGGTGTTTTCAAACAAAATGAAACGAGTGCAATGCTGTATTGATGTCAATGGAGGTCATTTCGAACACCTTTTATAAACAATGTAATCATGTATTAAGGTATGGTTTAAAAAAGTTATTAAAGGTATTGAATAATTTTTTTTTTGAAATGCTTAGTCATTTCTTTAAACATATTTTCATTTTTCCCTAGTCACAATTCCACTGCACAGCGACTTTCCAAACGCACTGTAGAATAGACACACCCCATACTGAAAGTTGATGAAGCCAATATCTACTGCCATATCGCCTAGGGAACTATAAATACCGTCTTTCAATGCTGTCAATGCTCCATATTTCATCAGGAACGCCGACCTTCATAGAGACCTTCAGGTGGAGACAGTCAAGGAGATGATTGTAAAAACAGCAAGGACCTATGAAGAGGCTCTACATCACCACCAAAATGTTGAGGCAATCCAGCTTTTTGACAACTCAACATTAATGAGGAGATTGATAAGGAAGAAGCCAACACTTTTTTCAAACACTTTCAAGAACCTTTTCAAAAAACCAATAATCTTGAAACTGAATGTTGTTTGAAACTGATGACTTTGGCTCCACTAATGGCTACAGACCTAAAATTACTAATCTCATTTTCTTTGCTTGATTTATAAATAGGAGTGATTTTAGCTTATTTCCAGATGAGAGGAATTTCATTGCTTCCAATATTTGACAAATGAAATATTTATAATAATGGCAAAATTAGTTATTTCTTCAATTCTTTGAAAAAATAGTGGGTGTACTGTACCATATGGACCACTACTTCTATCATTCTTCAAATATTTGAAAGGTGAAAGCGTTAACTACATCTATCTCACTCACTTCTAAATTGAAACCTACAGTTTGAAAAAATATCATTATCTTTAAGTAAATCTTCAATATTACTTTGGTAATATTTACTATAGTATAGGTTGTAGCTTCGTTGTAAACTAATTTGAAAACGGTTTGACTTATTTAAGTGAAAAAAAGTAATTGAGTATTTATAAAATAGAATTATAGTACCTTTTTCTGACAAAGCAATACAAGCAGTTGAAACGAATGCTATGCTATAACTAAAATGGCGACTGCGTGTACCCAGTCTTTATGTAGTGAGGTCCACATTATAATGGCAGTGTACTATTGACAATACTGCTGCTGCTCTTTTCTACCATACAACAAAACAGATAGCACTATCTCTCTCTCGCTTTGCAATGTTGTCTATTTGCCAGAATATTTTATATTTACTTTTGACAGTGACTGTACAAAACTGAACAAACCATATTCTCAGCCGCCATTTTTTTTCTTCATTCTATCAAAATACTTGAGTACACAAGTCGTATAATTGATTTAAAATGTATTTTTAAAACAATGAGATAATTTTTAAACATTACCTTATGAGAAACACAAATTAAAATACCTGAAATAACATTTTAAAGGTTGATATCTAATCATCCTAGACTTTATGCATGCTTAAGTTAGCCTACCCGTATAGGTTAGACCTACTTGTACCGGTATAAATAATATTGAAAAGTTATTTCAGAATTAATCAATTAAAACTACTCATTTTTAAATAGGATTCCTATTTTTCTATTATTTTTAAATGAAATTGGAATAGAATACCTACCAAATAACTCAATTTCTGTTGTTTTGAAATTCAGATTGTTGTATCACAGCTTTTTAAATTAGCCCCCATTCAAGTTTGTATAAAAATAAAAATCTGATCTCAGCCATGAAAGCAAATTTTTGAATCAAATTATGAAAAAATATATTCTATTGATCAATTTGTCATTAAATTGATTATTTTATCAAGGAAATGATAATCATTATTAGATTAAATTTAATGGGATGAATTGAGTAACAGTTGTGTACAGTCAGTGGCAAAATGGAGAGACTTGGCAACGTTTTTCTATCTTTCTTCACTCCCATTATAACATGGACCTCACTATAGTTCCTTAATATCGCCGCATCGTCTATACTGACGTCAGCATCGTATAGAAAACTAGTCTGTAGACTTTGTTTACATAGTTTTCCATAGCAGATTGTGTCTATTTTAGATGGAAGTACATTATTAAATATTATTATACATAGAAAGATAAGATCCATCGGGTCCCAATTCATGTGACCCGATGGATCTTATCTTTCCATGTATAATAATATTTAATAATGTACTTCCATCTAAAATAGACACAATCTGCTATGGAAAACTAATCTGGAACTCAAAATATCTTGCAGCTAGCCGGAATTGGAAATATATGGAACTCCAAATATGTTGACAGGCAGAACTCCGAATATCGTGCAGGCCGGAGAAACTCGAAATATCTTGTCAGCTGGTGGAATTGGAAGTACAGTATGTGGAATTGGAAATAATATCGAACTCATGTATCGAATATGTATCGACGGTTGATAGCAATAGAAATGCCCAGGAGTGAGAATGGAGAAGTGGATGCAATTCAAACGAGCTTTGGTAAATACAGCGGAGAAAGTATGTGGCAGGACATCCGGGAAAATTAAAGATAAGGAAACGGTATGGTGGAATGCACGTACGATTGAGGCTGTCAAAAATAAGAACACAGCCTGGAGAAAATGGTGGAGAACCAAGACAGAGGAGGACAGAGATGCATATAATAATGAAAAGAGAAAGTGTAAAAAAGTTATTGAAGAAGAAAAAGAAAGAAGAAGAAGAAGAAGAAGAAGAAAAAGAAGATAGATTATTATGTTGCTTTGGCCTGTGATCTGTATAAATGTCCTGTAACAACTAAAGGTGCGTCCACACATGCCGAACCAATCTCGAACCGCGCAGCAAACCGTGCATTCCTCCGAACATCTTGCCTTTCAACGAACAATAGCATATTATGTTTCATAATGTTAAAAATCAGCTGTTAATCATTCGCCGTACCGCACTCCGAACCATTCGCCGTGCCGCTTGCCTCTGTTCTAACTGCTCGCCTCACCTCACTCCGAATGCTGAACTTTTCAGCCAATCAGAGCCCTCGATTACAATTCGTCGTGCAGCTCGCTCCACAATATTTTGGCTATCCATCACAAGTGGAAAACATGCGAACATGAATACAGAAGTACCTATGGGCAATTTTTTATTTGATTAAATTCATGTTTTGAAGAATTCATTGTTACGCATGATAAATTGATAGGAGCTTATAAATATATTCTAATTCAAATGAAATAACTTCTGAAAAAAATAATGATTGGATAAATACCAATATTGAATTATTGTTGACCAAGAACTCAGTACATCGACAATTCATTCAACTAATTCTGTATTGATAAAATTATAATCATTTTCTCTATTGATAATCAATTTCATTAACTAATCATCAACTAACTGAAAATAGTACTTCAATTTCCATGAATTTATTAATAGAATTATATAAATCTAAAGTGTAGGTCATATCTAAATTCACAAAGAGTTCGATTCTTGTTGGCAAGATAGGTGTTATTCAATGCAGAAATCATTGTTATTTTACTAAGAGATAGGATAAAATGAATAGTTCTCTTTCAGGGGGAGTTTTGACAACCCAAAAAACTAATTTTTCATTTGAAGAAATAATATCAAAAAGGTGCATAGGACCTTACTTTTTTGTTCAGCTTGCCAAAATACCCCTCATTTCAATATTAAAATTTTCGACTGACTGTACAGTGAGTCAATCATTCTATCAAGGCTTGAATAATTTTGAAATTTCAATTAAATAAAAATGGTAGAGAATAATTATCATGTAGATATCAACACCTTTATTTAAAGACATATTAACTGCATGCGTTTTCATATTGCCGATACAGCATTGATAAAACTGTAGACGTTTATTTAGCAGTCTCAAAAAACTGTTCTAGCTGAAAAATTAATCATACATGCCACGTGTAGGCTTATACATTGCATCAGGAAAACGAAGTTCAAAACTATGGTTTTCCTAAACATATGTTTTTGAGATAATTTCTTTGATGCAGCTGTTTCACATTCACCATTATAAATTATACAGAGTTTGTGAAAATAAAAATATTTATTGATTACCAAAACAATACTATTATTATATTAATGATAATAATTAATTATTAAAACAATACTTTTATTATATCAATAATAATAATATTAGTAAACTTATTTATCAATTATCAGAACAATATTATTGAGGTTGAGTGGAATCAGGTAGAAAGCAATAATAGAACAGATGTTCTTTTTTGAATAAGGATTCATTTGTTCTTCAACTATGTTTTTTATTTTAGATGCTAATAAAGTAGGCCTAAATTTTCAATTAGCTTAGAAACTATTGCAGTATACTAGGAATAAAAACCAAATTTGTTGATTTATTTTGGTCAAATAAACTGATCAATATAAAAAAAAGTATTGAAATGCATGTAAAACAAAAAGGTTTCTTCAAATTAATTAATAGACTAAAAATGTTTGACTTACCTGTGAAATTGTATTCATTTCCTTTAACATGCCCATTCTTGCATCCAAATACAACACAATACATCACCATTTTTCGGTCGTATTTTTATTCAATTCTACGCATTTTACAATAAATAGCCTACATAACAATATTTAAGAGAAAAGGTTGTGATCTAATACTGATAGCCCTAATACTCATTCAAATCCATTTTTCAACTTTAAAATGATAAATCGTACTCAAGAGCTGCAACAACCTGCTTAAATGTATGAGTACGAGAGAGAAGGGAATCCCACACGGTATGCCAGTCTCACTCACTCCGCCTTACACACTTTCAGCTGTAGGTTAGCATTGGACAGCCCGTTCCAGTTAGTATAGAGTTCACTGCTTCTGTGTTGAATCCTTAGACCAGTTATAGAATAGACACATCCTATTGTTTATTCATACTGAAAGTCGATGAAGCCAACATTTACTGCTATATCCAAATCGTGACGTCAGCATCAGATAGAAAACTTTTCTGTGGAGTTTGTTTACATGTTTTTCATAGCAGATTGTGTCTATTTCAGCGGAGTGCAGCTGGAGTTTACATTTTAATGAATATAAATAATTACATCCTTCTGAAATCTACACAATCTGAAAGTTTTCTATCCGATGATGACGTCACGATTTGGAGATATGGCAGTAAATGTTGCTTTAGAGGCTATGCTTCCAGCGTGTCTATTCTATAACTGGTCTAAGGTTGAATCATAGGAGCGATTTCGTTTGCAAATTTTTCACTGCTGACCAAACTTCGTACCGTTCGATTGCAGCAGCACTCCTCGAGAAGCAGACTCTCGGCCATCCACAGGGAATTGTAACCTTGAATATCTCACAGAAGATCCAGCAGGCAACAGTCAAAGAAAAGACCGGGATTAATTTAAAAATGACTAGAAAGTTTAGTGAAGTTGGTGATAAAAAATTGATTGAAAATATTAGAGAAGAAAAATTTGATCACAAGCATCAAGAAAATAGAAATATAAAAGAAAAACTAAATTTGGGAAAAAGTCACAGCAGAAAAAACTGGTGAGAGAGAAGAATAATTCTATCATAGCCTTGGCTCAGGTTGGTGACATTGGGACTCAGTCATGCACAGTGGCATAACGTTTCCAAACCGGGCCCCCCCGAAAAAAAAATCCGTGCCCCTCTTCTAAAATCGTACCACCTTTCTCCAGGACCCCTTCTCCCTTAATCCCAAGCATTAAACTCTAATGTGAACGTACATCTTTCATGAGTGGTGGATTCACAGCGTCGGCAGCCTTGATTGTGGGCTGATTAGTTTGCGCTTTCCTCCCCTTCCCCCTCTCCCAAAGAGGCAAGATAACTCTCTCCCTCACCCCTCCTTCATCCTTCCCGTTTATCTTTCCACCCAGCACTTCAAGAAGCGTTGTCGAGAAGTCAGCATAGTTTCGTTTCATTCCGTGGCGTTCTAGCTGAACGCAATTATTACCTCGTCTCGTTTCGTGATATATGTAGCCTACAATATCATATAGGCCTACGCATAAAGACAGGATATCATCAGCAGTAACTTCTACACACGAGATACAGTCCACTTCCTCGCCAGTTCCAAGGTTAGTGCAAATTAAAGACTTACTTTTGGGGTGTCGACGTTTTCGTGAATAAATCTTAACTGTACCCCATCCATAGGTTTGGGGACAGGACGGGATTACCACATGAGTGATTACATAGCTTAGTTCAGTGGTCGCCAAACAGTTGATCGCGAGCTACGGTAGCTCGCGGCTGGTTTTTGGTAGCTCACAGAAATGCTTGGGTTGTCAACCATGCATTGAGCAACATGGCTACAAAATTTTGCATTTCTCACAGATATAACTGAGAAGTTGAATGATTTAAATTTGCAGTTTCAAGGAAAGATAAGGACATTGGTGGAATGATTTGAATTGTAAAATCGTTTTCCAAGGAGCTTGAGATGTGGGAAAAGAATGTCATCCAGTTTGAATATAAACACTTTTCCAGTCTGAAGAAAATCAATGACGAAAAAAATCCTTCACAGCACCTCAGCAATAACCAAGAATACGTTACAATTCAGACTTGAGATAACAGTTTGATCGACGATTTCAAGATTTCAATATGGTACAATTTTTCAACTCTCCTTTTGTAGAGATCGATGCAGAAGATTTTGCAGCTTGCGTTGTAAAACATTTTGGTGGAGATCAGGCTTCAGTTGAAATGAAATTTGTGGAATTATGAAATGATCTTGTCTCTCAGATCACTTTCTACAACTGGAAATATCTGGCCTCAAGTCCTCAAAGAAAAATATCCAATTATTATTCAAGTTGCATTGAGATTGAAAGCTATGCTCAGCTCTACCTACTTGTGCAAATCATCTTTTTCAAGTATGAAATTCATAAAAAATCTATATAGGGACATGTCTAGGACAACTGCATCAGAATGGCGGCTACAAAGTCAAGAAAATACTTGATTGCCAAAAAGAGTTCCACTGCTCTCATTAAAATGTACATTTCAACTTTTGTTATACTTATTGCTATGAGATAAGTAGATTTCAACACTAGAAATCAATGTATCTTTATGGGGGATAAAAGATACTTTCTTTATTCTAATATTCCTTGGTAGCTCACTAGAAGATTTATAAATGCTATTCTAGCTCACAGGCTCATAAGTTTGGCGACCACTGGCTTAGTTGAAAAAAAAACTTGTCCTCGATTGAATTCTACAATTCAAGTCAAGAATTATGTTTTACTATAATTATACTATTATATAGTATTTATATTTATGGCGCCCCTGCCACACTATATGGTATATATGTTCAGGAATTCAATGTGAGAATAATTTCTTTCCTCCAATGCTTACTTAAAGATAGTAAATAAAGATAACGATCTACTTTAGAACCATTCTGACAATCTTTGTTTGAATCAGAGAGAAAAAAAGTAAATCTTATCTATAAGTAAGTGTTTTGAATAGTCTCAGTCTGGATTGTCTCACCGGATGTATAAACTTTGATGATTTGAAAACAAACAACATTCCCGATTTTTCAATAAGCTCACTACCAGCAGTCCAGCACACAATTATTGAAGCTCTGTCAATGGAACTATAATTATTATTACGAGTAGATTTGAACAATGATTGTTTTTCTTTCTTGCCTTATTCATTATTTTTTACTTGTATTCTCTTGATATCAATTTATAACCATAGACTGATAACATTGTTCTATTGCATATTTCTTCTTACACAATGAATGAAACCTGTCATTTTCCACAATAAAACTTCTTCTTTTTTTTATCAAAAGTTACTTCGATGATTATTTAATTTTTGTTTTTAAAGTATGCAATATATAATTATCATTTCGGGCCCTAGACCAGTTAATTTTATTTTTTCAGAAAACCTATATTAGCCTACATATTATCCGAGCCCTAGCCTGAAAATTTTCAAACAAAAACGTTTCACTTCTTGTGTAGTTGATATTGTGGTAATTATTCATATTGAATGAAAAAGACTAAGAAATTTTCAAAAAACCACTGATTTACTGATAATTAGAAAGACTGGTTTCGGTTATTACACCATTGTCAATCTCTGATAAACTAAAACTAAATACAAGAGCAGCAAAGTTCATACTAGTAGGCAAGTACTGCTATAGGTCGAGGGCATGAACGCCTGCCATTGGCCTAGCTAGATAGTCTCCTCCCACTCAACGGTATGACAAAATGGCGGCTTCAGCAACAGAATCGCCATGATAATAAAATTTACTTTCAGTACAAAATAAGAACCAAGAAAACAATTGTGAAAGATGATAAAACAAATATGTAAATGGAAAAAACTATTTGTTTCATGAAAAAACATGAAAACGTTTCATCCACAGTCGACCGCTGATTTTCAGCCATCTTGAAATTGAGCCTGACCCGGTCGCGGTTGACATCAGATAAGTTCACTGCTCGCATAAACAATAACGCACCTTAAGGTCGTTAGGGAGTCTTATCACCTACAGTTTATAATTAAATTTAGAAGGCAGTGACGAATGAGAAAACTCGTGGATATGGTGGCTACTCGGTAACGGTGGTTACAGTTACGGTAACCGGTAACTGTAACTCAATTCGCGTTCCGGTAAACATTTGTGCATGCATGGCTACCACTATTTACATGTGCATTGTTTTAGGTCACATGGTTATGATAACCTATCGTTTCAATGTTTCAATCATGAAGTTTACATCCTTCCAGGATTTAAAAAAATATAGTGATGAAAAAGAGAAAAAAATTAAATGATGAGCTTGTATATTATGAATTGAAGTATAAATGTACTCATGGTGGTGTAATGAAAAGTAAGTCCAAGTGACATCGACCAAAAAAAGTAAGTCTAAGGGAAAAGGTATGTGAAAAGCCTTTGAATGAATCATTATAGACCTAAGCTATTTATTACCTAAACTCCCGATTTTTTTTTGTTGTGTTGGAGGGGGGCGTAGGGGGTTCTGTACCTGAAACCCCGAAAGATAGATTAGGAAAAAGCTTCAGAAGTGATACTTTCAGTTTCAGTTTGGTGTTCAATTTTCAGCTGCTCTAATATAATTATGCTCTATTGAGATATGCTACACCATACATCTGCATATATACACACTAAGCTCTAATAACACACTAACCTTTTCCAAATACAGCATTGTAATGCGTATATGGATATATCATATATCATGAGTATTAAAATGCTGCATTCAGACAAGGTAAGCTCCGGTAATGAGTGCAGTGACAGTTTGTTGGCGCTTGCGCAAACGAAGTCATAACTTTACTGGAACGCGAACTGGAGCTACGGTTACAGGTTACCGTAACTGTAACCACTGCGTTAAGCGGTCGTCACACCAACGTCTGCTAGCGGTAGCGAGCTCGCTCCCGCGGAGGTAGTTTTTCTGGAAGCAGTTCACACCAAAAAACATCCGCCAACGGTAGTTTGGTTTTGTTCTTGTTTTGATGAGGCTGGTTCTCTAGAAGTGGGGGAAGGCTGGCAACCAGAGTGCTGTACTTCGTCTTGTGCAGTACTGTACTAGTGTCTAGCTACTAACTTTAGACTGTCTACTATCCAGTAGCAGAAGTGTTCAACAATGGACATGACACTAAATTTTAGTGACCAAAAATCACTTCGTAATAATGTACCATGGTTAGAGGACAGTAGTTCCGATAGTGATGAGGAACTTATTATGCTGGGTCATTTCCTCACTTTTTCAATTAGGTTCTCCATTGAAGCAATAGTTGATTAAGAATAGATGAAGATTAAAGAAATATAATTAAATAATTTAAATAAAATGATGAACAACGAAAATGACAATGCAACAATGGAAGACAATGCAAATGACAATAGCTCAATTCGACTGCACCATAAAATGTTGCGTCGCTGTAGGCATGCAAATGACTCATTGTCACGTGTAAGTCTCGGTATTCTGCGCATGCGCTACCGATGGCGAAGTTCTGGAGTTCGCTTTCCATGTTATTAGATTGGCCACGTCAGACCGAGCTCACTACCGCTAGCGGTACTCCCACTAGGAGACGTTTCAAAAGTTCGCCTGGCTCGCGAAGTGAAACTACCGCGGAGGTACTACCTCCGCGGTAGCGAGCTCGGTTTGACCTGCACAACTTAATAACATGGAAGGCGAGTTTTTTGACTTCGCTACCGCCGCGGACGCGAGCTCGGTGTGACCTGCCCTTTATACTGTGCGTTCGGAAAGTCCCTGTGCACCAAGTGACATGACGGGAATAGTTTCACGGTTAGGTTGGTAGCGCTGTGCTGTTGCCGAACACAGCGAGACAGTCAATAGTGAACATTATTGTTCAGATATTTTAAGGAACTTTACGCATCAATTAACACAAGTGGAAATGAGTAATTGTTGGTTCCAACAAGACGGGGCAACAGCACATACATCTAACATCTCAATGGCTTTCCTGCACAACGTGTTTGGTGAACGAATAATTTCAAAGAATTTGTGGCCTGCAAGATCTCCTGATCTGACTCCCCCCGATTTCTTTTTATGGGGTGCAGCAAAACAAACAGTGTATCGCAACAGACCACACACGATTGACGAACTTAAAGCCGCAATAAGGGCATACATTAGCGAAATCACTGTTCTTCAGTTGCGTAAGGTGTTTTCAAACAAAAAGAAAGGAGTGCAATGCTGTATTGATGTCAACGGAGGTCATTTCGAACACCTTTTATAAACAATGTAATCATGTATTAAGGTATGGTTTAAAAAAGTTATTAAAGGTATTGAATAATTTTTTTTTGAAATGCTTAGTCATTTCTTTAAACATATTTTCATTTTTCCCAAGTCACAATTCCACTGCACAGTGACTTTCCAAACGCACTGTAGAATAGACACACCCCATACTGAAAGTTGATGAAGCCAATATCTACTGCCATATCGCCTAGGGAACTATAAATACCGTCTTTCAATGCTGTCAATGCTCCATATTCATCAGGAACGCCGACCTTCGTAGAGACCTTCAGGTGGAGACAGTCAAGGAGATGATTGTAAAAACAGCAAGGACCTATGAAGAGGCTCTACATCACAGCCAAAAACACACACAGCTCTACATCACAGGCAATCCAGCTTTTGGACAACTCAACATTAATGAGGAGATTGATAAGGAAGAAGCCAACACTTTTTTCAAACACTTTCAAGAACCTTTTCAAAAAACCAATAATCTTGAAACTGAATGTTGTTTGAAACTGATGACTTTGGCTCCACTAATGGCTACAGACCTAAAATTACTAATCTCATTTTTTTTTGCTTGATTTATAAATAGGAGTGATTTTAGCTTATTTCCAGATGAGAGGGAATTCATTGCTTCCAATATTTAACAAATGAAATATTTATAATAATAAATATTTTTAATATTTCTAAATGAAAGGCTGAAAAGACATAACTTCACTAATCATGGGTTGCATCTAAATCGATCTGGCAAAGTAATCTTTTGTAATAGATTGGCAGAGCTGATTGAAAGCCGTTTGCAATCCTCTGGTTTAAAAACAGTCAAAAAAACAAATAACGATTTTTTAGTAAATTGGCTCAAAACAGGGAAAGGGAAATAGCTACAAATGCTAGAGATAGAGTAGCACAAGATGGTAAGGTTTTTAGTATTTATCATCAAAATATTCAGTATCTTCGCAACAAAATTTACAGATTAGAAGTATTTCTTAAACAGGAGGATCCTGACATTGTTATTTTCACAGAGCATGGCTTAAAAATAAAGGAAATAAATCAAGTTAGGATTCCAGGCTATTCACTGAGATCAGAATTTTGTAGAATAGCTCATAGAAGTGGTGGTGTATGTATATCACTAGCAATGCTAAACATACCCAAACTTATGAACTGGATTTTGTTAAGAGATTTTCTGTTGAGATGGATTTAGAGGTGACGGGACTAAGGTTAAAAATTGATGATCGATTTGAGGTAGCAGTGTTAGGTATCTATAGGTCACCAAATGGAGACTGGAAAAATTTTGTGAGCTGCTCCATACACTTTTGGAAATTACAACCGCTCGTTTCACAAATGTTATAGTAGTAGGAGATTTCAATACCGATTTTGCAGGCAGGATAAAATGACAGAGGATATTAGAGATATTATTAATATGAATAATTTAGAAATTAAGGTCCACGAATATACAAGAGTAACTCGAACTTCACAGACAATTATTGATAATATCCTCACAAATATAGAAGGTTGTAATGTCAGGTTAGGTAGCTCAGATCTATCAGATCATAACTATCAAATTTTAGATGTTAAGTTGCAGGACCAGAATCCAAGCAGAAAAAAAAACTTTTGTGAAAGAAATTCAGCAATATGAGCTAGGAAATATAAATTGTTTGAAGCAGGAACTGCTTCAAGAAAATTGGAGTAGTGTTTATAACAGTTGTAACCTAAATTACAAATATAAGCAATTCATTGATACTCTAAGATTTCACATTAGTGTATGCTGTCCAATAAAAAAAGTCAAAGTAAAAAGTAAATTAAACAAAGTAGATGAATGGATAACTGAAGATATTCTTACTCAAAGAAATATTGTTAGGGAAGCTTATGAGGAATTTAAATTAGTGAGGGATGTTCCGAGTGAAGTCAAATACAAATGTCTAAAGAAAAACTATGCAAAAGAAGTGAGGAAAGCTAAGTGTAAGAAAACAGCTGAAATATTAACAACTAGTACCAATTTTAACTCTGCTGTTTGGGAGGTAATTAATAGAAATAGGAGAGCAGCTCAAAAAGATACAGTTACTAATGTCCCTAGGATAATCGATGAACATGGAAATTATATGGATGATAGTATAGACATTTGTAACTTTTTCAATAAGTATTATCAACAGGTTGCATATAATCTCCAAAAGTCACTGAACACTAATACTTATAATACAACTACATTAAATGCTGAGCCAATTGAAAAGGTATTTAAATTTCATCCATTATCAAGAGATGAGTTGTCAAGAATAATAAAAATTTGAATAACAAAAAAACAGTAGGATTGGATGGGGTCTCAAGCAAAATTTTAAAAGAATGTGAAAATGAATTACTGGACCCTTTATTGCATCTCCTTAATACTTCACTAGAGCAGGGTATTTTCCCTGATGATCTGAAACAAGGAAAAATTTTGCCAATTTTCAAGAGCGGTGATTCTGAAAGAGTTGAAAATTATAGACCCATTAGTATTCTAAATGTAATAAGTAAAATTTTGAAAGAGTAGTTTTAAATAGGCTATTGATGCACCTGGAAGAAATTAATTTCATATGTGATGAACAGCATGGGTTCCAGAAAGGGAAATCTACTAAGACTGCAATAGTATCCCTTGTTGAAAGACTAATAGATATAATAGATTCAGGTGAGAAGGCAGCCGCAATATTTCTTGATTTATCCAAAGCTTTTGATTGTGTGAACCATAGAATATTATTGGAAATACTAAAAACTGTAGGTGTGAATGGTATAGAACTAAAATGGTTTGAATCATATCTCATAGGTAGAAACCAGTGTGTTGAGCTTACCAAGGTGGATGGGAATGAAATAGTAAAAATTAAATCTCAAAAACTGGAGGTCCAGGCTGGAGTACCTCAAGGCTCAATTCTGGGTCCCTTACTGTTTCTGTTGTATGTGAACCAATTACCAAAAGAGTTAAAAGATCACAGAGCTCTGTGTTTGCTGATGACACATCGCTTATCTTTAACAATTATTTATTAGATAGTCTAGAAATAAATGCTTTTACTGGAGTACAGTCAATTGTCCAATTCTTGAAGCAAAGGCAATTAACAATAAATAGTAAGAAATGTCAATTCCTACAATTCAAAAGTAAATATAATTCAGTAGAGGATAGAGAAATAAATGTGTTTGTAGAGGAAAATGAATTAGACCAAGAAGAGAAAGTAGCATTCTTGGGAATTTTATTGGACAGGAAATTAACATGGCATCCTTACATTGAGAGGATATGTAATAAGATATCATCTGGGGTATTTGTCCTGCGGCAGCTTGCTAGGCTGAATGATAAAAAACTACTGTTAACTGCTTACCATGGACTTATACTATCTCATATTAGGTATGCTATTTTAGTATGGGGTAATTCATCTCAACAAAATATGGACAGGGTGTTTAAGATTCAAAAGAAGGCACTCAGATGTATAGAGAAAGTGAATAGGTTAGACTCTTGTAGGCCTTTATTTAAAAGCTTGGTCTATTAACTGTGCCATCTTTGTATGTATATGAAGTTGTAATGCATGTGAAAACGAGTGGTGTGATCCAGAATTCAGATGTTCATGAGTATAATACGCGAAACAGAGCAGATTATCATATAATGGGCCACAATAGTAGGTTATTTGAACAAAAACCAGATTATATTGGTAGGAAATTTTATAACAAGCTACCTCAAATCTTGAAAAGTATGGTAATGATGATTTGAAGATTTTCAAAAAACAATTAAAAAATATTTAGTTGATAGAGCTTTTTATAGTGTACAAGAATTCCTTTCAAACCTAAACTAGGTTGAACTAACTACTTAGTGTTAGAATTATTATGTAATAACATGACTTGTCTTATACTCCATGACTGGAGTCTTTAGGACGTAATCTTAAAAAAAAAAAAAAAAAAAAATAATGGCAAAAAAATTAGTTATTTCTTCAATTCTATGAAAAAATAGTGGGTGTACTGTACCATATGGACCACTACTTCTATCATTCTTCAAATATTTGAAAGGTGAAAGCGTTAACTACATCTATCTCACTCACTTCTAAATTGAAACCTACAGTTTGAAAAAATATCATTATCTTTAAGTAAATCTTCAATATTACTTTGGTAATATTTACTATAGTATAGGTTGTAGCTTCGTTGTAAACTAATTTGAAAACGGTTTGACTTATTTAAGTGAAAAAAGTAATTGAGTATTTATAAAATAGAATTATAGTACCTTTTTCTGACAAAGCAATACAAGCAGTTGAAACGAATGCTATGCTATGACTAAAATGACGACTGCGTGTACCCAGTCTTTATGTAGTGAGGTCCACATTATAATGGCAGTGTACGATTGACAATACTGCTGCTGTTCTTTTCTACCATACAACAAAACAGATAGCACCATCTCTCTCTTGCTTTGCAATGTTGTCTATTTGCCAGAATATTTTATATTTACTTTTGACAGTGACTGTACAAAACTGAACAAACCATATTCTCAGCCGCCATTTTTTTTCTTCATTCTATCAAAATACTTGAGTACACAAGTCGTATAATTGATTTAAAATGTATTTTTAAAACAATGAGATAATTTTTAAACATTACCTTATGAGAAACACAAATTAAAATACCTGAAATAACATTTTAAAGGTTGATAACTAATCATCCTAGACTTTATCCATGCTTAAGTTAGCCTACCCGTATAGGTTAGACCTACTTGTACCGGTATAAATAATATTGAAAAGTTATTTCAGAATTAATCAATTAAAATTACTCATTTTTAAATAGGATTCCTATTTTTCTATTATTTTTAAATGAAATTGGAATAGAATACCTACCAAATAACTCAATTTCTGTTGTTTTGAAATTCAGATTGTTGCATCACAGCTTTTTAATTAGCCCCCATTCAAGTTTGTATAAAAATAAAAATCTGATCTCAGTCATGAAAGCAAATTTTTGAATCAAATTATGAAAAAATATATTTTATTGATCAATTTGTCATTAAATTGATTATTTTATCAAGGAAATGATAATCATTATTAGATTAAATTTAATGGGATGAATTGAGTAACAGTTGTGTACAGTCAGTGGCAAAATGGAGAGACTTGGCAACGTTTTTCTATCTTTCTTCACTCCCATTATAACGTGGACCTCACTATAGTTCCTTAATATCGCCGCATCGTCTATGCTGACGTCAGAATCGTATAGAAAACTAGTATGTAGACTTTGTTTACATAGTTTTACATAGCAGATTGTGTCTATTTTAGATGGAAGTACATTATTAAATATTATTATACATAGAAAGATAAGATCCATCGGGTCCCAATTCATGTGACCCGATGGATCTTATCTTTCCATGTATAATAATATTTAATAATGTACTTCCATCTAAAATAGACACAATCTGCTATGGAAAACTAATCTGGAACTCAAAATATCTTGCAGCTAGCCGGAATTGGAAATATATGGAACTCCAAATATGTTGACAGGCAGAACTCCGAATATCGTGCAGGCCGGAGAAACTCGAAATATCTTGTCAGCTGGTGGAATTGGAAGTACAGTATGTGGAATTGGAAATAATATCGAACTCATGTATCGAATATGTATCGACGGTTGATAGCAATAGAAATGCCCAGGAGTGAGAATGGAGAAGTGGATGCAATTCAAACGAGCTTTGGTAAATACAGCGGAGAAAGTATGTGGCAGGACATCCGGGAAAATTAAAGATAAGGAAACGGTATGGTGGAATGCACGTACGATTGAGGCTGTCAAAAATAAGAACACAGCCTGGAGAAAATGGTGGAGAACCAAGACAGAGGAGGACAGAGATGCATATAATAATGAAAAGAGAAAGTGTAAAAAAGTTATTGAAGAAGAAAAAGAAAATGCATGGGAAGGATTTGTAAATAAATTGAGAGATGACGTGAAAGGAAATAGTAAAATGTTTTATAGGATAATGAAAAATAAGAAGAAGAAGAATGAGATGCCACAAAGAATGGAAGGAGAAGACGGGAGAATCGTAGAGAAGCCTGAGGAAATAAAACTGTTATGGGAAGAATATTTCAGGAAACTTCTAAATGGACAAGATGAAGACAACAACGAGGGAGAAATAGAGGAAGAAGGAAACAACCAGTGGGAGACAAACCAGGGTAATATCAGCTGGAAGGAAATGGAAGATGCAATTCAGAGAATGAGCAGTGGAAAGGCACCCGGACCTGATGAATTATCAGTCGACATGATTAGGGCAGCTGGACCGATTGGAATACAATGGTTTTACCGAGTTCTGAAATGCATCTGGAAAAACAAAGTAATCCCAGAGGACTGGAAGAAAGGAGAAATAATTCCCTTGTTTAAAAAGGAAGTAAGAAGAATTGTAAAAATTATAGGGGAATCACCTTGATGAGCCACTGTGCGAAAATCTTCGAAAGAATATTACTAAACAGAATCAGCCCAAAAATCGAGCTTGAACAAAGTGAGGAACAATATTGTTTTCGACCAGGCCGCAGTACAGTAGATCTTATATTCTCCATAAGACAACTGATGGAAAAGAGCTGGGAATATAATAAGAAGATTGTGATGCTATTTATAGACATAGAGAAAGAGTATGATTCAGTGGATAGGCAAGGTTTGTGGCAGGAAATGGAAAATTTTGGGATTGAGAAAGAACATATTGGCATAATAAAGGAGATGTATAGGGGATATAAGTGCCCAGCAGCCTTGTTCAATGTAGTTATGGAAGGAATGAATAGACAAGTTAGAGAGGAAGTAGGAGAACGGGATAAGAAAATGATATTCGTGGATGATATGATGATTTGGGGAGAAACAGTTGAGGATGTACAGATGCAGTTGGATGCTTGGAGCAGGGTTATGGAGAAATATGGTCTGAAAATAAGCAGGGAAAAGAGTGAGGTAATGGTTTTTGGAAGGGATGACAATTTTGCCGGAGATATCAGATTGAATGGAGAACCCCTGAAAAATGTTGGAAGTTTCAGGTACTTGGGCAGTGAAATTGCAGATGATGGGAGAATAAACCACGAGATAACTAGAAGATTACAAAAGGGGGGAATTTCTACCAAACAGTGAAACATTTGATTTGGGATGGAAAAGTACCAGAAAAGGCAAAGATTATGATATACAAGATGTATTACGTACCCATCATATTATACGGAGCCGAGACATGGACGATGACGGAAAGAGAGTGGAGTCGAATACAGGCAGGAGAAATGAGGTTCCTCAGGGCAATAAAGGGGAAGACACGAAGAGACAGAGTTAGAAATGAGGATATAAGAAGAGAATTGAACATGGGGAGTATAAGGGAAAAGGTTGAAAGTATGAGACTACGCTGGTTTGGGCACATGAGGAGAATGAGAGAGGATCGGCTGCCAAGGAGAATGGAGGAGATGAGGATTGAAGGGAGGAGACCAAGAGGACGACCGCGACGACGATGAACAGACTCAGTGGCCAACGAAGTGGAGAAGAGAGGACACCGATGGCGGCAGGTGGAGGACGAGCGATGGTGGGAGGACCGAACAAGATGGAGAGGCATTGTAAACACCCAGACCTGGCACTAGCTGGACCGGGACCCGGATATGTATGTATCGAACTCACAATATCGATCGTTATTAGCGAGACTGTGTAGATGTGGAAAACAAATGAAGGGTTCTATAGTTAACCTAGAATAAATTCATCAACACATCAACAGTCGTCAGTATTGTTTGAAACAGATAACAGAGTTTTGAAAACTTGCATAATATGTACACGGCTATTATTTTATAAACCAATAAAATTTTAATATATAATGAGCTATGAATTACCCTAAGTGGGCTTATTAGTCCATATCATTCCAGAAAATAAGCCAGACTTGAACCATTTCTCAATCACAAACACATTACCAGTACTGCCACTTTGGCACCGATATTTTGACTTCCAGATATTTCCAATTCCGCCATCTGACAAACAAATAATTTGAGTTCCAGATACTCCCAATTCCGCCTAGCAGCATATTTCAAGTTCCGGATATTTCCAATTCCACTGTTTGACAAATATTCGGAGTTCCACCCAGCAACAGTTTTCAAGCAGAGGACATTTAACATTGATATTTTGAGTTCCAGATATTTCCAATTCCGCGGCCCCGATCCATCTAAATTACAAATTCTTCAGAAAAGTTTTCTATACGATGATGACGTCACGATGGGGCGATATGGCAGTAGATTTTGGCTTCATCGACTTTCAGTATGAATTTACAAAGGGGGCGTGTCTATTCTATAACTAGTCTAAGGGTGGCTTGGTTGTCGGCTTGTCGCCGGACCACAGTATACATACAGTACGGAAACTTGGCTAGTACTCTGACGCTAAAATCTGCCATCTTGTTAGGAAGCGCCGCATTGTAATAGTATTGATGGTAGGTTCGGATCACTTTAATGATCCGGATCAATTGATCTCATTCACTGCCACGAGCCAATCAGAAGACCAGGATTGGAACTTCCCAAGGTCACGTGACGTGTTTAGTATTGGGGTCATGTAAAAAGCATTGGTTAGATGGGCGATTGATTACAAGTTTCCATTCTGTACCTATTCTGTGGCCGGACCACAGAATAGATGTGGCCGGACGCGGACGGTGGTATCTATTATCTAACTGAAGATTGTCGATTGAACTGTATAAATATAAATTCTATTCTGGAAAATTTAGGTTGAATCATCCTTATAATATAAGGATTATATTATAATAATGCAATTCAGAAAACAAATATATTTATTATCTTAGTATAGATTATGTTTTTGTCTAGTAATTGAAATAATGGATGAAGCGGTGAGTTTTTGAAATATTTTTCTTTAACATAACCTTGAAAACAGTGTCGCATATTTATTTATAAAATTCATTTTATGTATTAATTAAGTTAATTTATTGCTTTTAACCCATAAAAAAATCTAAAAGTGAAATGTTCATTCACTTAAAATGTCACAAGATAGTTGAAAATTAAAAAAAATCTAGACCAATATTTTGAGTGACCCAATCTTAACCTACTGTGCCTGACCTTTTAAAAGATGATAAAAAAGATAATTTTGAATAAAATTTAGAATTTAGAAATAGGCCGACACATCTAGAAAATACCTGAGTCTATACCTAATTCATGCAGGTGAACGGGCTAGAGTCAAGAAAACTTCAATTAATCTTGCCATGCCTGATTTACTAGGTTTCTACTATAAACTAACACTACACTTTGAAATAATTAAAAAAATACAAACAACTTCAATAAACATTGGCAACTAAAATCGAACAACAGAAACAACAATTTCATGTTACTTTGTTGACATTCTTCATCTGATTTGGGGGCGCATTACTATCCCTCATTTAGATAGCAATACGTCACAAAACCAAACAATATCAGTCATAAAATAACAAATTAATTTCAACATGAAATTACTCAAGAAAGAAAAGCCCGTTGAACCCAAATTTCGTCGATAGTAACCCATATAACCCATTTCATAATAATTTTGAATCCCCACTTTTGATTGACATTCTCGAATGAACATTTGTTTCACTACACTGCACTTTCGTTGGTCTGTACGTTGCTTTATCGTCGGGGTTACAGTACCTTGTTTTTGGCGGTGAACTTTTACCGGTTGAATTTGGCTTGACGGCGACGTCCTCTTACGTTCCTAGACCTGTCGTCTGAACGGGTGTCTTGAAGCGGTGTTACATAAAGTTGCAGAACCAAAGGGGTGGTACATGAAGTTGGTTTGGGGGCACACATGAACGCTTAGCGGTTATTTGAAGAAACAAATATTCGTACATGAAGAAGAAACACAATTAAACCTTCAGGACATGGCACTACTAGAAAATTTAAACTTTAATAAAAATAAAACTAGCTCCTACATTAACTAATTATAAAACTTATAAACCTGCCCAAAAAGGGCGAAACATAGTGACTACATCTTTACTCTCGTAGTGCTCCTAGCAAAGTGTCCTCCGAAACGTAATCTGGTCTCTCGACTGGGGAATCCCCACTACTGTATTTAGAAACAGGTCTCCTATTGGGCGAAGGGAATCAATTTGACCAATCGTCGCGTGGCTTCTAGAGCCTTTGGACCAAATAGTAACTGCAAAATCGGTAGTTTGTTATAATTTCAATGCTTGCTGTTTTCCAACTTATCGCACTCTATGTCGCGACACGAAGGCTAAGTTTTAGAGATAATTCCATAATCTACATTCCTCGACGACTCGGAGCCACAATTTTTAAATATCTATCATGGGAAACTCGAAGTCATGGCCGTTCATAATAGAGAGAGAGGAAATAATTTATTTCGCTAACTCACTTACAATAATGGCTCTAGTCTATTGCGTATTAAATTTACTATTATAACTTGGGAAAAGGCCTGAATTAAAAAGAGTGCTCGGCACACTACCCGTGCCAAATCTGAACAAACCAAGCCTAATCTGTCCTACAGTAATTATATAACCCACAGTATGGCCATTGACTGTCACATGGTACAAATCCGCCATTAAGATTCCAAACAAACTCTATAGTCCAAATAAAAACAACACACCTGCCGTCCACCTGAGCTATGTTATTAACTGAAATCAGAAACAGCAGAGGCCCCAGGGCAGAGCCATGAGGCACTTCAACAATCTCTGATCTCAGAGAGAACTCTATTAGACAGCACCGCCTGTCCGCGACCCCCCAGGTAGTCCTGTATCAGTTTGAGAGGAGATCCACCCACACCATAATGCTTAAGCTTGTCCATAAGAATAGCATGATCAAGTCTTATAGTAGCGCTCGTAGAGTAAACATCTTAGTAGTTTAGTTTCACCGTAGTGATAGTTTTCAAAACAATCATCTTTCATCAATAAGTGGGTCACTGGAACATAACCATACAGCAGCTATCTTCATACGTCATCGTCGTCGGATAGATGAGGTCACTAACCAAACAACCGGATGGACTGATCCCGAAATTCGAGGAGGAGGAATAAGAGGATAGCTTTCCAGGAAACTAAAGACTCAAAGTACGAGAACAACCGTGTAAAATGGAAACTGTTGAACAATTATTGCTGAGTGAATTCAACACAGACATAATGAACATGAAGAGTATCTCTTCGGAATTCAAGGAATGGGCTACGTCAGAATTAAAAAAAAAAAAAAACAAGGTTTCCAGAGCGGAATATGATAATTTCTTAGAATTAGTTCAGAAATTAGCATTGGTAATTGTAAAAGTAGAAACGAGAGCAGTTACGATTAGCCAAATAAGTGATTCTCTAGGACATCCGAAAATTCACGACTCATTACAGGACATAAGCAAATCTGTTCAGGAAATTATTAAACATAATGACAGGCCTATTACTTACGCAGACATGATACAACTACCGAAAAAAATCTACTTCAAGCGACTACCAGTCCATTCAAGTCAGGAAAATCCTTCCAAAAGAACAGGTACTCTTAATTAAACCCTCAAATTCCACCGGCAATGAGAAACAAGACAGTAAAAAAATAAAAGGAACACTGAAAACCAACATCGCGAGAAAGGATAACATTAAAATAAAAAAGACAGTACCCGTTAGAGGAGGAGTTTTACTCATTGTTCTGGATTCTCTAGAGGACAAAAAGGAATTATTGAAGAATAAAGCTGTAAATAATGATCAAATCAAGATAACTGAGCCCCAAAATAAAAAAACCCAGGATAATTGTTTATGATGTTCCATCTGATCTCACTAACAAAGAGGTAACTGAAGAAATATATAACAAAAATTTTGTCAATTCAGGGATAGAAAAACAAAAATTTGAAGAAGGTTGCAAGCCATCATTCAAATTAGGGCTGAAAAACAAGGATTCCGTGCATTGGGTAGTAGAATGTGAACCAGAAATTAGGAAAGCAATAATTAATAAGAAAAATTATTTATAGATATGACATCATGTAGAGTTAATGATTACCATGCAGTGCAAAGGTGCTATAAATGTCAAGTCTATGGGCACATCACAAAACATTGTAAAAGAAGAAGACATCTGTGGTCATTGCTCCATCACAGGACACAACATCAAAACCTGCCCTCCCATTGATAAACCTCCAGTATGTTTCAACTGCAAAAGAGCTGATAAGCCCTCAGACCACAAAGTAAACTATCTAAAGTGTCCCAGCTATGTGAAAGCATTGCAACAATCAATTGTAAAAGAAGAAGACATCTTTGGTCATTGCTCCATCACAGGACACAACATCAAAACCTGCCCTCCCATTGATAAACCTCCAGTATGTTTCAACTGCAAAAGAGCTGATAAGCCCTCAGACCACAAAGTAAACTATCTAAAGTGTCCCAGCTATGTGAAAGCATTGCAACAATCAATTGATCGAAAAAATTATGGAAGTGCTTAAAAATATTAAAAATAGAATTTCTAGCTCAAAATCAACAAATGAATTCACAGCATAAAATTAATATAAAAATAGATATTCTAGATTTCCTATCTATTAAAAGAACAGAATTGATAAAACAATCAGCGAAAAGTAGGACGTCTTTGATTTTCAGCTTTGGTCAATATACAGATTTTAATTTATCATTAGCTCGCTGGAATAAAAATAGTTTACGTATTTCAGAAGGCCTTGCACATTCAATCAAGAAGAAAACGCTGAGTCAAGATGAATACAATAGCTTACTTACTGTTTATTTACAGAACGTAAATAATAGCTCAATTCGGTTTCATCTTGTTAAAAATTCATTGACATTGATATTAGCGCAAAATAATATTAATGAGGTCAATTAGGTATCCGTGACCTCTTACTGGTAATAGAAAAATATGCATCGATAAATAAATACAACATTACGATTGGAATAGATTCTTTTGATATTGACTCCGAATTTACATGCTTGGAGCTTTTAAGTTTAGTAATTAAAACTAAAAACCTGAATTATGTATTCTATTACAGAGGAATAAACAATCTAAATTTTTTGGATATACCACATGAAAACGATGGCTCTGAAGATTGTCCAAAAGAATACCTACCTTATGATTCTATTCTCTATGTTTATTTGAACTGTATGATAGAACTCAGGAACTTTATTCAATAGTATGATGTTCTGAATGCGGATTTATGTAGGGGAGTACTATCATCACTGAGTAGTAATATCTCTTCTTTAGCAGCATGTATTCAAGAGATAAGTCGAAACGAGATGAACATCTACGACAATCGACTTAAGACTTTCCTGTGGCCGACATCCACTACATATCGAATGGGCTTCTGTTTGGAAAATGAAGGAAAATACGTACCCTACAATGAACAACAAAGTCATTCTTAACTAAGGAAAAGTATATTCTAGTCAATAGAGACACCCAAATCATGCTGAATGCTGAGCTACTGAAGAATATTCTAAAAGTTGACATCACAAATTGTAAGATGCCAAAAATAACTTGGATGGATGGAGTTCCAGGGTGTGGTAAAACTCACTTTATTCTTCAGCAACATACACCAGGTAAAGATCTAATTTTGTGTCAGACAAGAGCTGAATTAAATGAAACTAGGCAAGAGGTGAATAGAATTCACAAAAGTAAATATGAAAGAATAATTAAAAAGGATTGTAGAACAGTTTCATGTTTTATAATAAACGGATCAAAAAAGCAGTACAATCGTTTATTCATAGATGAAGCAGTATTAATGCATGCAGGTTTTGTGGGATGTGTCTCATCTCTCGCTGGTGCTTCTGAGATTATTCTGCTAGGAGATTCAAACTAAATAATACCTTGCATAGAGAGGAGTAAATTAACAGCTGAATGGTCACACATTTCATCTCTCTATGAGAAGAGAATCCATCAAACAGTAACTAGAAGGTGTCCAATAGACGTCTGCAACATTCTTTCCAGCTACTACCAGGACATTGGTACAAAAAATGAGGTCCTGTTATGCGTCAGACCTCCAATATCAAATGGAGAAATTGGACCACTTGACCTCACCCTCTGATCCTTACATTCACTTAGCTCGAGAAGAAAACAGTGCTAGAAGAGCTGCAATCAGAATTTCATACTTCAATCAAAGTAGGCTACATACAATTCATGAAGCACAGGGCTTAACTCACAAGAATGTAGTTCTGATAAGAAACAATAAAAAACAACTTAGAATAACAGCACACATGTAATAGTAGCAATGAGCAGACACACACAAACCTTCAGATATATCACAACAGGGCAAGAAGATTTAGTGCTGACCCTAATTCGAAAACTAAAGGATGTTAGTGGAGAGTTTCTCTTAAGCTGGAATGAAAAAAACATGGAAAGGATTAATGAGAGTTTAAATAATCAGTAACAACAACTTATCAAATTTGCTCAGCTTCGAGGATCTTGATTATTTTGAAGAAATAAATGATGAAGTGATCAACAACAGTCAACAACTTTGTGCAGCATTGAGTTCTTGTGATTTGAGCATATTCTGTCTCAATATAAGGAGTATCAGGAAGAATTTTGATAAGCTGATGATTCAATTGTGCGACATTAATTTTTCTTTTGATGTTATTATTCTAACCGAATGCTGGATTAGGACTGAATTTGTACTCCAGTCCATTCGAGGATATGATGTATTTTCCACCATAAACAACCCATTACAAAATGATGGTGTAGTTGTTTATGTTAAAGATAGTATAAATGTACAATGTGTTGAGCTACGGATTAACCAGGCAAATGTCCTACATATTCGGTTGGATGCAGCAGACATAAAGTGGAACATCCTTGCAATATACAGATCACCGTCCTTCAATGATATTTCAGATTTCCTGAGAGACTTAGAATCTATCCTGAATGAATTAAGAGGACAACAAGTCATATGTGCAGGAGACTTCAAATTCGGCCACATCATCAATTGAATGTCTATTGCGATCTTCTAAGCGAGCATGGGCTCAGACTCTGCATTAAGCAAGCAACCAGAACTACAACAGAAACTACTTCATGCATAGATCACATTGCTACCAACTCCAGAGATGATCTTTTTCCAATCATTTATGAATCAGCAATAACCGATCACTTCACTACAATTCTAGGAGTGCAAAATAATTCGAGAAATAGTGCAAATGAAACTGGAACACAGGAAATCAACTAGAAAATATAAATTAATAGCTTGAAGAATGAACTACTGAATGAGGAGTGGATTCATGTTTTAGAAGATAATAATCCAGATACATCTTATGACACCTTCTTATCAACTCTGAGACAACATACAAAATAATATCAAGCAGCATCAGCGGCAGAAGAAGTACAAAGCCATCAAACCATGGATTACCAGAGGTATAGTAGCAGCAATAAGAACCAGAAATCTACTTAACAAAAGAAGAAAGGAAGACCCAAACAACATTAACTCAACCAACTTCTATCGTCGGTATAGGAATACACTCACAGCTTTAATTCATGAAAAAGGACCAATTCTATAGAGAGAAAATGTATGAAGCTGGAAAGGATAATAAAAAAATGTGGAAAGTAATCAGAGATGCTACTGACTCTAAAACAAAAATGAATTTGAATGCTATTAAAATAGATGATAGGATTTTCAATCTAAAGGAAAATCCAGAAATTGTGCTCTACCACATGAATAGCTTTTTCACAAATGTAGGTGAAGAAATGGCGGATACAATAATAAATTCCTTGAGAAAACCACTAGACCAAACCATATCACAATATAAACCTGTTACAAGAACTCTACACTCCATCTACTTTTACCCAGTAACTGAAGATGAGCTTCTTGAAGCTATTAGTAGTTTGCGAAATGACAGTGCTCCAGGACTTGATGGAATCAATAATAGAACACTGAAGTCGATAAAAAATGTAATTGTGAAACCATTAATTCACATATTTAATTTAAGTCTGTCAAAAGGAATTTTTCCAAAAGCTATGAAAGAGACATGTGTTTGAAAGAGACCATTACATAAAGCAGGCGACAAAACAAATGCCACCAATTACAGGCCTATTTCACTTATAAGCAATATTTCTAAGATTTTGGAAAAACTGGTAAAGAAACGTTTTGTGAATTACATGGAAAAAACAACTTACTATCTAGGAATCAATTTGGTTTTTGTGAGGGGAGGAGTACAGAATATGCGGTATTAGAATTGTCAAATTTTGTCACAGATAAGCTAGAAAAAAACAAAAAATGTGCAGCAGTGTTCCTGGACTTAGCAAAAGCTTTTGACACTATTAATCACAGTTTGCTGCTGAAGAAATTAGAAGCCATGGGAATTAGAGGAGTTCCTCTAGAATGGTTTAGATCTTACCTCTGTGACCGGCGTCAGAAAGTCAAGGTTGAAGAACATCTCAGTTCAGAGGAAACGATGAAGTTTGGAATTTCCCAAGGAACAGTTCTTGGGCCAATTCTGTATTTGGCATATGCAAATGAGCTATGTTCAATTCAGATAAGAGGGAGAGTCATAGCTTTTGCTGATGATACGTGTATACTATTTGAAGGAAACACCTGGGAGGAAGTTTTTAATCTGGCACAGGAAGAATTGATGAAAGTCGATAAATGGTTGAGAGAAAATTTGCTTACAGTAAATGCAACAAGAACGAAATTTTTAGCCTTTTCTCTGACAGAACGGACGAGACTACCGGATTCTTCAATAATTGTACATGACTGTGGAAGCACCAACAACCCGTGTGATTGCCCTTCAATTCAACAAGTCAATGAAATAAAATATTTAGAAACAATAGTGGACAACAAATTTAAATGGGACGAGCACATTAATCTATCAATTACCCAGATCAGGAAACTTCTCTACAAATTCTATCAACTCCGTAAAATCCTCAACTATGAGACATTAAAAACTGTTTATTTTTCTTTAGTGCAATCAATTTTAAGATACGTCATAATTATTTGGGGAGCTACGAATTTTATACATGTTGAACCTCTCTATAAACTTCAAAAACGAATACTAAAAATAATAGGCTTGAAGGAGAATCAATTCCCCACGAACATTCTTTTCAAGGACAGTAAAATACTGAGTGTAAGACAACTCTACATCCAGGTTATCATCACGCGAATGAGGAGAAACAACGAACACATAAGACTGGCAGATAATAACCATCAAACAAGGCAGAGAAACACGAATTTAATAGTACCAAGGATGAACACTACATTTGGGCAAAGAAACCACATATTATATTTGGTACTAAAAATTTACAATTCAATACCAAGTTACATTAGGGAAGAATTCAATAGACACAGGTTCAAGAAAAGTTTATTTTCCTGGTTAGTTGATATTGGAGTAGAAAATTGTGAAAATTTAGTTAGATTGTAAATATTGAAACTATTTATTCTTCATTCTTTTCCTTCACTAGTTTTTCATTTTTCTAAAAATTAACTTTCTTATTATTATCCTTAATAGAACATTAATATTTATCTACTAATTTCATAATTTTGTTTGTATTTTAGAATGTTACTAATTTCATAAAAAACTTTAATCCCATATCAGTAAATGGAGTTTGTAAATAGTAATTATAACACGCAACAAGCAACTAATAACTTATACCCCAACACATATAATTTATAGTGGGGTGTATATTTATTCATTGAATTATATTTGCCTATTAAGAAATTATTCAATGCATAAAACTTCATTGTTTTACTTGTATTAATTGTTATAGTATTCTAATTTGTAATGTAATTGTTTTTTATGAATAAATTCGATTCGATTTGATTTGAAGTGTGTCGAAGGCCTTGCTGAGATCACACAAGGTGAGCCCAGCAAGCTCACGCGTCTCAAGATAATTAAATATCTTAGGAAGCAGGAAATCTACTGATATCTTTTTCCTGAAAAAAAAGCGGGTGGCTGCAAACAGGCCACACTGATCACAATAAACAAGGAGTTTCTCAGCAATCAGAATTTCAAATATCTTTGATATAACAGACACGATAGGGATTGGCCTATAATTAGTAAGATCATGCCTATCACCCTTCTTAAAGACAGGCACTGTCTTAGAAACTTATTTAAGTTGAGATGGAAATACATACTGCTGGAGACACAGATTAATACAATCAGTCAGAGGAACAACAATAAGAGCCAATACACCCTTAATAGTAGCACTGGTCATACCATAAATGACTCTACTAACTGAGTTGCTCAAACAGTTCACAACCTGTGAGGCATCATCACATGTAAAATGGCGCCAGGTCAGAAGCTAAAGAGCAGGAGGCTGAACCGAAGCTGAGAGCAGTTCCGCCGCCACCACAGGGGAAGCTCGGATCCCCTTACAAGTTTCATTAATGGCGCTGGTCCACGCGTCATGAAGATCATCCGCAGATACTGGAACAGCACCAGGAGCTGACACTCCTGCAGCTGCCCTGATGACACCTCAGGCAGCTTTGCACCTATTAGGTTCCCGGTTAATCAGCTCAGAGTTGTAGCGCATTTTGGCTGCACCAACCCCGATGATACGATCTCCTCAGTCCCATGTAGGTCCGTTTAGAGGACAGAAGTCGATCAGCCCGAAACCGTTCATATGCCATAAGAACCAGGTCCCTCAGGTCTAGAAGGTCGTCCGTAATCCACAGTGCACCACGTTTACCAGGCCTTCCAGAGAGGACCCGTTTTAGTGGAAAGAAGTTGTTGAAGCCAGTCTGGAATCGATCAGAAAATTCTGTGAAATAGCGCTGTGCATCAAGATGAGATCCATCAAACAAATCCAGCGCCAGTCAATCAATGTCAAATAATGTAGAAATCGCTTACGTCCACCCTGTGTGATAGGTCGCACCCAAGTGAATCGATAACGCCCTGCAGGTAAAGAGGCAGGTACTGAGGAGAGGATTTACAATCGAACAACTAATGTTATTGCCAATGTTCAGATTTGTAACCACATTGTCCAATCTAGTGGGCTGCCAGTTAGCTACATAGAGGTCCAGAGATACATAGAGGTCCAGAGATCTACCTTGTCCTGTTGTCAGCCTTCAACATGTCAATGTTGAAGTCACCGCCAACAATTATGTAAAAACGTGGATTGAAGTTAGCTAACTGAATGACAAGTCCTTGAAGTGAGTTGAAAATTTTTGAATGCAACCAGCTGGTGACCGATAGAATGTAACAATGTACTACTTAGCATGCACTAGGGGTACTCATGCAAATTAATGCTATTTTTCAGCACAGGGCACAGAAATGTCAATGCAGTTGAAGTGGGCAATCACAGATGTGTCTATAGTGAGGTCCACGTTATAATGGCAGTGGCACAGTCTCCATGTTGGCCCAACATGGTAATGCCTAGTCCACATCTAGGCCAGAGCTAGCAAACCATCCATCCACACACTGGCGTTTGTTGTCATTGGCCTCCATTGGGCCAACATGAGGATGCAGCATTAGCTATGCTATGCTATGCTGAAATATGTCTCTTTGGGTATCTATGTAATATGGGTATCTTTGATACCCATTGAAACATGTTGTGACTTGCATGTTGCTGCGAAAATCAAAATTCGAAATGTACTGACTAGGCTACAGCTCTATAATAAAGTTGAAATTATTGCTTTCCTTTTAACTTTTCTACTGTTGATAGTATATAATGGAATTAGTTAAAAGATTATTTCAGTCTCAATATTCTTTATAAGTATGCAATATTTTAATTGATCGCCTTTCATGTATCTTATAAAACTGTAGAGTAAGACATGAATGGAAACAATAGAAAATGGTCCATCCTTTAAGGGATTCATTCTTGAATCTATTCATTGCTATTCTGGCAAACAGAAATGAACAAACATCAACTACTATAACCCATATTTTAATACTGAGCACTATTACTTCCTGAGTTTGATATTCGTCTAGTTTTCAAGTGACAAAAGCCTTTTCTTATGTTCACAGATCAAGATCGAGAAGCAGGAGGATGAATTTGGAGAATGTGAATTTGTAACTAGCAACGTCAAAGATGAGTCATCCTCACGCAATGGTTCAACTTCCAATCAGGCATGTATTCCATCATGACTAGAATATATAGCCTAAGTAATGCAGTTTAGTTTGTGATATTTCATCAAATTATAATTAAAACTTATTGCTGAATGGTTATATTAATAATCAATTAACAATATATTTCATATTAATTATGAAATTATTGAAAAATATAATTTCTTGCTTAATAAAATATAATATTATTGTTCAAAATAATCAATTATAATTTATCAAGCAAGAAAATTTATTTTTCAATAATTTCATATTGAATTTTCATAATCAAGATGAAATATTTTGTTGATTAATTATTAATTCTACATTGTTAAAAGACGATCTGGCAACATAGCAAAGCGAGAAAGAGTTAGCGCTATCCGCTTTGTTGAATGATAGACAAGGATGGCAATACCATTGCAAATCAACACTGCCATTATAACGTGGAGCTCACTATTGTAGTTACCAGTTGCTACAACTAATTTCCCTGTGTGCAGTGTGCTTTAGACATGGGCTGCTTGACTGGCCACAATGCAATTCTCAAAATGTTATTGAGTATTCAGTAAGTTTTATTATTCTTATCAATTTCTAATTTTCAAAAGTTTAATAATTAGTCTAGTTTTACAAGTTCCAAAAATTGACTTTGCATAACTTATATCATAAATCTCTGGCATTGAAACACAAATGAACGTCTCTTTTTCCCAAAATTTGAAGCTATGCTGATTATAGTTGCATGGAGTAGAAAAAGTTATCAAATTCAATGTAGATCTTCAAGTTACTGTATGATCTAGGATTGAAAGAGAAGAAACAATCTAATGTGCTATACATTTAATGACGAAACAATAATAATTTGGGAATATAATACTGTGTATAAAAGATATAAGCATTACTCTGCATCAAAAAGTGTCAAACAGTCGACCTTATAAAGTTGCTTAACTATAAATCAGGCCCTTTTTTCAAATCCATGAATTATCTATCTTGTGGAATTTTCTTTTTATTGTTACTGATTTGCTATCAATTTCGCCAGCATTCATTTCAGACTAACTAAAATGGGAAAATGTTGAAAGTGCGCTACTTACAAGTCAACTGATCAATAGTTCGAGTATTCAACCAATACAGTTATGTTGTTAACCTTCCGGTAGTCGCGCCTTACGCAATCACACGAGCAGTCGCGTGTTATATTTTGTACAACATCCAATTTTCCAAATGTTATGTACTCTGTTTACTGTCAAAACATATTAATTAATTGTATAATTACTTTTTCCATCTTCTTGGATTATTTTACGCCTATGAACATTTAGATGATTAACATTTTATAGCCCTATAAGGTACATCAAGCAAAGCCATCAATTCTGTGTTATTAGTTCGTTTACAGTTCCCGTATACAGTCTTTCCCTATCTTATGCACTGTCGCGACTTAATGGCACCTAAAGACTGAACCATTGCTCGGTTGATACTGCAACTCAGTGGAGTGATGGGGGGAAAGTTTTGGAATGCATAGGTGACTCATTCACTGACACCACCCCATTCAATAGTTTTGTGCAGCAAAAAACTGACACTGTTGTACTTTTTACAACAGCGCGACTGCCGGAAGGTTGAAGACTAATGAAGCTCCATAGAGTTGATTCTGCCTATTTGAGTGCTTCCAAACAGCTGAAAATGTTCATTGTAAAGTTATATATTGATAGAGTTAGATAAATTCAATTAATAATGCTGTACTATAGATAAGCAATTGAAGAATGAACTCTCTGTATTGTTTTCAGATTCAAACTGCTTTCCATAGTATGGAGTACCATGTTTGTAAGTATACACATTAATCATTATCAAACGAAAATCCAAAGTTAAATGCTGTGAACCACCCCGAAGACTTATGCTACTGCAAATATTGACAACAGGGTTAACAGCATTTAACTTAGGATCTTCGTTCAATAATAATTATTTATCGATGAGCATCTGAATAAATGCAATTTCTTATCTATTTCCATCTGTATATACATATTACTTCTTTTAGTTTCCTAGTATTTCAATTGTTGATTTGAGTCCAAACTTGGTTATGAAATCCTAATTATTTTACATAAAAAAAAACTTGAGCTAAACCAATAACAGGCACTGGAGACCCACGAACTATACTGAACATGTATGTGCAGGCTTTACATCAAAGTTATTAAAAAATTAGCCTATGTTGATTCATTGAATTATGTTTAATGAAACAACATCTAGCTTCTGATTGAATAAAGTGTTGTCTCCATTACATTACTGGTTGAAGTTGATTGCTATTGCTAGATAAGGCGGTTTGAATAAGGCGATTGAATAAGGCGGTTTAGTCCAGTCACTATATACATTAGTGCTTGCAATATATATTGTAGTTCTGATTTTTTAATATTATTATTTGGATACATGAGAGAAGTTCAGAACCAATTTCTTCATGCAAAATATCCTTGTGCTAGATAGAGGGTGCCCCTCAAACCTTGTATTTTCGGTTCATTTTCCAGTTTTCAGCTATTTCTGCCAAATCCAGTAATCGGACAGAAAAATTTGCTCTAGCCTTTAGGACACCACAAGGATCAAAATTTCAAACACTTATAACTTTTGACACAATGCTCAGATTTCATTATACTACACTTCATTCTTCTCGGTTCGTCAAGGCGGTCCAAAATCATGCATCATAAGTCAAATTTGGTCGAAAAATGGAAAATTTATTGCTGAGTGTACTTAAGCCCATATTCCAATGCACAAAAAGTGGCCTACAATCTGCATTGTGCCAAAAGTTATAAGTGTTTGAAATTTTGATCCTTGAGGTGTCCTTATGCGCGCCTCTCCACTAGGAAATACTGAAATGAAGTGCAACTAACGGGTGAATCTCATAGAACATAATCTCATGATCAAATATCATTGTGAGGACAATTTAGTTGTTGATGATGGTTGAAGCTGAAAATTAGTTGTTTTTCACAATTCAAAGAGCATTTTTGTCAGGTGTACCTGAAAATGTATATGATATAGAGCGCTCTACCTGATCTCAGATTGAAGAGCACAAAAACACGCCCAGAGTGATTTTGAATTATACATCAATTCAAGATATTGTTGATCAAAAACTAAAATTCATCAGAATTGATTTTTTCTTTAAATTTTACTCATATTTGAAAAATCATAACTCAGTACTCATTGGAGATAGAGAGCTCCGAATAATCTCATTTTATTCAGAATTTTATAATCTAAAAAAAAGGCTAGATCAAATTTTTCTGTCCGATTTCTGGATTTGGCAGAAATAACTGAAAACTGGAAAATGAACCGAAAATACGAGGTTAAGGGGCACCTTGTATCTAGCACAAGGTCTTTCACAGAAAATAAATTTGGGATGTTATGATTATTTCATACGATGCATATGTGTAGTTTATTCCACTCATAAAAAAGTTTGTCGATTACCAACTTTTTCATGTTTTGCGATCCAAATTCACGAACTTGATCCAAGAAATTGCCAATTATTAGGAAAACAAAGATCAGATCTTTTCAAGCTCGAGTTACAATTTAAACAAAAAATTTCAAGTGGAAAAGATTGAGCATGAAAATCTCTACAATTAATGTTCAGTAACATTTTCACCCAAATTGAAAATAAGCTCGAAATTCGAGAAAATGTGATTATTCAATTGCAAACTGTTGGCAACTGTTGATTCTATTAAATCATTCACTATGAAGAGATAGCAGACCTGGTGTGTTTCCAGCGTTATTGTCCTGTCACCAGCTGGCTCAGATCTTTGAATAGTAGACTTGAGATGCGCGTGAACACTAGCGTCAAGTGATCAATTTTCATAACGGCAAGGAAAGTTGTGTGAGTTCGCCACACCAGATTTCTGGTAATAATAATATGACACTTACTGATCTTCAAAAACTCATGATTGCTTTTCGAAACTAGATTTTTCTTGAAAATATTTATCATAATATCAAACACTTAACTTGGAAAATTCAATAAACATTTTTTATTTTATGTCTCATAATTTCCCTTCACTTCATAATTTTACTTTTATTTCAGGTGGAAAAATTGCAAAAGTAATTGTTAACAGACTGGAAGATGTATCAACATCTAGACCACAAATCAAATTTCAGGTAAAAAATATTTTCAAAAATACATTCAAATTTGAATGTTCATTGTTTTAGGTAAGAGGTAATAGATATATTCCAAACATAGCATGTGTTGGTGTTTTATGTGAAACATTAGACTCTCCAGTCAAGTAAACTAATATTTTTCTGTACAATTATTTTTATTAATGTTGAAAAATTATCATTTTTAGAGAATACTTATGCATGTAAATATTTCTAAAGTGGGTTAAATTGTGAAATTTTTATATCCTTGAAATGGTTTTAAGTACATCTATATTGAATTAAACACAATTGAATGTCAATTACTGATGTTATAATATGTCATTGCATTGCAGTCCATTTGCTCATTGGTTGATGTGGGATCCTGTCCAACTAGAGAGATAAGCCAAGAATGCAACTTACTTTAATATAAAAGAAATTACCGTTTTTGAAGGAATTTCCCTTGGAATTTCTCTTTCACTGTATCAAAATTTACTCTTGTTGAAATCAGTGTTATCTCTACTGACAAATGATAACAAGGTTTCTTATAGATGCAACAAGTGGGATAGATGCAACAAGTTTGACAGTGGGCCTACTACTTATAGTCATTCATTGAATAGCCCTACCAATAGATATAGATATAATCATTATCTCTGTACAAGCCAGAAGCAGTAAGCTCAAAGAATCGCCGTATTTATTTCCTCTCATTTCATTCAACCTCTTTTTAATTCCTTTGATCTCAGGAGCTACCTCATCTGAACCAAGGCCTTGAAAGCTCTCTTGGCGCCTCCTTCATTTCCTATTTTATCCTTCCTCTTTCATCATTTGTGATCGGGATTCACACTATAAGGTAGAATGACTAGAACCCGGAATGAATGTGACAAGGCGAGTTGTAACATATATCAAAACTTAAATAATATGAAGGATGACCTTATTAACCAAGAAGTAGTGGAATTGGCAGTAGCTGTTCACGGGACTTTATCTTTGATATGTGATAAATACTCTAGCGAAGCAATAATTGACTTAGTTCCTGATATTACGTCACTTTTCAACAAATACGATGCGGCGGTGAAGGTGAATATTGACTTACAAAATTATCTTAAGGATATGGCTGAGGAAAATCTGTTGCTGGTTAAGTCCTTGGAACTAGAGAAAAACAAAAGAAAACAACATTTTGAAGAGTCTCTCCAATGCGAAGAATTAGCTGATGAAGAAATAAAATCCCTTAAATCAGAAATAAAGACGTTGAAAACAAGTCAGCTTACATTGAGACAGGAGTTAGCTTCAAAGAATGAGATAATTAGTCTTGTAAGATCGGACTGTGAAAATCTTCGTCTCCTATCTCAACCAGCATTCGTGACAGATGATTTTATTAAACCTAAGCAAACTGCCAAATCTAAAAGTGGTACTTTGAATCCATCAGTTCAAACTGCAAATAGATTTGCAATATTAGATGAGGATGATTCACATTTCGCGTCACCTGCCAGCAGAGTTATTCCGAATAGAACGCAGACACGCGGCTCTTCGTCAGCTGCTTCTCCAACACAGCGAAGAAGGACTACTAGGACTGGGGCCTTCAATATTCAGTTTTATGCTGATAGCCAAGGGAGGGATTTGTACAAATACTTCAAAGATGATACTCATACATTCACAAGTATGATTAAACCTGGAGCTCGATTCAGGGAGGTGGTGAAGGAGAGCAGTCAAGTGAACGCCAATGATATAAGTGTTTTTTTAGCCGGTACAAACGATCTAGCTTGCAATGAAAGGAAGGAGTTACATTCTGCTCTTAGAAGCAAACTACGCGATCTGCAGAGCCGTCGTTCGGGGAATGTTCTGGTGTTCTCGGTACCTCACAGGCATGACCTCCCAAGCTGGTCGGCAATCAATAAGGAAATCCAAAGAGCAAACAACGAGAACTCTATTATTTGTAAAAAATTTAATAATGTATCATTTGTTAATATTAACAATATAGGAGGAAGATTCCATACATCAAATGGACTTCACTTGAACTCTTTAGGTAAAAGGTTTGTATGTGATAGAATTCTGCAATTTGTGCATAAGCTAGACAGCAATAAGGAACTGATACCTGACCCAATCCCCTTGAAGAACAATGATACCGATTGTTTTTTAGGACAAAATCTGATGAATTTAGACTGAGTAGACTTGATAGTGATTGCATAAATTCAGATAGTAACGGATATCCTACTAGCACTAAAACTAACAGACGTAAATCAACAGATGTTAATTGTAATAGTTTACTTATAAATGATCAGTCATCTAATTTAGTAGTTGCTCATTGGAACGTTCAAGGCTTGATAAATAAATTGGATGAACTCACAAGTTTCAACTGCAAATTTGACGAAGACATATTATGTGTCTCTGAGCATTGGTTGGATTCAAATGAGCTGGCCGATATTGAAATTAGTGGCTATAAATGCATCAGCGCATATTGCAGGCCTACAGGGCAAAGAGGTGGATCTCTGATCTGTGTAAAGTCATCCTTAATTGCAGTTGAAGTTCCATTTTTGGTTGAATTATCCGTCGATAGGGTTTGTGAGATTTCGGCTGTTTTGATATATAATGTTATTTGCATTGAAATATATCGTGTACCTTTGGTGAGTAATTTCGAGGCTTTCACAGAGACGCTTTTCGGCATGCTTGATGTTTTAAATAGCAATAATAGTTCCAATGCTAGCATTATCCTCTGTGGGGATTTTAATGTAAATTTGATGATGGATTCTAACAACAGTATGGTCTTTAAAAATTTGCTGTCAAGTTTCAATCTCAATTTAACAATCAATGAAGTTACTAGACCAGGTGAATCTACTCATTGTGAGGGGACGTGTATTGACAATATTGCCACATCAATTCATTTTGAAAGGATTATCTCAGCAAAGGTTGAGCCGATGATTGTCTCGGATCATTTTGCTTTAGTGCTTAGCTGCCAACTTGATGTGACTGATCATACAGCTTCAGAATCTTCAAGAGGTAATAATAAGTCCAAAAGAATTATCAGACCACTTAATTACTCTAATATTGTTAGATTTGAATCAATAATTTCAAGAACTAATTGGTTAGATGTTTATGCATTCAATAGTATTGAGGATAAATTTGCTCATTTTTTAAATAAATTTCTTTGTATTGCTGATGCAGCTCTTCCCATCAGATGTGTAGAAAGTGGCAGATGTCCTCCAGTAAAACTATTGTGGTACACTGAAGAGATTGAAAATATAAAGGAACAATGCTTACTTATGTACGACCTCTATAAGATTTCCGGTTCTGCCACTCATAAAAGCATGTATAATCAGTTGAAAAGATCTTTTAAAAAGATGGTAAAAAAGTCTAAACTCGATTACAATAACAATCGTATTTTGCGTGCCAAAAATAAACCAAGGGAATTGTGGTCAATAGTCAGAGAAAATTTAAATAGGAATGAAGTGGCTAAAGGTGATAAAATATCTAGTCATACATCAGATGGATTCAATGATTTTTTTATTGACAGTGTAGATAAAAAATTGCGTTCAATAGCAGATCCTGTCCATGACGTTTTTCATTATCTTGACAATTACAAAAATTCATTGCCAAACTCTTCAAATTCAAAACCATCTTTCTCTTTTAATCTTACGAGTGTTGAGCAGGTTCATAGTGTAATACTCTCCTTAAAGAATAGTGCTTGCCTTGATGTGTATTGCTTGAATTCTCATTTGTTGAAACTGGCTTCTCCTCATATTTGTGAGGTACTAAGCTCTCTGTTTAATGATTGTATTCTTGATGGCGTTTTTCCTAATAGCTTAAAATTTGTCAAAGTAATTCCTCTTTTCAAGAAAGGTTCTGCAAGTGAGTATAATAATTTTAGACCAATTTCTATCATTCCAGTTATTTCTAAAATCTTTGAGGTTATTTTGTATTGTCAGATTGTTGAGTTCTTTGAAAATAACTCACTGTTCTCCAATAGTCAATTTGGGTTCAGACCTAATAGAAGCACTAATACAGCTATATCTGAATTCATGGAAAACTGTATCTATTCCATTGATGAGAGGTGTAATCTGCTAGGCAGCTTTTATGACATGAGCCGAGCTTTTGATACAATATCTCATCCCATCCTATTACAAAAGCTCAAATTTTATGGTTTCGATGATATGTCAACCAATTTAATTGCCTCTTACTTGAGTGATAGATATCAAACTGTTTTTTACGATGGCTGTTTTTCTAATTATTTAAAAGTATCATCAGGTGTTCCACAGGGTTCCACACTTGGCCCTATCCTCTTCATTATATACGTTAATGATCTTCCTGCAGCAATCAGTTGTAAAAATGTAAAACCTTTTATGTTTGCTGATGATTTAGCTGTTCAAATAAAAATAATAGTCTTTCTGGTAGCTTGCATACGGTTAATGAGATAATTGAAGATTGGACAGCTTCTAATTCATTGTGTCTTAATAAGGACAAAACTCAACTTTTGGAATTTGGATTTAGATTACAACCTGACAATGCAAAGTTTCTTGGTATAACAGTTCAAAGCAATTTAAAATGGGACCTACACATCAAAATATTATGTGGCAAACTATCGAAGGGAATTTTTATATTGAATAGATTGAAGTTCATTGTTGATAAGAGTGTTTTAATTTCAGTGTATTTTGCTTATCTTCATTCTCATTTGTATTATGGTGTTGTTGCCTGGGGTAATGATACGAATGTAAAGAAACTATTTGTGTTACAGAAACGAGCAGTAAGGGTTATTGCTAATGTGAATAGTCGTTTTCATTGTGTGGATTTATTTAGAAAATTCAACATTTTGACAGTACCAGCTATTTACATTCTTGAATGTCTTATGTATGTGAAAATTAATTTAGCAAGTATTTCTGTAAATAGCAACGTTCACAACCATTACACAAGAAATTCTGAATCTCTTAGAGTGAACCAGTGCAATTATGCAAATACATTGAACTGCTTTAAGGAGTTTGGTATAAGAGCTTATAATAAGCTTCCTGCACATTTGAAGGAGCTAGAAGTGGGTAAATTTAAGAGAACCATGAAAAATATTTTAATAGAAAAATGCCCGTATAGAAAAGAGGAGTTTTTAATTTGAGGGTATTTTTGTTTGCTGTTTGTATGCTTGTGTTTGAATTTTTATTTCTATGAATGTAAATACCTTTTATTTACCATGTTAGATTTATTATGACGATGCTATGCATTTGTATATAAATGTTTTTCGCAATAAAGAAATCTTGAATCTTGAATCTTGAATTGACTTAAATTTGATAGATGTCCTGATAGTATACCAGGAGAATTACATTTTTGTAATGTTCGATGACAACAATAAAGATTGTTGATTGAATATCTGCAAATTTACAGTGCTGACTGTCTGGTATTAGGCAAAGGCAACAACCTACGTCCTGTCCACTCATCTACAGTCCAGTACTCTACACTCTATTATGCAATGAGTAAAATGGGGGTCTGTTGCTTGAGAGCTCCGTTATGTAGCAGCTAAAACACCATTTATTCGATCTATGGGGATTTCAAGCTTTGATGATTCTCACTATCAGAGTGTTACCTGATTAATTGATGCACGTAGTGATACAGCTACTCAGCAGGCATGTATTGTTGTACAATCCTCTTCGAGATTTACTGTCTATAGCGTTATGTACATTGAATTTATTATCTTCCTTTCAACTTCGTTCTATGGGAACAATATAAAATGGTCCATCCTCTAAGGGATGCATTCTTGAATCTATTCATTGCTATTCTGACAAACAGAAATAAACAAACACCAACTACTACAACCTATATTTTAATACTGAGCACTATTATTTGCTGAGTTTGATATTCGTCTAGTTTTTAAGTGACAAAAGCCTTTTCTTATGTTCACAGATCAAGATCGAGAAGCAGGAGGAGGATGAATTTGGAGATTGTGAATTTGCAACTAGCAACGTCAAAGATGAGTCATCCTCACACAATGGTTCAACTTCCAATGAGGCAAGTATTCTATCTTGACTAGAATAAATAAGTAATGCAGTTTAGTTTGTGATTTTTTCATCAAATTATAATTAATACTCATTGCTGAATGAAAACTTTTCTTCCAGATTCGGCAGAAAAACAGTATAAAAATTGAAAATTGTAAAATGTTCTATTAAATAACCAGAGTAATCTTTAGTAGGCCTATAATAAAGGAGAAAATCGGCTCATACAAGTAGGGATAGGAAATACATGAATGACGGCTGAACTACTGATCTGAAATTTTGCATATAGATTCCTAATTTACTTAGTATAATTATAGGCCTATTTTTAGTTCAAGATTTCAGAACGTCAAGTTTTCAAGCTTCAGACACTTACAGAGCACAGGTCACCAGCTTATTATTATTATTATTAGCGCATGGCTTGAATTGTGAGGAGTCCCACAGGAAGACCAGCTTGTTCAAAATAGATAGATAGAATTCTATTTCCATCAAATTCAAGGAACAAAATCAATGTCTATATCGCAATATTGCCAATAACATTATAAGTGTATGAATACAGAAGAAAATCCATACTTTATTGTTATACAATAAGTTGTTAGTTGTATATCTTGACATTTTTGACTAGCGTTCTTGTCTGTTTTCTGTTTACACCCACCAAACTAGCAATCAGTTTATCTAGATCTAGAGAGCAGAACTTGAAGGCTCCTATTTCAACTTCAACTACCCCTCACTCGCCCAGTGCACAGTAGTACCTCTTGCCTGTCCAGGTGTACAGAGTGCAGACGAATATCTGTACAGTTATAGATCTTTGGCCAACGTTAACGTGAATGGCTGGCCTTAACTTGCAATTTCGAAATTATTGGAAAACATTACAATCACTATCATTAAACTGGAATTATAGTGATATCCATAATAATTCAAGACAGCAGTCAAATTCAGTAGATGCTGTTCCTTCACGACTTACAGTACCAATATTTGTGTCTTTCACATGAAGTGTAACAAAAATCGATTGTCTTCTCATTTTTTGTGATGTCAATATTGCAGATGGCGAGAGTTAAGCAGGAGAATGATAGCAGCCAAGAACCAGCGCCAGAGTGCAGCATTGCATGCTCTCAAACTGATGATGATTTCAGCCAACAAAATTATCTAATCCCTGGCTATAATCTGATATACATAAAAGAGGAAGAATATGGTGAGATTCATGTTATTACTTCATTCATTTTTATTCCAATTCTTAACTAAATTTTCTATTTATTCAACAGTATTTTCATGTTTTGAGAGAAAAAAGATAGGCAGCCATATACATAACCAATCATTTTCAGACAATTCAACCTATATTTATGTCAATTTAGAGAAAGCCAAGGTCTTGATTAGCAATCATAGATCATTATTCTCACGTATCAATGAAAAAATTGCTCATGGCATAATTTATTTGTTATTATTTCTGTGATTTTTCACAATTTAACTATAATTTGTTTTATGTACTATTTCTACAATTATTACTTTATTGTCTTTATTCTGCTTTAATCATTTACAAGTTGCATTATTGATGTTTGTAGTTGAGCAAGAGGCAGAAGGATGTTCAGTGGAGAGTGAACCGGAGATGTGGCCTTCAAACTGCAGCACATCTGAAACTGCCAATGCAACAGAAGTGGATGGACTGAATGTACATTCAATCTCTCCAGTAGAAAAGTGCACTGAGCCAACTGTGGCTGGCAAAAAGATCAAGCTCTACAACTGTGCTGACTGCAGCTATGGAGCCACACAGATCGGTAATTTGAAGAGACACATGAGAAAACACACTGGGGAAAAGCCTTTCAGTTGTGAGTTATGTGACTATAAATGTGCTCAATCAAGTGCTTTGAAATTGCATATCATAACACATACAGGAGAAACACCTTTCAGCTGCGAGTATTGTGAATATAAATGTGCTCAATCAAGTGCTTTGAAATCACATATCAGGACACATACAGGAGAAACACCTTACAGCTGCGAGTATTGTGACTATAAAAGTGCTCGATCAAGTGCTTTGAAATCACATATCAGAACACATACAGGAGAAACACCTTACAGCTGCGAGTATTGTGACTATAAATGTGCTACTTCAAGTAATTTGAAATTACATATCATAACACATACAGGAGAAACACCTTTTAGCTGCGAGTTTTGTAACTATAAAAGTGCTCGATCAAATACTTTGAAGGAACATATCAGAACACATACTGGAGAAACACCTTTTAGCTGCAAGTTTTGTAACTATAAAAGTGCTCAATCAAATACTTTGAAGGAACATATCAGAACACATACTGGAGAAAGACCTTTCAGCTGCGAGTATTGTGACTATAAATGTGCTCGATCAAGTGCTTTGAAATCACATATCAGAACACATACAGGAGAAACACCTTTCAGCTGCGAGTATTGTGACTATAAATGTTCTGATGCTTCTAATTTGAACAAACATATAAGAACACATAAAGGAGAAACAAGTACTAGCTGAAAATTTGTGACCACGTGTACTCATTCAAATTTATTTTACTGTGTTTCTTAGGGTGGCAACTCATAACAGGAAAAGTGTGTTGAACATGTGTGTACACTCATGTCGCTATACATTGTTGTGTCATCACAGCTGAAGGCTTCAAACAACATTTTTTGAGGTTCTGAGTGAGTATCGGCTCACACGTCCCCCCTCCTCTATTCAAATTGCCAAAGTCGCCCTGGGCTGGCGTCTGGGGAGGGGTGGAGTAGGGGATGCTGCTCACAGTGTGGTGTGTGCCGGTCGCTCTAGCGCCTGCCGGTGGATGGAACAGCCGGGGGAGCGGCCTCTTGGGGACTGCTGGGCTCCTCGCGGTGTTCGGTGACCTCCTGGCACTGGGTAGTGTCCTCCAGTATACCACGGTTGTCATCTCACAAGACTGAAGTTCATTTCTTTTCAGGAGATGGTAGTCGTGCTTTGGCACTACCTGGTGGGAGGGGAATCGCAAGGAGTGGTGGGAGAGTAGTGGCAGTCATCACCATCGTTGTAGTGCATGGCAACAGGTCAAAACTTTTCAGAAATGGTCTCCTGTCTTCTGAAGTAGCCATTGTCACTGATTCCGGTTTGCTTCCAGATCAAGTAGCGTTCGGTTTATCCTCTTAGTGACCCCTACAGGTCACCATAGGTCACCTGACCTGTTTTTTTTTAGATAAATGAATAATTTAAACTCAAATAGTGCAGAAATAAAAAATAAACAACATCAATTCGGAGATATAAAAAACCTAATCCCAACAAATTTTACTGAAAGCCTTTTGCTGTGATGACACAACAATCTATGATAATATGTGTATCATGCATGTCTTACCGTTAGTGGCCAGCCTTATGAAATCATCCTTGCAATTTCCATTACCTACTCACAAGCATTACCTGCTCACATGGTTATCATCCACAATAAAATTATCAAGTCATTTGATAAATAATATTATGTTGATATTTTGCTCCACCATCTCAACCAACTCAACTGCCTCCTGCCTCATGCTGCTTCATCCTCTGCTTCTCCCTCAATAGCTCTCCTATAGTGAGATCCACGTTATAATGGCAGTATTTGTTTAACATTGGTGTTGCTTTCCTTGTGTATCATTCTTCAAAGCAGAAAGCACTATCCTTTTTAGTCCTGCCACATTTCCAGATCCTTTTCTAATCATGTAGAAATATAATCAATTAACAAAATTTTCAATCTCAATAATTATGAAAATTTATTATTAAATCTTCAGCAAATATACAGGGTGATTCTTAATTATGGTAAAATAATTTAATACGTGATAGTAGAGGTAAAATTAAGAAAAAAAGCTCTTATAGACATATATCCATTAGCGCTTCATTAGTGAGCTATACAGAGTGAAAGATTTCACCCGGAATTCAGTTCCTCTGGAGAAATACACCGGTGCTGAATTGTTTGGGGACTAGTTTTTGAAAAACTTATGGTGAATTTATATGGGAAAATATCTGAAAAATTGAATAAAACTAGTCTGGAAGCTGTAGTGTGAGTATTTTTTGAGAAAAAAGTTGAAATATGCAAAAAATCTACATAGAAAAACACAGACTTCTACGTTTGATGCCTAATAACTTTCTTTAATAACCAGTAAATTGATAATTTTTTGCAATAAAAATTGTAGAGAATTTAATTCTGGAAAGAATTATGTAAGCTGTGTAAACTGAATTCAAATAAAAGTTAAATGAAATGTATTCTTATGTAGTACATTACACCACAAAAATTTGCTGTTTTATGAGGAGAGAACACTAATACCTACATAACTCAGCTAGGTTGTAGCTGATTGCAAATAGAACATGGATTGAAATAACTGGATGATTGGTGTAGAATAAAATGACACATGACACAAAATATTTCACTGTTACAAAAATGGACTGTATTACGCAAGAAGATCAATGAAACAAAAGATCTTAATATTACAAGTGTTTCGCACTTTCACTCAACAATAGTCAAATTGTCTGTACTTCATAGTTCAGAACTAATCACCAACACTCAGTTCATACATAGGCAGCATGGCCAGATGGGTCACAGAATTTACACAGGAAGCTCTTAACAGAGCGCTCACAAAATGATACAAAACGGCGGTAACATACCCCCCACCTTGAAGGTATGCCTTCTAAATAGAAAAAAAATAATTTGAAAATATACAAAGAAAGAATAAGCAGTAAAAAGTTGAATCAATTGTTAGGAAATGGTAATAAACGCAATTTGTTTACTGGTCTTTTGAGTTCGCCATTGGTGGTTTTTACTGTAGCTACTCTAACACAATTGTCACGTCCAGGATGAATTGCAGTCACTCTTGCAAGTGGCCATTTGAAGGGTGGTAGGTTGCCTTCCTTGACAACCACCATACTGCCTGGTTGAATAGCAGAGGAGTTGGACTGCCACTTGTAGCGCTGCTGCAGGTTGGAAAGGTAGTCCTTTGACCAGTGTGCCCAGAAGTGCTGTTTCATTTGCTGCACATGTTGCCACTGATTGAGCCGATTTTGAGATATATCTAGAAGAATGGGTCCTGGAAGGTCGGTAAGAACAATGCCAATCAGAAAGTGTGCTGGAGTCAGAGCAACAAGGTCTGATGGCGACATTGGAGTAATAAGCCGGGAACTCACACAGGCCTCTATTTGAGTAATTAGAGTGATGAACTCTATCATTGTTAAGCATGATTGACCAATAACTCTTTTCAGGTGAGTTTTCACTAGTTTCACCGAAGATTCCCATGAACTGCCAAAGTTTGGTGCACTTGGAAGCTGAAAGTGCCACTTTATACCCTCTTGAGCAATTGAGGTTTGGAATTTTTCACTGTCCAAGATGTGTTGAATTTCTCTTTGGGCTCCTACAAAATTAGTTTCATTGTCAGAGTACATTTCTGATGGTCTCCCTCTTCTGGATATGAAACGTTGCAGTGCAGCAATGAATGAAGCAGTTGATATGTCTTCAGCTAGCTCAAGATGAACTGCTTTGCAGCTGAAGCAAATGGATACACAAATGTAGCACTCTGTTCCTTGTTGTCCTTTTTTACGAGAAGGTTTGACAAAAAATGGGCCACAGTAATCGACTCCAGATACTGTGAATGGTCTCAGAGGTACAGTCACTCTGGCCGTTGGAAGATTACCCATCAGCTGCACCTGTAGTTTTGGGCTGGTTTGGAAGCATCTCACACATTGGTGAAAAATATGATGTGTAAGATTTCTGCCCCCTGAAGGCCAATATCTTTGCCTAATTGTGTTCAGCATTGCTTGAGGTCCACTGTGTTTTGTTCTCACATGAACATCATAATGCAATCAGTTCAACAATTTTGTGTTTTTTAGGTAACACAATTGGATGTTTTTGATCCATTGGAAAATTGGAGTTTTGCAATTGTCATCCTACTCTGATTATTTCATCTTCATCTAAGTAGGGATACAATGATAAAAGTTGACTGTGCTTGTTCACAGACTTTCCTGCCTTGAGGTTGGTAGCACTGGCTGCCTCGATTGTTTGCTCTAGTGTCGTGTCTGTTATTTTTCATATTTTAAAATGTTTTCGATAGTTTTTCATCAATAATCGATAGATTTTTCATAAAAGTTAGTGATGGACTTTCAGTAATGTGTATAGAAAGTTTGTGATTTATTGGAACTTGGATTTATTCAGAATTTCATTTGTTTCTAACCTAGTGGACATTGCAAGAAATTGACAGTTTGATTACACTTTTCGAGCTTGATGAACCTTGAACCCTCTGCTAAGAACCTAACGGATATAAATTTACCCTCACAAAAACTGTCTCTAATGATTACTTTATTGTGAGAAGTGATATAAAAAGGAACACTCCTAAACGCTGTTGTTTTCCGTATCAATTCTTACCCCATCTGTTGCTTGTGTTACGATTGACTGTGAAACATCGTCGGAGTTATCCTTTCTGCTGTTACAGTGTTCAATTATTTTCTCTCTCAGTATCACTCACCCTCTTAATTTCACCGGCTCAATAATTCCTTGTTGTTTTTAAGCAGCTCAATTTATGTGCAACTGATAGCGTTCTCCTTATCTTGTTTTCATACCTGTACAAGAGTTGCCGGCTGACATGACTGCTAGCGAAATAGGTAGCGTCTTTCGGTTGCTATGACAACGCTGACTGTCGACAGTGACCACCAGTTTTCTTATCAGTGAACTTTCTCTTTCAATAGAACCGGTGTTTTTACTTTTCATAGAGACTATGAAGCCAATGACGACTCGTCAAAGGCGCGAAAATTTGATTCGCGCGCAATCGGAGCTCAATAGTTTAAATGGTGACTTAATCAATGCTGATGTTGTTGAACTGGCAGTTAATGTTAGGGAAACACTCTCTATGATAGCTGAAAAATATTCGAATAATGCAATAGTTGACTTGATTCCAAATATTATCGGAGTCTTAAATAAACTTGACAGTTCTATTTCGGAGAACAATGAATTGAGAAACGATCTTATGGAGATCTCAGTTGAAAATAAACAGTTGGCTAAATCCTTTAGTGATGAGAGGAACAGAAGAAAGGAATGTTTTGAGGACTCTTTGGTCAATGAAGGGAGAGCAGACGAGGAAATAAAATTGCTGAAATCACGCATTGTCAGTCTAGAGGCAACTAAACGCAGTTTGAGTGAAGAGTTGAAAAATAAAAATGCTATTATAAATATAATTCAAACAGAACAAAATAGTTTTTATGATAGAGGAGATATCCTTCTGGAACAAGATTCAATTAAAGATACGGACTTTATCATATCTAAAAAAGTTGTTAAGCCTAAGAATGGACAGAGAGAGAGTAATCCAATCGTGACAGAGAATAGGTTTTCCGTACTCTCTTCTAACACATCGTCACCTTTGATGCCGGATAAGTTTAAGGTACAAGTTGAAGTTCACCAACCCCCCTCAACGCGAGAAACAACTCACTTGAAACGCCGTAAGAATATCACCTCCAAGAAGAAACAGAGAGTTACTTTTCTAACTGATAGTCAGGGAAAACAGTTCTGTAAACACACGAGAGACCTGGGAGATGATTTTGAGGTTTTAGCTTCCACCAAATCGAGTGCTAAGTTGAAAAATGTTGTTCTTGATAGTTGTAGTTTGATCAAGGACTTTACTGAGAGAGACTTTGTAATTGTATCGGCGGGTTCAAATGACTTACATCGCGGTGAACCGTTCAAGTCGACGTTAAACCAGGCAGTCCAGTATCTTGCTGATATAAACATTCAGACTAATGTCCTGTTATGCAGTGTACCCTATCGATACGATGATTCTACTCTCAATGAAAATATCTGTAATGCAAACTTGTACTTATCCAGTGCGGTGCGGAACTATACAGGTAGACTTAATATTGACTACATGGATATTAATGCGTTCCTCGTCAGATCTCATTTTACGCGACACGGGCTTCATCTCAACCGGCGTGGGAAACGGACTCTCGTCAACCGACTGACGAATTTTGTGAGAGACTTTTTCAATGCTCGCCCTGCATCCTCGAGAGCTGAATTATTAGCGGAGAAACACAATTTACTTACGCGCAACTCTCACAAGTCACCTGACTCTCCTGTCTTTCAATGTCTAGGATCATATCCAGTCACACCCAGCTCACCAGCCCCTCTCCGCGCGCAAAATTCAGTCATCTCTGTACTGACAGAGAAATCACCTTCAGTTGAAACCATCATCCCGATCTCCTATCAATCACTGGATGAAAACAATTTTTTAGTCAGTTCTCCAAACAATCCAGCTCGTTTTTTAAATGGAACATTTTAGATTCTAAAAATAATCCTAATATTTTTTCTCTTATGTATTGTAATGTTCAATCTCTGAATAACAAAATCACTGAGATCGAGATGATAAATCAAGAGAGGGATTTCGATTTGCTTTGTCTTTCTGAGCACTGGTTAAGGAAAGAAATCATAGATCTAGTACAGATAAGTGGGTTTCTGTTGTTAACTGCCTTTTGCAGAACCTCTTTAAAAAATGGTGGGGTTGCTATATTTATTTCCAACAAGTATTCGGACCATGTCCAGCCTCTTGATTTGTCATCTCATTGTCTTGAATTACACCATGAATTTGCCGGAGTTATTGTTAAAAAATTAAAACTTCTCATCATAGTGATATATAGATCGCCTAATGGTAACCTGGAATTATTTTTCAGAGCTTTGGAGAGACTAATTTTATCTCTGAATAAATATAAGAAAAATAAATATAATATTATCGTAGGTGGAGACTTTAATGTAAATATTCTATCAATGGATTCTAGAAGGTCAGATTTAATAAATCTATTAAAGTCCCTGGATTTACATCTGACAAATTTTGAGGCAACAAGACATAATTCTGCACTAGATAATATAGCTACTGATTTAAATCCTGAAGATTTTAGTGTTAAGGTTGACCCGCTAGCACTAGGTGATCATGATGCACTATGTTTCTTTGTGAGATCAAATTTAAATTCGGGAAATTCTGGTAAAAAACAGAGTTTGCAGCCACAGAATTTCAGGCCAATAACTTCAAGGGCATTGCACTGGTTTTGCTATAGACTTGGTCGATTGGACTAGAGTAACCATTCATGACAGGGCTGAATACAATTTTAATGCATTTTTCAATATGTTTAACGGTTTGTTCTTGGACTCATTTCCAGTTGTCAAACGTAGACCGGATATTTCCAATAAATCTAAGGCTAAAAAGTTTCTCAATTCACCGGCCCTGAACATACTTAAGAATTACGTTTTGATTGCCTACTATAAACTGAAAAAAGAAGGTACAGAATCAGCTAGGTTGACTTACAATAGTATTAAAAAGCTATACAGAAGTGAATTGAAAGTGGCTCAGTTGAACCACAATGCGAATTTGATTGAAGCAGCTAACAATAAATGCTCAGCAGCTTGGAAAATTATTCGAAATAATTCCAAGCCCGCTAAATCTACCGCTACTTCTATCTCAGCAAAGGAATTCAACAAACACTTTATCAGCTCCATTGAGAAAATTTATAAAGATATTGAGCCGTCACAAATTTCTGCTGTTGACCTGCTGAACTCTTCCCCAAAAACGCAGGCAACTTTTGTAATAAAAGAAGTAACCTGTATTCAAGTCCTCGAAATAGTTTCTAGAATGAAGTCTTCCACCACCAAAGACATATATTCTCACTCTAGCTCCCTTATTAAAGAAGTAATTGAATTCATTTTACAGCCGCTCACCACAGTTTTAAATGCATGTATAAAATCATCAGTTTTTCCATCCTTGCTGAAACATTCAAGAACCATCCCGATTCATAAGAAGGGTGACATAAATTTTCCAGATAACTTCAGACCAATCTCCATCCCACCTATCTTTGGAAAAATCCTAGAATATATTATCGCAACCCAACTCTATGACTTCCTTGAATTAAATTGCTTGTTTACAGATTCCCAGTATGGTTTTAGAAAAGGGAAGTCAACAATAGACGCTGTGCAATCAGTTATAACCGAAGTTGAGGAGGGCTTTAATAGTAAAAAATACACAGGATTAATTCTATTCGATCTAAGTAAGGGATTTGATGTCGTGGATCACTGCATCTTGTTGAATAAATTACAGTTTCTTGGTGTCCATGACAATACTCTTAAACTTTTAGAATCCTATTTGGAGGGTCGTACTCAGTCAGTGTGTATTAACTCAAATATTTCTGAGCCACTTAATGTACCACACGGAGTACCTCAAGGGTCCATACTGGGACCGTTATTGTTTCTAGTGATGATGAATGATATAGGATTGAATATTTCATCTAAAATAGTTTGCTATGCTGATGATTCATCTTTGGTCACAAACGATGTGGATCTGGGTGTCCTCCATCAAAAAATGTCTAGCTGTAAGGGTGAGGCTTCAGACTGGTTTAGAGCAAACCGCCTGTTTCTAAATACAGCCAAGACTCAAACATTGGTGCTTGGACTCAGAAAGATTAGTGAGGGAGTAGATAGTGCAAAGCTTCTGGGCATAACATTAGATCAGAAACTTACATGGATACCCCATATTGAAAGTGTTTGCTCAAAATTAAGTAGGGTTTTATATCTCCTTCGCAGTCTTAAGGACTGTGTTCCTTCAAATTACCTGAGAATGTGCTACTTTGCCTTTTTTCAAAGCGTTTACACGTATGGTTTAGTCTTATGGGGCTGCGCCCCAGAGGTTCAAAAAGTATTCTTGCTCCAGAAAAAAGCTATAAGAATTATATGTAACGCTACTTATCTGGAGCATTGTAAGCCATTGTTTATAAAGGAGAAAATTATGACAGTGCACAGTTTGGTAGCTTTCAAACTTCTCCTCCAGATAAAGAATAATTTAGGTTCTTATAGCCGCAGAGTTGACATTCACTGTCATAATACTAGAAATAAGACAAAAATAGATATACCATATACAAGACTCAAAAGAATATCAACAAGTCCAAATCAAGTTTCATTGAAATTATTCAACACATTACCCGAGATAGCCAGGAACCTACCAATGCCAATTTATAAGAAAAACCTAGAGCGCCTACTATTGAATAATCCTTTATACTCAATTTCAGATTTCTTCCAACTACCAGTGAAGGACTATTTTCAAGTCAAATAGGTAGTGAAATAATTCAATAGGCTACTAATCATGTAAATGTACTTAATTGTTCTTCCTCAGTTTTTCATCTAATGCAAGACAATTTTGTATTTATTCGATACATTGTTACTTTTTCTGTATTGTCAAATCAAATCGTACTAAGTGTAACTTTCACTGTATAATTCAAAACTTAAAACTATGTATTATATTGTTGACTGACGTTTCCGATAGCATTGTATGTATGCATTGAAGGAATAAAAAGCATTCTTATTCTTCTTATTCTTATTCTTGAGCTCTTCTAGCTCCTTATGGAATGACTCACTTTGAGTAAGTTTAATTAGTTTCACTTCTGCAGATTGCAATTCTGCTACTGACAAAGCCCAAGAAACTTGTGTTCTATGTGAGGATGAGTGACAATGTTTGATGAATCACATACAATAGGCTAGAATATGCAACATCTTTGATAATGATGAATATTTATTTACATTGATAGCATCTGTCACAGTAAGATAGGCAACGGTTTGAGATTTACGCCTCTCAGGAATTTCTTCTTCTCTTAGATTGATTGTTTGATTGGAAGCAAATTCACTGCTAATCTCTTTGTTCTTGAGAAAGGCTGGCCCTTCCCAATATAAGTCGTTGTTCAATAATTTTTCAGGCTCAAGACCTCGAGACAAGAAATCTGCTGGGTTAGAAGTTCCCTGAATATGATTCCATGATTGTACGTTGCTCAGATCCTGGATTTTTGCTACTCTATTAGAAACAAATGTAGTCCAATGTGATGATGGGGCCTTTATCTATGCCAGAACAATCATTGAGTCAGTATACATATATATGTTTTGTATTGGAAGATGCAGTGCATCAACAACAGTCTTTGTCAATTCTGCCAATAGGAGAGCTCCACACAATTCTAGTCTTGGAAGAGAGACCTTTTTTATTGGTGCTACTGGAGACTTAGAAGTAACGAGACAAGATATGTTTTGTGAAGAACCAATGCATCTTAAAAATCGTCGGTTTATTACAAAAAGTCACTAAGTAGCATCTGGGTCATCCTAAGATAATCACTTTTCAAACTTTCAACTCATATGAAAAATCAGCTTCATGAGGCATTTCAAGATACTATTGCTATTTGGATTCATAAAACAATATTATTGAATTATTGAACCATAAATCAGAGAAGTAAATTTATTTTGAATCACTAAAAAAGGACCTAAATGAATCTGAGTCACACTTAATGACTTTTTGCACTAAAAATTTGTTACATTTCAACCAGTAACCCTATTATGCATTGCATTTGGAGCTGAACATTAATTATTTTCTGATCATTCTATTAATAAATTGTATGTTTAATAAATAAGGTTTAATAAATTCTATGCCAATGCAAGTCAAACAAGTTATATTTTATTTTATTTTTTCAATACATGATATTTTTTTCAAATCAAGTGGTGGGAAAGCGCCAAGATGATTGTGTAAGAGCCTTACAGTCAACAAGAAAGAACCAACAGAAGATCAGGAAGTGATGAATTAATTCAGTCTTCTTCTTCTGTTTCTTCATTGAATAATTCCGGTTCACTCACGTCATTACTGCATGGCAAATTCCTGAACCAATCATTCAATTCTCTTGGAATGATCCCTTTGTTGCATAATGTTATAATATCTTTTTTTCTCTTTGCTAATCGGTAACAGGCTTTTATAGCATTTCTGGATCGTAGACTTGCCTGGCCGTCCTCTACCAAACACTTTCAGTGTTCGATATGGCTCATCAAAGCCATACCGAAATTTCATTTGTCCTGGGAATGCTTTTTCATATTTCATCGATTTTATTTTTAGCCACATGACAGGTTCTCCATTCTCATCTTTGAGCCTGTTCTTTATTTTCTGTTTAGCCAATAATTTCAGGTCAATAAAGTCATCGAAAGTGAGTTGTTTCACATGGAAAGGATTTGCAGAACTCCTCTTCCTTTTACTTCTGGCTGTTTTCTATAGCACTGTGCATGCTGTCCACCTCCATTTGAGAGTGGCCAGATTCAAGAAATTTTTGCTCTATTATTTCAATGTTGGTAGTTTGAGTGAGGTGTAGGAAAAGAGCAGAAATATATTGATTTCTGTTTTGACCAGAACATGTATCAGAAAAAAGCGAGAGTTCTTTAATATTTTCTGGAAGATTTTCAATCCACAATTTCAATGCAGTGCCAATCTCATTGCTGCCTCTTTTGCCATCTGTTTCCATCCACAACATGCAATGAGCTTCATTTGGACTTTTGGTCTCATAAATTGTTAGATTGTACACACATAATTTGCGGGTGTAATAAAGTAGTGACTCTTCACTTGAAGGCAACTGAAGAACGCTTTGAAGGTCAAATGAAGCTGACATGAAGCTGATATCATTATTTGACCTTTCCTTGTCAGCTTCCTTCTCCACTTGAGCATCAGATTTTCTTTTCAAATGTTCAGAGTATTGTTTATCAAACTCCTCTGTCAAATTTCCATCTTTTTTCAAATTTTCATGTTTGCTGCATAGCATGCATTGGTCCTTCCTTGGAATGAAAAAAGAAAGATTGTACTCTATACAGAAAACTCGCCTGTACACAGCTGGTGAAACAGAGCTCTTACCTATTTCCTGGCATTTTTCTTTGTAAAGCTCAAACATTTTGGAAATTGACAACTTAGAGTCTAAATATTTTCTTTGAGTTGATTTTCTGCAGTAATGAGACTCCATAACAGGAAAACTCTCAATGTGAGACCTCACATCATCCAAATCTTCTTTATTTGTTTTGTTGTGGCGTTCTTTTTTTCCTCTTCTATCATTCTCAATGAATGACCCATTTTTTGATCCAGAGAAAGCTCTATTTACTGGTCCATTACTAATACATAGTGTTTTCTCAAAGAAGCTTTGACATACCCTCACCTCACATTCCTTTTTGGGAAGGTGGTACATTCTACTACACTTTCTCTGTTTATCTTGTTGAACATAAATTTTCCTTCTCACTGGTTCTACAATTTTAACAAATTTTAGAATGAAGTCTTTCTGTCATTTGAAATCAGCTAGTCCCCAATATGTCTTACAAATTGAAATCCTCTCATTGTTGGTGAAACTCTTACCACATTTGAAGCGACATTTACTTGGAGTCTACAACCTTAGGTTGTTTAGCAGGCATCATATTCTTTTTGGTCTGATATTCCAGACAATCATACCTCCTTCTCTTCACAATATTTCTATCTCATTCATCTGGACTTCTCTTGTGCCATCTAGATGTTTTCTTTTTCCCCTTCTTCTTCTGACAAGATGGAGTCTCCTTATCAGGCTCAAATGTAGGATCATCAGCATTGTCCTGTGAACAGAAAAAAAAACGTTCTACATAAAAAATGATTATTAATTTATAACCTTTTTTAGTGAAATATTAAGTTTCTGTACTATCTTCCTCCTTCCTTTCTCTCCTTCTAACTTCAATTGAAATCATCAATTTCATCAATTAATAATTGGAATAGATAGCATCCATTAAGTTTGTGTCTCTTAAAAATATTAAACAAGTAAGAAAATTGCTAAGATTGATCATACTCTTCTGATGTCCATTATGTGTCAGACAATACCGTACATCTTTTGGGGAACAGAAAATAATTATGGTTAGTAATACTGTGACAGTGACTGTATTATGGTTATGTACTAGCTGAGTTCTAATGAGGTGATTTTGCAAACTCAGAACTGTGAATCATTAGTTAGGCTAGGAGCACAAAAAATATGATTATTCAGTATTAATGATTTCATGATTAAGAATTCAGATAATTATTCAGAAATATGGAATTCAACTCACTTCAGATGGAACTTCTTCAATATCCACATCTTCAACATCTTGCATTAATCTGCTTTCATCGACATTAGACTCAACAAAATCATCATTCACATTATTTTCTGTACATGGTTTGAAAGTATGATCGAAGGTTGTCTCCTGAAAAACAAAATTGTCTTGTTTAATCTTGAATATTATAATAACCATCATTAAGAGTGAGATTAATACAGAATAGGAAAAACTGGTGCAGTCACTTGAATAGGATGCCTGCTGGAAGAATCCCTATAGCAGCTCAATATTATGCGCCTACTTGGAAAAGAGATGTAGGAAGACCGAGGAAAAGATGGGACGGAACAGGTTATTCAATAAACCTAATCCTTGAAGTGAAGAAGAAGAAGAGTGAGATCTTTGATAGCCTATTTGAAAACTGTGAATCATTAGTTAGGAGCACAAAAAAGTATGAGTACAGTATTCAGTATTGATGATTTCATGATTAAGAATTCAGATATAATTATTCAGAAGTACGGAATTCAACTCACTTCAGATGGAACTTCTTCAACATCCACATCTTCAACATCTTGCATTAATCTGCTTTCATTGACATTAGACTCAACAAAATCATCATTCACATTATTTTCTGTACATGGTTTGAAAGTTTGATCGCAGTTAGTCTCCTAGAAAAACAAAAACAGAAAACAAAAATGTATTATTTAATCTTGAAATTATAATAACCATTATTAAGAGTGAAATCTTCAATAGCCTATTTTTGAGAACAGTGAATCATTAGTTAGGAGCACAAAAAATATGAGAATGAAATTTTTCACAACCTTTTCAACAACTGTAATGGAAAACATGAATGAGAAAATTATCTATCTAGGCCTACCTTAGCTTCTTGAACAGGAACATTTGAAATGAATTGACTTTTATCCATAGCAGACTCAACTCCATCATTTTCCAGATCATTCAAGTCTGTTACCAAATCTTGGTTGTAATTAGTTACCTGGAAAAACAAGAAACATAACTCTATTAACAAAAATAATAGTCCTTACGGTATGTTAACAGATCTTGACATTTAATTGACAACCATTACTTTTTATTAAAATTCCGTTTATTCACAACCAGAACTTGATAGTGAGATGTAGGCTAGTAGATAAACAATGCATTAAAGGTGAAAATAGTTGAGAAAGTAGTGATAGTAAATTAATGGGAAAGATCCAATAGAAACAAGCTTAGATCTCGATCCAATAGTATACAGTTGATAACAGATACGCATAGCCTAGATTATAGGCTAAGTGTTATAGGCTGAATAATTATGTCAAATATTTGCCTGGAAATTAAAGTAGGCTAATAAATTTTACAAAGTTATTACCTGTATTTCAACATTATCCATGATTTTGTATCTTTCTCCATCAAGCAGGAATACTTCCTCATTCAAAACTTCCAATTGTGAATCAACCATGATAGGCCTATCAATAATGTCTGGTTCTGTTAAAACCTGGAATAAGAATAATTTATTAAACTTAAATGGTAGTATTACAATGTCAGATTTTTCTACAATCACAACTAGCTAAAGAAATATTAATTGATTAAAGGTATACCATTAGTATTAAAATTGAGTTTTGTGTATGTGGTAGGCCTACACACATTACAACAATAATTACCATAGTTCGTAAATTCATAATTTCACAGCCTAGTGATAATTAGGTCTTATTATTGTAAATCCTTAATACATTCACATTCAAAAATTTACAGCATTCAATGTATATAATTGAATAAAAACATATGGTAATTGCATTTTGAACATTGATGAGAAACTATTTCTGCCAGACACATGGCAATTTCAAGATTCGAATAAGAATTTTGAGTTCTCAATTCATGCATTTCTCATGGTTTGATACAATAAAACTATTGTTTCTTATCTATCATCAGAAGTTATAATGATATTTACATCTAAGATTAAAAATAATATTAAGCTTGTATGAAATTGGCTTACCCCTCTGTTTGTGTTTTGATGTACCAAATTTCTTATTAAATCCGCTCTTGACAGAAATATGGATGATTCTCCTTCTTCCTCCGACATTTCAAAACTTGTTAAAGATATTATAAAAAAGAAAAAATATTTTTATATTATTTTATATAACAACTCTCAACAACCTCGGAATCAAATTTACTTCAGAATCTTGGTTAGGATTACGAGAATGCCACAAATCACAAACTACCCAATGCCTTCTAGTGTGGACAGCTGCCTGCTAGAGTGCAAAATCTCATCAAGTGCTCTTAGTGAGTTTTTGCAATCAAAGAAATGGACACAAAGTTGTGTTGAGATTCACTAAGTAACTTGATGAGTTTTTGCACTAACTAATATATATTCTGAAATGCATAAAACTCATTTAGTTACTTAATGAATTCTTGCATTATGTCAGGGAAGCTTTGTGGTAGTTGATGAAACATAAACCTTTATTATTGATAAAAGTAGCCAAGATATGCACTTGGTGACTTCTTGCAATGAAAAAGAATGGAAAGTTGAATCATAAAATATTATGATTAATAATGTGTATAGATATGTGTATATTCTCATTAATAAAATCCCTCATAATTTCATCACCAATAAATTGAGTAAAAAGCTGGTAAGAGATATAAATGAATGGTTATCTTCGAATGACATTAGTTTTTAAATATCTGCTACTAAAACTAAGCCAATTTTATCCATTTTTTCTCTTGAGAAATAGATTAATTCAATTCTATCAGGTATTCCTCTTCTTTCTTTCCATTTCCTTTCTGTTCTCTCTTTTCCTTCTTCCTTTCCTCTCTCTTTCTTTTTAAGTTAAGTAACTTTTTTTCTAAGTTTAAGAAGTTTAATATTTTTCTATTAGTTATTATTTTTCCTTTCACTGTAATTATTTTAATATTTTTTAATAATTAGTTTATCTTTTATCCTGAAATTTAAAATATCTAGATTTTTAATACTCGGCCCCTGTGCACAGGTTCTTTAACCTTGTGGGGACCTTCCTTATATTCATTGTATAATTTAATTTTATACTGTAATACATCATTCTAATGTAATTCTATTTCTATGTTTCTGATTTTCTGTTGATGTTATTATTATTAAGGATAAATAAACGATTTTGATTTTGATATGATGTCGAAAAGTGAAAATTCACAAAAATTGTACTTAGTGACTTTTTGCAATAAACTGACGCTATACACATCCACCATATGCCACTTCTGATGCATCAGAAAATCCATGAATCTCATATTGATTTGCAATGATTTTGTTTGTGATACACCTGAGAATTTGCAATTGAGTGAGAATTGGTATTGTTTGTCTGAATAACATCCATTGATTTGCAATCTCTTCAGGCAGGGGAACATCCCAGCCAATCTTACATGTCCACAATTTCTGCATTAATAATTTTGCTAACAAAACCACAGGGCCAATGATTCCCAGAGGATCAAATATTCGACCAATAGCTGACAAGACAGATCTCTTTGTTAACTTGTGATTGAATTGTTTGTTTTGAAATGTGAATTGAAAGACATCTGTTTTAGGATTCCAAATGATAGCTAATGTTTTGATATTCTGATCTTGGTCCAAGTTAAAAGTTTTTTGTTCAATATCTTCATCAGGAACATTCTTCAAAACTTCTGGGTTGTTACTACACCATTTCCTCAAATGGAAACCACCACCTTTGGCTAATTTCCTTGAGTCATTTACAGTTACCTGTTATAGCATCGTCTACATAAAAATCATGAAGCATAACTTGTGAGGCCTTTGGAAAATTATCACTCTCATCATAGGTTCAATGTTCGTGAGTAGGATGGATTTGCAGAAACCGCATAGTTTTTTTAACATTACATTGTTGCCAATTTCCCTGAATCGATTTTCCAAAACAAAGATTCAACATTTGTTTGAAAAAAGAGACTTCACATTTATTTTTTGTGGCTTGCCTATTACAGGTATTGAACTCAATGTAGTTCCTCAACCAGGGCAATTGGGAAAAGCTAATGAAGCGATGTACTTTTGTTAATTGCAATCCAAGTTGAAGGTACAGCTTCAAATTCAGGTAATGAACAATGTACCTCTCTCAATCGAAAAGTGTGTTCATGAGTTTTTTAGTCAGAGTTCGACCATTCTCATTGGTTTGGTATTTGGAGAACAATTCGATAGGGGGAATTTGATGAAGTGGAGCAAGAGGGAAATTGGCATGCATATCATGTAACTCCTTGGGGTACTTGAGATCACATTCAATAACATAACCAGTTTCTGACTCACTCTCCAAATTTGTAAAGTCAAGAGCATGGATTTCTTCCTCTGAGAGGAACTTGAAATTTCCATAAGGTAAGAATTGATTCATAGAGTGGGCATACAAAGAATCACAATCTATATAAAGCAAATAGTTACTTGGTTTTGTGGGATTGTATGTGTCAGGGATGTGTTTGTTATTGGCTTCGCAATAATGCTTGCCAATAAACGAAACACCACCACACATTCCCGATTCAAACATTAGATGAATATCGGGATCGGTAATCAATTGGAGTGCAACCCTGGTGTACTTTAACATACAATTCCAAGTGTAATGAGCAAGCAAAAGAAAATGAGTCACATCGAGGCCATATGAGCTAAAAAGCATTGACCTCATTTCTTCAAAGACCTCAACTAATAGCATGACGTCTAGGCACAGATAGAAATCATGATACTCGCCAAGAGATTTCAACTTGAATGTTGAGAACACTCTTTGTGCGTGCTCATATTCTTTGGGGGAGAGAGGTGTATCATTAAGGTCATTATAAAAACATTCTATTGGCAGGAGAGAAGTCTCTGAATTTTTCAGGGCAAGATATGTACAAATAGGGATACACTCCTTTTTTTAAAAAGAGTTGTCGATGTTCGAGATCAGGATCATTAAATACTGAAAACAGACATTTGAACTTCAATTCCATATCTGTACTATCTACCAAGTTGCACACTCATACTTCCAAGGATTCATTCATAAATTCATATGAATCTAAAAACTTAATTTTTCCCACTGTCAATGTCAAAAATCTTTCTGATGTATTGGCAATACAGAAAATTTCTTTTTTACATTTCCTGAGAGCTTTTAGAATAAAATTGCTGTCAAATCCGCTAAAATTATGGAAGTAACAGCTAATCATGTTGTCAGTTTGAGTATTTAAATTACACGACACATGAGCAGCACATAAAAACTTTCCATTTTCATGTGCATGATGGCATACCTTTGTGTCTGTTTCAGTAAAAACTTCATTGCAAAGGCCACACTCATCAGCATTTTTAAATTTGCGTTGCTGACGATCACTTAAATGCTCCATCAGAATTTCACATTCTATATCCACACTCAATAAATCACCCAGTTTGATTATTTCCTTGAAAAATTTCTCTATGATATTTTCATTGATATTACTCGATCTATAGATCTATAGAGTACTGGGCCGTACACCATATCTCCATTCACATCCATTACGATGAAACAATACCCGCACGGAATATGACGTGCCATTTTCTTGGTGTAACTCCTGGTGATGGGTACATCCTCACAATCAGATTTGTTACCATCCATCGAACGAACTTAAAATTTTCCTAACCGCTAACATGAAATGCTCGTTCAACTTATCATAGTTCTCCAAGACATTCATGCCTATGGCCGAGTAACTATGCAGATTCACAATGGATGAAACAGCTTCAGATTCCTCAGATTCTAAAACTACCATCTTATACAATTATACATTTAAAACTAAAAACCATTTCACATTTCCTTCAAAACGTGCAGCATGTTCTCTTATCTCAAAAACACAAGGTTTTGAGTTTTCAAGTATGCTTTCAATGTCTGGAGCAACGTTTTCGAAGGAAATGCGATGGCAAATTGCGCCTGAACTCACGCCTCTGACCCTGCGTTCTCTGGTGTGGTTCCTCTGCTACTAGTGGGGGGCTGAAAACAAACAAAGAATTTATTACTATGGCATAGAATTAGATATAAAAACAAGTAAACATTGATCTAAAATCAGTTGTGATTTGACAAGCTGCAAGTACAGTGCAAAAATGTTATCTCAGGATCAGATCAAGCGATCATGTGTACAAGCGATTGAGGTTATTAACATTTGATAATCATTGTAAATTAGAATTGAGTCTGTTGTCACCTCAAAATATGGCTAAACAGGGTTTTAAATATGTGCATGCACCTGACGTTCTGCAATGTGTGTTTTGTTCAGTATATTTAGAAAATTGGTTGTCAACAGACGATCCTAGTAAGGAACATGATCGATGCAGTCCAAATTGTGGATGACGCAAACAAGATAATATTTCGTGTGAAGAGGAGAATTTTGATAATAATATTCTACGACAATATGAAGAATGAGTTTTAACTTTCCATCGTCCAGAACCATTCAAGCTCTCGGTATTTATTAATAGAGCAAACTATTTTGCAATAAATGGGTATTTTTTACACAAAAAATCATATTTGCAATGTGTATATTGCAAATATATTATTGAAAATCCTTATGAAAAAGTGATACATGTTCCATTTTGTATATATATAAAAAGATGAGCTATAATGGAAAAGAAAAGGCGAATGTTGAAGAAACTGTGGGAAAACAAGCTGGATATTGTACAATATGCACTCTGTTGTAGAAGTAATTCCTAATCAGGATCGAGATATTATTGATTTGTTAGGAATAAGTGCATTGTAGTATTAATTTATCAGGAAAGAAGTAAGTTCTGAAAAATCATGAAAAATAAAGTAAAAATTGTAGGCTATCATACTTACATGTGATGAATGATGTGATGCCCTCGGGTATAACTGTCTCTCCGGTTAGACTCCAACTCTCAGATGTACTACTACTTGTTCTTCACATGTCTTTCCTCCTCTAAGACTGGAGTGATTATGCTGTAGTCTACACTCCACACTCAAACTCTGTGAAATCAAAGAGCATAATGAAAATCACAATAATATTGAGAAGAAATTCAGCAACTCAACATAGTTATGAGATGTTAATTGGAAATCAATGAGGAGATTTGATATTATATTGCTCTTACATTCAAAATGTATGCTCAAAGTCTGTAAAATCAAAGAGCTTAATGAAGAAATTTAATATCTCTACATATTTATGAGATGCTAATTGAAAATCAATGAGTAGATTTGATATTACATTGCTCTCATATTCAAAATATTGTTATTCAAGATATTATATCTGGAACTAATTGAGAAATTTTATATTAGTGCATTGTGAGAAAACAGTAATTTTTTTTTAAATTTTAAATTCAATACTTACAAGCAGAATCTAACAGAGGACGAGTTTCGGTGAGCTGTGAGAGATTTGATATTTTGTTATCTCTGAATGCACCTTGCTGCACGTGTCAGAATGCATTTGTGTGCCAAGGATGTGCTAAACTTCTCTCTGTAGTGTACGCAGGAAAATGCACTATCTCTCACTCAACCTAAAACAGAGAGAGAGAAACGAATGAGTATATAAGTAGCACTCATTGGATTCCCCAGCTTCATTCGAGCACTAGTAACATTCACGTTAGATATATCTTTTTTCTCATCGTCATCATGAACTTATCAACATCTGCACATCAGGAGTTTATACTACCAGACACTCCTCCTCAACAAAGCACTTCCTTCCCATCTTACTGGGCAGCGCGAGCTGCACAGCAGAAGAAGAAGAAGCTTCCAACCACCGATACCACTGCTGCTACACCTGACAGCGATGAGTCACCACTGAAGAGCCGAGGTTTCTTTGTGGAGAGGGACTTGAGCAGTGAGGAAATTATCGTTCCAGACACTCCACCCTCATCCGGAGTGGGCACCGAGGCATGTACCGCTCACCATGATCTCCAACAAGCAGCAGCATCAGGGGAAGAGAAAGCTGCGCTTTCTGGAGGAGGAGGATGAGGAGACCATATTTGTACCCTCAAAGGTTAGTTATTTCTAATATTATTAACTTGTAATGTGCACAGATAATTTTAAATCTTTATAAAACCATTATATGATGTCATTAATTTGTTGAAAGCATGCTACTATCTCATAAATTTCTTACTTTACTGAGAAAAACTAATTTCCAATAGATCTGTTCACATTACATACCTATTAAGAAATTTCCTAATTTCTGGATAGAAAACAAAAATATTACACTCAAATCACTAATAATTGAAAAATTTTCATGTAATTTTACAAAATATTTAGAGATTTCATTATATTATTGACATCTGAAAATTAAACACACTATTATGAGAATGGGTTGGAGTATTAATCTGTTCACATTACATGTGCTCACATTGTGATATTAAATTATTTGAAATGATTAGAGTTCAGTTAAAAATTGAATAAGATGTATATTTTGAATTCATGAATATGACGATGAATATTATTATGATGATTACATTGAAATTGATATGTTCATTTGAATTGAGCAACTTCTATGTTGTAATATGAAATCAAGAAATATAATTATTTGAAGTGATTAGGTTGAAAGCATCCTACTATCTGATAAATTTCTTACTTTACTGAGAAAAACCAATTTCCAATGGATGAAATCTGTTTGCATTACATGACTTCACATTATGCTAGGAAAATTAATTAATGTTTATTTTTAGTATATTAACTTCATTCAGATAATAGTTATTTGATGTGATCAATATTACAAGAAATTGCTTATTAATTTGAACTCTACATTTGATGGATGAATTTTGAGTTTGAATGATTTTTGTTGGGTGAGTAACTTAATAAGTTACTAATCATAGATTTATTTTTATTTAACAGAAACAACATGCATATGAAGGTGAGAACTCCTCCCTCACACCACTACTGCAACAAGCAGCTCAAGAGGAGGAGGAGGCCCGCGACTTCATTGGGCTTATAAATAAGCCTACACCCAAACCCTGGGTTCCTCTGAGGGAATTGGAGGAACACCTCCCTCACCCAATCCTCTCTGCAAGGGAGGAAACGAATAGGCACAGACGTAGAATAATACTAAAAATACGCAAGGCGTCTACAATATAATTGAATGTGAAATATATTTACCACAACAATTTGCCGCACTCATCCCATCCACAAAAGTTGAAAAATTTAATGAAAATTGTACAGAAATGTGTCTTGTAGTAAAACATATGACACCGAGGTGGAGTGATATTAAGATTATTAAAGCCTAAAGTTCTAATAATCTTAATGTCATATCATCTCGATGTGATATGTTTCACAAGTAGTTTGTTGCAAATATTGTAGTAGTAGTAGTAAAATGTAGTAATAAATTGTAATTGCTTTGTAAAAAATGTTTTTAATTCTTACCTGTTTGTTGTGTCAAAGAAGTAGAAGATGTAGAATAGTACACTGTTCTTCTCTTTATAATATGTTGTGTGAATATGCTATTACTTTTCCATATTGCTTTGAAAAAATATGATTCAATGCAAAATGATAGTAAGAGAATATTGGAATCTATACAAAATGTATGAAATAAGATATATATATATATATGCATATGCATACATAGGCCAAAATTAGCAAAAAAAAAACATAATTTTAAACTTAATATTTCAAATACTAATAGAATTTAGAACGTTCTGGAGCCACTGACACGCATCTTCTCCAGCATCATGGAGGGCCGACAGCCCTCCATGATAGGAGTATTGTGGACACTCAGATATAAGGTGGTTCATTGATTGGATTTGTCCACATTGGCACAGAGGATCAGATGTGTATCCCCATGCTGTCATCAGCTCAGCACACCTTCCCACCTGCGTCCTGAACCGGTTGAGGCCACACCACTCTCTACGTCTCAGCTGGGTGCCAGGAACAATGTCATTAGGGTCATCCACAAGGCCTTTGTTCCTGACCTCTCCCTGCAACCATCTCAGTCTCCATAACTCCCTTGCACTTCTAATTTCCTCTTGCTCGTCAAGTCTCAAGTATCTTCTTGACTTGAGGCGCCTTGGTGGAGGGTTAGCCAAATCTCTTGAGACTGGGAGATCCTCATGAATGTGTTGTAACTGGGAAATGAACTTGTTCTTCTTCTCCAACCTTCTGAGATCTGGAGGCATGATGTTACTAAGCACAGGCAACCACTCAGTCTCTGTTGGTCTCAATGTCCCACTAATCTTCCTCATAGTTTCATTGAAAACTGTATCAATTTTCTCAACATGTCTGCTGCGAGCCCAGACAGAAGAGCAGTACTCCCCTGTGCTGTACAGAAGTGCAAGACTTGATGTTCGAAGGGCATTCATGTCACAACCCCAGGTTGTTCCCGCAAGTTTGCTGATGATATTTAGCCTTGTCTTCAGTTTATCTCTCAACCCTTGCAGATGTTGTCGATATGTGAGGGATCTATCAAGTCTGACTCCTAGGTAACGGGGAGCTTCCTGATGAGATATTCTTTTGCCACATAACCTGAGATCAATTGTCTTTTTTGCATGCTGGTTACTGAGATGGAATATTGTTGAGACAGTTTTGGACGGGTTTGGCTTCAAGAACCACTGCTGGAAGTATTCTGCCATTAACTCTAAGTCCTCATTCAACACAATTTGGAGCTGATCAAAATTTCGACCTTGAGTAACAAGCCCAATGTCATCGGCATAAATAAACTTGCGTGATTGAGTAACAGGCAGGTCTGCAGTGTAAACATTGAACAAAATTGGTGAAAGAACCGATCCTTGAGGTAAACCATTTTGTAATCTTCTTATAGTGCTGAGTTTACCATAAAGAGACACTCTGCATGTACGGTCTCTCAAAATAGCTCCAAAGAGATTGACGGTTGCCTTGCATTTCAGGATCCTTGCTAACTTCAGAAGAAGACCAGATCTCCACACTGTGTCATATGCTGCACTAAGGTCCAGAAATACGGCTCCTGATTTGAGGTTTCTCTCAAACCCATGCTCAATGTAAGTTGTGAGCCCCAATACTTGTTCCTCACAACTCCTACCCTCCCTGAAACCAGCCTGCTCCTCTGGCAAACACTCATCCATTCTGCTCCCTACTCTTGTCAGTAGGACTCGTTCAAAAAGTTTGTACACAACTGACAACAGGGCTATTGGTCTATAGCTTTTTGGTCTCTTTGATCTTTTCCTGGCTTCAATACTGCTACGACCTTTGTTTGTTTCCAGGATTTGGGGAGCTCAGCTCTAGCCATTACTTCAGAAAAATACTTTGAGAGCCACATTATAGCTTTTGGTCCCAAATTCTTGATAAACTCAGGCAGAACTCCATCAACTCCTGGTGCTCTATTGCCTTTCATCTTTTTAATGGCAGCTATAATCTCTTCAGAACTTACCAACTCAGCCAAAAGGATTGTTGCATGCAGTTTTTCAGCTCCTTCTGTAGTTTCCGCTTCATTTGAGCTTTCAGCTTTGGGGGCACATCTATATCACCATTTTCCTGGAAGATGTCAGCTATTTGATCAGGAGTCACATCCGCTCTTTTTATGGATCTAGTGTTCCCACTCAGCTTTCGGAGTAAACTCCATGATTTTCTGCTGGAGTGAGTGAAATCCAGACTCTGCATGGCTTCCATCCAACGATTGCGTCTTCCTTCATCCAAATTTTTTATCAGGCTATTGGCAAGCTCATCAGTTGGTGAAACTTTATATTCAGCAAGTAAACCATCACATTCTGCATTCCAACATGGGACATAATTCTTTCTATGGCCTCTTGGAATAGATCTCTTTGCAGCCATGAAAAGCAGTCTGCTGAACCTTCCATAGTTTGATATGTTGATAGGGATTCTGGAAACTGTTTTTTCCACTTCTTCAGTAAACTTTGCCCAAACTGCCTTACGGAGATTCCACCTTGGAAGTTCAGGATTTTGAACACATGGCAACCTCATGCCAATCTCTAAAACACCATGCTATGTTGACTTCTAGGGAATCTTGATTCAACTGATCTTGTCACATGCATAGAGGGTACTGCAGGGGACATTACATCAACTATTTTAAATAAATTAATTAATATCTCACCAAGTGAATTTCACTTCCCCGTGATAAAGTTTTAGTTTTACTTTTAAAGAATAAAGAGTTGACGAGGGAAACTCACAAAGAAAACGATTTTACATACCGACTGCGTTTTAATCACCATGACAGTGCTGCCACCATAGTTTATTTATACATTGATAGATACAATATAATTCTCAACTATGAATGATTGGGAAAGAAACAACAGGCTCAAAGCCCAAAACTGTTCCTTTCCAAAATTTAGATAGAAATTGTCCAAAAATAGGTTATGTTTACACTTCACGTTTTTTGTCCAATTTTGAGTCCAAAATATTTATAAACTAGGAATTAAGAATTTAGGAAAGTTGAAAACCAAATTAAATAATAATACTTCACCAAATCATCACTAATAACTGAAAATACTGTATTAATAATTGAAAATTTTAAAACGCAAAAAGAAACAAAAAAAGTTGTTCAAACACATAAATAATTTTGACATTACAATAGAAATAATACAAAATATAGTTTTACATGAATTATTATATTCCAACACTCCTCCTTAATGTCAAAATGTTTTAACAAAAAATCAGTTTACAAAATGGTACCTGACATCAATGTGTTTACTTTTCCTGTTCATTTGACCTGATTTAATTAGCTTGATATCACTTTGATTGTCCACATTAAGTACTGTATTTATAGTTTTGTTAGTCAATTCTGAAAGAATAGTCTTCAAATATTTTAATTCTTTACAACACTCTGCAGCAGAAATATACTCAGCTTTTGCTGTGGATAAGGCAATAATTGGTTGCTTTCTAGAGCTCCAAATAATTGGTGCTCCTCCCAACAATATAACATACCCACTTGTGCTCTTTCTATCATTTAGATCACCAGCATAATCTGAATCACAATATGCTTCAACTTTCAATACATTTGACTTACAACTGGGAAAAAATAAACCAACATCTTTTGATCCATTTAGATATCTTAGGGTTCTCTTAACATTTTGTACATCTTTAGCACTAGGGTTATCTAAGTACCGGCTTTCATAGTTGACTGCAAAAGACATGTCAGGTCTTGTTTTGTTAGTTAAGTATAGCAAACTACCTACCGCCTCTCTATAGGGAAAATCTATTCTAAGCTTTTTAATTTGGTCATTTTTTACTATGGGTGTATTTTGATATTTACTGCCAGTCATACTAAAATTTTCAAGAACTTTCTTAGAATAGCTTGTCTGTGTTACAAAAATGCCTTCTTTGTTTTGTCTTATTTCCAAACCTAAATAACTAGCTGGATTCTCATTTACTGTCATTTCAAAATTTTTCATTAACTTTTCCAATAGATTATTCATTTTAGTTTCATCCTTGCTCATCAAAATTCCATCATCTACATGTATGGCTAAATAAAGTTCATTTGAACTGTCTTTGAAAATGCATTGATCAGATTTTAGTTGATGTAAACCTTCTTGCTTTAGAAAAGATGTTAGTTTTTTATTCCATTGAGAAGGGGCTTGTTTTAATCCATAAAGGGCTTTCTTCAATCTACATACCTTTCCTTCTTCATCACCAAATCCTTCTGGAATCTCATAAAAATTTCATCATCTAATTCCCCATACAAAAAAGCAGTTTTTACATCAAATGTTTGGATTTTCAAATTATCCTGCACTGCAATTGAAAACAAAATTCTTAATAATGCATTGTCTACAACAGGACTAAAAGTATCTTTAAAATCGATTGAACCTTCTTTCTGTTGACATCCTCTAACAACTAACCTAGCCTTGTATATCCCATTATCTTTCACTTTGAATACCCACCTACTTGTTAAAATTTCCTTTCCTGTAGTTTCTTTTTCATCAACAATACTCCAAGTATTATTCTTTTCCAAAGATACTTTCTCTTTATTTATTGCTTCCTTCCATTTTTCTCTGTCCTCACTCTCCATGCATTCCATAAATGTTAACATTACTTGTCCATCATTGTATCTAGCAGGTAGTCTTATATTATTTCTTGGTCTCAAACTATAATGTTAATACACTTCTTCTAATTGATCCTCATTCACCATCTCTGCTTCTTGTTCTCTTTCATTCATCTCATTCCTGATCTCTGCTTCTTGTTCTCTTTCATTCATCATCTCTACTTCTTGTTCTCTTCCATTCATCATCTCTGCTTCTTGTTCTCTTTCATTCATCATCTCTGCTTCTTGTACATTTCCTTGTTCCCTCTGATTTTCTAAATCATTTCTATTTTGTCTACATTTTACAAGCATTTCATTTTGGTCTTTTACAGTTTCATTTGAATAGAACATTTCTTCTTTTTCATTAAACAAAAAATCTCTCGAGATAAAAATCTTTCTTTTTACTGAATCCCATAATCTATAACCATTTGGGGAATATCCTACAAAAATTGCCTCTTTGCTACGGCTGTCAAGTTTTTTAAGTGGACCTAATACTTTTGAATGTACTTTAGAACCAAATATGTTTAATTTACTCAAATCTGATTTTCTACCATACCATTTTTCAGCAGGTGTTAATACTGTTAGTATTAATACTAACAGTTGGACTACGATTTATAAGATAGGCAGATGTTGATACAGCCTCTCCCCACATACTTCTGGGTAAATTTGAATAAAAAATTAATGCTCTTGCTTTTTCCATTAATGTTCTGTTCATTTGTTCAGCAGTTCCATTTAGTTGGGGTGAATAGGGTATAGTATAATCTAGCACAATTCCCCGTGATTTACACCAATTTTTCAAGCAATTAGATACATATTCCCCACCATTATCACACTTGATTCTAGCAACTTTGAGATTGAAATGAGCTTCAGCTTCATATACATATTCTTTCAAATAAGTAGCAGTTTCATTCTTAGATCTTAACAAATAGACTTTACAAAAATTACTGAAATCATCAACACATGTCAAAAAATAATTTTTACCATCATGAGTTTGTGGATCAATAGGACCACATAGATCTGAATGAATTTGCAAAAAATTTGATGCCCTATTTCTTATGGAATTGGAAGGTTTTCTTACTTGTTTGGCTTTTTGACAAATATTAGAAAATTCCTCTTCACAAATATTCAATACATTTGATGGAATTCCTACTGAAATTTTTGATAATTTTTCAAGATTCTTGAAACTAATATGACCTAATTTCCTATGCCAATTCATTGCTTCTAAATGATTTGAGAAACTGGATTCAGAATCTTTGTCAATCTTCTTAGAAATATGATTCACTATAGCCTTGTCATGATTACCTATTTTACTGGCATATTCTGCAATAGTTACATTATTTTTAATTTCTTCTTTTAATTGAACTTCATATAAACCTTGCTTATTTTTATTCCCTTCCAAAATAACAATTTCGTTTTTCATGATTTGGACTTTACTTTTAGTAAACAAAACTTTTCCACCATTTTCGGTAATTGCATTTACTGGCATTAAATTATTAGTGAGATCTGGGACATATGTAACATTTTTAAGTATACACTGTTCTGAGTTTACAACTCCTGAAGCTAATGCTACCATACTTTGATCTTTCTTGGCAACAGATATCGTTTGTTTACATGTTTTTACATTATCTAAAATACTGACATCATTAGTCATGTGGTTTGGTGTACAACCACTATCTATGATAAATACTTTATTGGAGACATCCTGACCCTCAGTTGCTTTTAGGCTATGACTTATTGAACTATTTACTTGAGTTAGAAAAGATGTTTTACTTTGAGCCTTATTACGAAAGTAACAGTCTTTTTCATTGTGATTAGTTTTTTTACAGATTTTACATGACTTGTTATCGCTAGACCTATTGTTTTTCAAAAAACAATCCTTTTCATAATGATTTGACTTTTTGCAATAAGTACAATATTTTTGTTTAGACCTGTTATTTGGGCAGTTATTACGAATGTGTCCATATTCATTACAGGAGTAGCATTTTGTTGTCTTACTATTGGAAGTAGAAGCCTTGATCTTACCTCGTTCTTGTCTTACTGTTTTAAACGCCAGAGATTCGCTCTCACCGGACCATTTAATTTCTTCTTGGAGAATTCTAGCCTTTAGATTATCCAAAGTCTTTTCCGTGTTTACTGTAGAATCCCACGCACTTGAAAAATGTTTATACTGTTCTGGGAGTACACTCAGTATTTTAGTAATCACCATTGTTTCATCGATTTTCTGGTCAAGTCTGTTCAATTTGTATGCAATGTTTTGAATGTATGTTAGGTTACCCATCATGTCTTTATCTGTAGAGAACTTGCATGTATAAAAGTCTTGAAGAAGAGCACATTTTTGTTGAGTTGTGTCACATTTAAATAAATTTTTCAATGTGTCATACATTTCCTTGGCACTATTACACGATATAATATGTATTTTTACATCATTGTCCAGTGTCATCAAGATGTAATGTTGAGCTTTTGCGTCATTGTTTTTGAAAATCTTAATCTTATCAGCACTTTCACCCTCTTGTTCTGAAGTTTCAGTTCCATCTACCACATCCATCAGATCTTTAGCTTTAAGTAATATTTTAATTTCAAATTCCCACATAGTAAATGAATCTGCATCCTTCAGCTTATGCACATAATTTTCCCCGTCCATCGTCACCATTTTGAGGTTACCTTTTACTATTATTTTAAGAAAAAACCAATAATAACTTTTTATGTTTTACTTGTTTTAAGATTAAACTTTTTACTTGTTTTTACGTTTTTGGCCATTATCTGGGCCCATAACCTGATAAAGTTTTAGTTTTACTTTTAAAGAATAAAGAGTTGACGAGGGAAACTCACAAAGAAAACAATTTTACATACCGACTGCGTTTTAATCACCATGACAGTGCTGCCACCATAGTTGTTCAAACACATAAATAATTTTGACATTACAATAGAAATAATACAGAATATAATTTTACATGAATTATTATATTCCAACACCCCAGCTATCAGTATTGTGGCCCAGGAACAAAGGTTAATCAAAGGTTAAAGAGAGGTGATCAAGGTATAAATTCATTAGATAGAGCCTTTAAGGTACATGATATAGCATACACTCAAAATAGTGATAATAAAGCAGTCGGCACACCAACGTCTGCTAGTGGTAGTGAGCTTGCTCCCGTGGAGGTAGTTTTTCTGGAAGCAGTTCACACCAAAAAACGTCCGCCAGTGGTAGTTTGGTTTTGTTCTTGTTTTGATGAGGCTGGTTCTCTAGAAGTGGGGGAAGGCCGGCAACCAGAGTGCTGTACTTCGCCTCTTTATAATTGTTGTTTCTGAAATCCCATATTATGGGTCGTTTCCTCACTTCTTCAATTAGGTTCTCTATTGAAGCAATAGTTGATTAAGAATATTATGAAGATTGAAGAAATATAATTAAATAATTTAAATAAAATGATGAACAATGAAAATGACAATGCAACAACAGAAGACAATGCAAATGACATTAGCTCAATTCCGACTGCAACACAAAATGTTGCATCGCTGTAGGCATGCAAATGACTCATTGTCACATGTGAGTCTTGGTATTCTGCGCATGCACTACCAATGGTGAAGTTCTGGAGTTCGCTTTCCATGTTATTAGATTGGCCACATCAGACCAAGCTCACTACCGCTAGCGGTACTCCTACTAGGAGACATTTCAAAAGTTTGTCTGGCTCGCGAAGTGAAACTACCGCCGAGGTACTACCTCCGCGGTAGCGAGCTCGGTGTGACCTGCACAACTTAATAACATGGAAGGCGAGTTTTTTGACTTCGCTACCACCACGGACGCGAGCTCGGTGTGACCTGCCCTTAAGTCGCGAGCGATTGCTGACAGCTCTTGCAAACGCTGCATGGGAGATATTCAAAAATCCGAAAACATCCCTTAGTGAAAAAGCACTTAGTTATCTTGTAACAAACGTGATGAAAGCTAAATCAGCGTTTGGCGGTGGTTTGAGAAAGAAGAAGAAGAAGAGCACAAGTGTTAGGAGAATTCATAGCACCTCACTAAGGAAAAAAGCTATTGCTCAGTTGAAACAGCATATTGCAGGTAGAGGTTACTATTTGAAGCCATACCCTCCAATCTCGGGTGGTCGTATTTTGATTCCCCCCAACCCCTCCCCTTCCTCCTCCTCCTCATCATATGGTGTGAGTTTATTCCCACAGAAAAAAAGTAAAAAAAGAGGTAAAAACATAGAAAGACAAAGAAGGTGAAAAAATGAATATCGATGGTGAATTGTCTAATCACGATCTAATAAAATGGTGTAAATTATTACAAATTCCCCGATGAGGTGTATACATGATAGATACATTACCTAATAAAATTCTAAAAAATGAGAATTGTATTGTTAATTTAGACAGTCAATCTGGACATGGCACACACTGGGTTGGTTATAAGAAATGGGGATCAAATGTTTACTATTTTGATCCAATTGGTAATTTACAACCACCTTATGAATTGAATAAATGAGTCCATTATTTCCAAAAAAAAGTCTTCTCCGTTTTACCAAATTTTTCAGGAATCACAAAAAACTCTTCTGAGTACTTGGGATTGGAATTCCAAGATGATTTTTTTAATGAAACAAGGGTTTGCATCATAGATTACGAATCAATAAAAAGCTCTAGACTACCTTGAGCAAGAAAAATATTATTGAATATTGAAGTTTGGATAAGACCTTTCTTGGAACAGGTTGTGGATCAGAATCTGTTTGGAACAGTTGATAGTGGATAAGGATCTGTTTGGAAAAAACTAGAATACTCTGATACAAAAAAGTTAGAATTTAATAATAGAACATTAAACTTAACATGGGACATGTTAAAAATTTGTGTTGCAAACAGGGTACAAGCCAAAAAAGGGAGACATTCCAGAACATTAAGTAATACACATAATATTACATAGGTATAGGTATTTCTACTAGTCTTAATAATAAAACATTATAATTAACATGAAAGATAGCAGAAATTTGAAGTGCTCCTCGAAAAAGGGAGGGGATCTAGAACATGAGGTTATACACATAATATTATAGGTGTAGGTATTTATTTCTACAAGTCATAGTAGTAAAACATTTTAATTGACATGAAAAATAGCTAAAATTCGAAGTTCAAACAGGGTACAACTAAAAAAAGGGAGGGGTTCCAGAACATTAAGTTATAGGTGTAGGTATTTCTACAATTCTTAAAAGTAAAACATTATAAATTGACATGAAAAATAGCAAAATTTGAAGTCAAACAGGGTATAACTAATATAAGGGAGGGGTTCTAGAACATGATGTTATACACAACATGATGTTATAGGTGTAGGTATTTCTACTAGTCCTTACATGAAAACTAATTCAGATGAACATTATTCCGATTTGATTATTTCAAAGTTCTGGTCTTGTTCTTCCATCTTTAGTAAAACGTTGAAAAGCTCAAAACATTTTAAAAAGTTATTTTTCAGTTTTAAAACTTGAAGATTCAGTAACAAAGACAAATCAAGCTAAGCAGTTTGTATTGTTGGTAAGAACAATAATACGAAATTGAAATTCGTAGGTTATGAAGATTGAAACATTGCTGGCAGGTTTGCCAACTCATTCACTAGACCTTTGTATAAATGAGAATGCAGTTCTGTGGTTAACTATTAAAATATTCAAGAAAATAAAGATTCAAAACAGACCCCAATGCTCATACAGAGGATAAGACTCTCTTTGGAGTAGCTTGTAAAGGAAGCCATATCATTACTGAAGGATAAAACGGTGTACACACGTACGTTTGCCTCGGGTGAGCATACGTGTATGGGCTTGCATTCGCACGTGTGGACACTGTTCGCTGAGGCATGTGGGCGAACCAGAACCCTGTCGGTATTTTGGCGTGCTCAAAGGCGCCTCGGGCGAGCATTGAATGTACGTGTGGACGCGATTTTGCCATACGGGTGAGGCAAAACGTAAACATTGAAGGCGTCATAACCTAATTCCAATGAATTAGGTTAATGAATGACAAATCAAATTGTGATCCAATAACTAATTGTAAATTGTAGGATTTTTGTAATTTTGTAGGATATGTGGATTGTCAAATATTTAAATAGAAACATGCATGGAGTATATAATTCGTATCATGATTGACAAATTTAGAACTGCATAATTTAAGTGAAAAAAGCTTCTCCACAGGGTTCCTACAAGAAAGTATAGCTCAAATATTATTTTACCGTGGCTATCAAATCATCTTGTGTTTGTTTCATGTTATCAATCAGAGTTGTTAATTAAAATTGTAATCTTCAATATGATATTAAATGTTTCAGATAGCTAGGTTATCTATAGAGAGATTTATTCAAACTTTGAACTAGTATTCCCTTGAAGGTAAATCTTGAAGCTAATCTTTTGGAGAATCTTGTTTTGTCATGTGTATGAGCAGAGTTAGTTTAAAATGGGCAGCAATTTAGTATTTGATTAAATTTATGGCTAATTTCTTTAAAGAAGACTGTCAATTTTGTGAGACAGTGTTTAGTGCTTTGATTAGGTCATCAAAACTTCTGGAATTATTGTAGAATTTTTCTTTTTTTGAGATTCTGAATAGATATTGGAAACCAACAAATGAATCGCCTAATGCCAAGAATCTCAAAGTTAGAGCCAATCGTTCTTGTGGAGTTATTGCTTCCCTCATGATGATATCATTTTTTGTTTAGATAACTAGTTGAATTAGATTCAGTATATTAACAACATAATGTTTTGACAACCTAAGAAAGATTGAATTGTCAATATTATGTCATTTAGCAATTTATTTCCTTACTTCAACCTACAATCGTTCAACCCACCAACATCGTTTGTCAAGTTTTATTTTTGATTTTATTATATAAGTCATTGAAATAAAATGATACTGCTGCAATTTGTGATAACTATCTTCAATGATGGAATGACGCCATTGTTGTCATGTTATGAAAAATCTACATCTACCATGTCTTCGTGTCGTCTGCAAATCAGATAGCTTTTTGAATGCTGAGGCATACGTGGATCGCGTCCACAAGGACGTACAGTGAATGTTGAGGCATATGTACATACGATTGTTCGCGCGAATCTGTACGGACGTGTGTACAAGGCTTAAGACATGCTTTTGAAAAGGTCTGGATTAGACTCGTTTTGGAACAGGCAATAGATGGATAAGGCTTTACTTTGGAACTACTGCAAAAGTTTTCCTATCAATTTGTGTGGGATAAGATTTTTTTGGAATTTCTGCTTCTGCCCAATCGACGCAGAAATTGATACAGATGGCAATGCAATATCTAACTCATTTTTTGATTTTTTGGGATAAGACTCTTTTTGGAAATAATAGACTCAAATATTGGAAAAAAGAAACAGGTGTGAATATTTTTTACAATGTTGAGTACATGCAACCATTACATACAGATATTTGTGGACACCTCATGCTCTTGTTTTTTGCGAACCAGTTGTAATCCAGTATTTGTGGCAAAAACATACAAGATGGTTGTTATTACATTACGATCTAGATCAAGTGACCTCTATGAACATTTGCAAGAAATTCTCGATTTGGATAAAAATAAAGAATGGGAAATTGGATTGATTAATTTCTGTACTTACAATAGCATTGCAAATGTTATAAAAGGTAAAAATTCTAGCTTCAAATATGGCGATAAATTAATTGATCTTGATACGGGTGCATATGAAGTTGATGACATTATATTAGCTTTGAAGATTAAATTGAATAGTGATGAAAAGAAACTTAATATAAGAGCTAACACGAGTACTATGAAGCTTGAAATTCGTTCTGATAAGCCTATTGACTTTACATCATCTGCTTCAATGGGAAAAATACTTGATTTTGATAATGTTATATTACAACTGAATAAATGGCATTATTCTCAGCATTTAGTTAGCATAACAAATATTGACTCTATTGTAGTTGAGTGTAATATAGTGTGTGGGAGTTACTCTAATGGCAAACAGAAACATATTATATACGAGTTTTCACCCAGAGTACCTATAGTGGGTATTTAATAAATGAAACCCCTAATCCAATAATCTATATGCCTTTAAACACACATAGAATTCAAAGCATTAATGTAGAGGTAACCGATCAAGAAGGATCGTTTATTGATTTTCGGGGAGATATAATTCCAATTAGAGTTCACATTCGTGAAAAACAAAGAACTTGAAATGGGATTTCTCGTTTTCAAACCTCACACTAACATTTGCTTACAGAAGCTCATTAGAGACTCGAACATGATAGAGTCAACACCTAAAAAGTTATGTGCTATATCACCGAAAAGTGCAAGAATATTGGAAAAGTTGGGATTTATAGTAGATTGGCGTCATGTACGGCGCAGAAATTAGTGAAATTCTTGATGTTGAATCTCAACTCGAGTTCTATAATGATATTACTAAATTTCAGTTCCATACTCATACAGTATATTCAGGTCAAGAAATTAAACCCTCAGATGAAGCTCGCATCCATGTGGCTTCTATGGATCAGTACAGCCTTCCCTGCAAATCATTTATATTTATTGAAGGGGAAGTGAAGTGTACAGAACCAGGCGCGAAGGCTGGGGATGAACAGATAGAAACTAAGTATATATTATCCAGTAACCTCATTGGAAATCTCTTTGATGAAATTCGATATGAATGGGCTGGACAACAAATTTCTAAATCAAGACTAATTGGATTAACATCAACAATTAAAGCTATACTAGTGAAAAATATGTTTGATAAAAACACATATCACTTGGCTGGGTTTGACAGAGCAGGATATACACTAAAAAATAATAAGTTTACATTCTGTGTACCTCTAAAATTAGTTTTACCATTTTTTGAAGACTTTCAAAGAATAATTCTAAACTTGAAACAAGAACTTGTATTATTAAGATCGCCAACCGATCTCAATTGCATCGAGTCTACAGAAGCAACAAATGTTAATGTAAAAATAACGAAGCTTCAATGGAGAATTCCATATATTACTTTAGAAGATCATGTGAAGTTGAAATTTTTGAGATTGCTCGATGCTGATACACTGCTGAAGCTAAGCTTTTATCATTGGGAGATTTCAGAATTACCAAATTTACAAAATAGCACTGTTCATTCTTGGGCAGTAAAAACTACATCCCATCACAACACACCAAAGTATGTTGTTTTAGCGTTTCAGACAGATCGTAAGAATGTAATTAATAAATCAATCTCGGAATTTGATAGTTGTAATCTCCAGAATGCAAAGGTCTACTTGAACTCTGACTATTTTCCTTATGAAAACCTCCTTGGTAAACAAGAATTGATGTACCCTATGTTTTTGGATTTCGCTCCAGCGTACTATAATAACCGTAGTATCAATAGTGAGCTTGGAACAGAGATTGATTTTAACATATTTTGTACTAAAACACCCCTGATTGTAATTGATTTTACATAACTCAGAAACCGTTGTTTTTAGAAAAAACTTTATAGGAATAACTTTTTTAGTAAATTTAATTGCCTATCGATTGGTTACCAGATTTTCCAAGATTGAACTGATATTAACTGAGATATAGCAGCCTCAGTGATAGGTGACCACTGAAAGTTTATTGCAGTGCAAACCAAGTCATGCTGATAGAGTCGCCTCAATGATGCAACAATCTCTTTTTGCATTGGATGTTAATTGTAGCGATTTTAGGTCATTTCAAATAATAAAATAACATTAAATAACCCTATAAAGGTGGACCACCAACCACAAAATCTGCCACTCAGTTAATATTGGTTCAATCTTAAAAAAGTCTGGTATCAATCGATAGGCAATTAAATTTACTAAAAAAGTTATTCTTGTAAAGTTTTTGTAAAACCAACGGTTTATGAGTTATTTAAGAAACAAAATTTTAAATGAATGCCATTTTGTTTCATGAATTTTAAAAATTATCATAATTTGTTTCTAGCTCTGTCAAGTTGTTATAAATGATCATACAAAGTTACAATTTCGTATGTTTAACCATTATTTAGTAAAAAAATAATAAGTGAAAAAAGCAAAATGACCGCTGTGTTAGTACCATAACTAAAGACTTCCGGAAAATTTAAATATGATATTAAGATATTGTATTTTACCCAGGAACAATGCCCTGCCCGAGAGTATTGCAGTATTGGTAGGCAGTTGGTAAGCACTCTGTATATCTTTCATAGTTTCCGAGATGTCGGTTCTTGAAGGTGTGACATTTTTGAATAAAACACGTTTGCTTCCAATTTTTTGCTCTAACTTCTTCAAAATCGATGAAAAATTCATGTTGATTATGAGCTCATAGAGCATCAAATTCTCTTTAATTTGATTTATAATTTCACACTTTACCCATTTCCCTACGACTGCATGCTGGAGCAGTTTTAGTGTTGAGTGTGGAATCTCCATTTTTGCAACAATATACCAATACTGTAAGGGTGGGAAAATGAAAAACAAGAAAAGATCGTACAGGTTTTTGATATTTAAAACAAATCAATAAATTATTTTATTACGAAATTAGAATTATAATTAGAATTTATTATGAAATAATAATAAGATGAATATTTCAGGGGCTACTCGCTTTGCTGATCTGTGGTCGTTCAGTTTATGATAATAAAACAAAAAAAAAAAAAACAAAGATTACTATTTAGAATTATAGATCTGAAAAACTTAAAAAAAATGTTCAATTAACTATTATCTTACTTTACCTTAACAAGAGTCCCTTGGCCTGCTCTTTAAGGTCCAGTTAAAACACTCCCGAATTTTAAATAAAAAAAACCTCTGCCAGTTGATTGAATCAAAAACACCAGCTTTCCCTACAAGATTCAAATCCTGTAAATACAATTATGTAGGTTTAAAGTGTCCAGACTGTGACAGCCTATAATTGAATTCTCAAGACAGAATCCTTCAGGTAACCAATGCCTTACAAACTTCACAAACGGTTCAAGTATACGGGCCTCGAAAGAAAAATTCCAAATCTATTTATGTGAAAAACACATGCAGCCTTGATTCACAGACCAAAAGTCAACTCACTCTTGTTTGTATAGCATGGAGCTAAAACCCGTAATACTGCCTTCACGAAACGTGATAAAACACACGTTTCATCTTTGTACGGTACATTGGAGATCTTCTCGCTTTATCAATTATATTTAATAATTAAATCCGCGACCAGATTTCCAATTCACAAAATAGTATTTCAAAAATTGAATAGGTTTTGATGTCATGTATGACAATACCAATAATTGACAAATAATTTGGGGGGAATGTTTTGAACACAATTTTTGACTTGTCAGCTTATTGTTGGGACCAACTGGGGGGGTTAACATATCAAGAGAGCTCATGTGCTGAAGGGATGAGGGTGGTTTGAATGTTGCATTTTTTAGCTTTTTGCTACCACACTTATATCTAGGGAACAATGCATTCAACCAACATGACTAACTATAGTGAGGTCCTCGTTATAATGGCAGTGTTTGATTAGCAATGGTATTGCTATCCTTGTCTATCATTCAACAAAGCAGATAGCGCTATCTCTGTCGCTTTGCTCTGTTGCCAGACCGGCTTTTAACAATTTAGAATTGATATTAAATTAACAAAATATTTCATTTTAATTATGAAAATTCATTATGAAATTATTGAAAAATATCATTTCTTGCTACAAATATAATTGATTGGATATTTTGAACGAGGATGAACAATTAAAACAAAATTTTAAATGGCCGCTATTTTGTTTCATGAATTTGAAAAATTATCATAATTTTTTTCTTAGTTGTTATAAATGATCGTACCGTACACAGTTTCAATTTCGTATGTTTATTCATTATTTTGTGAAAAATAATAAGTGAAAAAAGCAAAATGGCCGATGTGTGAGTAACTGAAGACTTCCGGACAATTTAAATATGATATTTAGATATGTTTTTTACCCAGGAACAATGCCCCAGAGTATTGGTAGAGAGTTCGTAAACACTCTGTAGAAAAAAAAGAGAGATGAATATTGTAGGAAATTATGTAAGTTTCAATTTTGTATAGAACAGTCATGTCCGTAAAATACAATCAGTTTTCGAGTTATATGCGAGAAACCAAAAAATGGTACCTTTGAACCACCCTCACCCCTCAGCATAGGGGGTATATGGGGGTGGGGACTTTTGATATGTTTACCTCCTTACTACCCCAAACAGAACTGCAAGGTCAAAAATTGTCTTCCAAACCTCTATAACCCTTTACCCTTCCTTGACTGGATTAAATGGCAATAACTCTTCGATTTGTGTAAACTAAGATGTGACATCACTGCCTATTTAGCTAAGATGAAAATTCATTGATATGGTAGTGGATAGGGATAGGTATACAAAGTGTAAGGCCCGCCGCAAAGTAGACCCACGCCGTGGGATGTTTTGTAAAACATAGCTATAGTAAACGCAAATTGGAGAGGCGGGTGATGGTGGCTCCATCTATGAGTAAAATTGGTAAATTTCAAGCAGTAAAAAAGTTTAAAAAGCTCGTCTGCTTCTTGTTTTCCTACAATATTCATTTCTCAACATCTTCTATATCTTCTCTAGTTTTCGAGATATCCGCTCTCGAAGGTGTATCAATAAAACACGTTTGCCTACAATTTTTTTTTATTTTTGCTCTTATAACTTTTAAAAAATCGATCGGAAAAATCCATGCTGATCAAGAACTTATGGAGCATTAAATTCTCTTCAATTTGATGTATAATTTCACATACGCATTTTCCTACAACTGTTACAGCAGCCTTAGTGATGAGTGTGAAATCTTCAGTTTTTCAACAATAGACCAATAATAATTGACCAAGGAATTTAGAGGGAATGTTTTGTACACATTTTTGACTTTGCATCTTTGTTGAGACTAGTCAGGAGGAGAACATATCCCAATTCCTAACTCATGTGCTAAGGGGATGAGGTTGGTTTATAAGTTGCACTTTTCAGCTTTTTGCTTCCACGCTCATATCTTGAGAACAATACGTTCAACCGATATAACTAACTATTAAAAAATGAAGCTTGATAAATGTTCTACACGTTTTGTTTAGTGGAATTTTGTAATATTCCCAACAGTTCCCCAGATATTCGCTCTTAAAAGTGTGTAGTTGTTAAAATAACAGGTTTTTATCCTATTTTTTGCTGTTTCAGGCCTTATAACTCTCCAACAATGCATCGTAAAAATTAATGCTTATCTTATGATTGTAGAGCATTACATTCTCTTTGAAATGATTATTCCACTATTCCAAATTTTCGTTTCATTGTTATAGCAATTTTAATGTAGGGGGTGAAATTTCAATGCTGCAACAATTGATCATTTGAAAATGAAATTTGAAGAGGGTGTCTGTGACACAATTTTGGACTTTCCAGCTTGATTTGGACTAGTTAGTAGGTATACATAGCAAACGTGTGCATCTCTATCCCCTCTGTTGAAGGTGTGGAATTGCTGAGTTGACACTTGTTGCAATATTGAAAATTTCCCTCCCCACATTAAAGTTGCTATAACAATGAAACGAAAACTTGGAATAGTGACATGATACATCATTTCAAACAGAATGTAATGCTCTACAATCCTAAGATAAGCATTAATTTTTACGATGCATTGTTGGAGAGTTATAAGGTCTGAAACAGCAAAAAATAAAATAAAAACCTGTTATTTTAACAACTACACACTTTTAAGAGTGTGTCCCGAGAATATCTCGGGAACTGTTGGGAATATTACAAAATTCCACTAAACAAAAAGTGTAGAACATTTATCAAGCTTCATTCATCAATTTCTATGAAGAAGCTTTTGAAAGCTTTACACAGTTTGAGTTGCAAAAATTATCAAATTAGTTTTGTTGTAGTTTCATCAAATTGAAGAATTTAATGTTATGCAGTACCTTTTTAATTAATAGGAATACAAGACAGAGATAAAACGGCTTGGAGGAGTAATGTGCGACACTGCTCAAGTCACTTAATATCCAAATTCATACTATGTAAACAGTATACTATTTTGGATCAGACTCATTCCAATTTTTGTTCGTTACATAGATAATTTACTTTGTTCAAATTAATGCAACGAAGCCCAACCAATGCTCTTTGAAAAAAGAATACTTTGAGCACGTTTTTTATATTCAGTTGATATAAAATTATCAATGTTTTAATGACCAAGATTCACATTATGGACTGAGTGATGATGATACTAATATAATACGGTACTGAGAATTACAAATAAATAGGTGGATACTTCAAAAATAAAAATAGAAATGAGGCAATTGTATCGCTTATTTTTGATTGAAAGAATAATTCCATTCGTAAAATATTTAATTTTTATTAACAATTCAATAATATTATTATAATTCAAATGATAAAATAATATGAGAACATAACTTAGTACAAGTGATACATAAGAATGAATTTGACAATAGACCTTTTACAAATCACAACTTATATTTACAATTAAAATGTGAACGTTTATAAAAGGATATTTTCACATTGAAATATATATTAATAAATTATTGGAGCTTAATAACGCATGCATTTATGCTTCAATACGGATTATTACAGTCAATAATACAGTGCAATAATTCAATAAGATCATACATATCATTTATATTATTCGTTGGTGAGGAAAATTCATTAATTGTTTCATAAAATATGATAGCAAAAACAGTATTTTGATGAATTATTATAACAATGCTGACGGATTATTGTTCGCAGGGTCAACCACAGTGGAAATGAGTGATAATATTTGAATGTCAATTGAACAGGAACATTAAAAAAAGAAATACTTGAGCTACATAAAGAATATTCTTTTAAGAGGAGCAATTTTCATTTTTGAAAACCTCGAAGAGTAAATGAAAAAACTTCCTTGAAATTAAAACCAGCAAAAATGAAATATGCATTATGAGAAATTTCACATCATTAAATCAATATTTCTAAAATTAACTACCCCTAAAAAGCCTAGATCTTGCTTCACTATGCTCAAATGCGGCAATCAAACATACCAAGCTAATCTAATAAGCTAATTATTATTTTTAAGGACTAATAAGATTGATCAGGCAAAACAGTACATGTCAAAATTAATAAATATCAAATCGTATGACAAGTTCAATCAATGCTGATTAAATGCTTCTGGTTGGGATGTGATAGAGGAAAGCTATTATTGTTTAAATTGTTGAAGCAGTAGTTTGGATTATCACATCCATTAGGAAAAGAAAAATAATTGACATACATGATATCGATTGAATGGGTTATTAAAAATAGATGTGTAATTTGAATAAATACGAGTTATTAATGCTTCTTTTGTAAGAAAGGGCGAATCAGGGACTAGCAGATCCTCTCAGATGAGTAATGAAACATTTGGTAAAACATTCGACAATTACTGATAGTTTTCTAATAAAATGAGGCCAAATTAAACTAGGGCACACCAAAAACAAACTCAAAATAAAACAACAAATCAAGCCAGTATATATCATAAAAATATGAAGATTCTTTCACCTAACTAATGATTAATATCTATTTACAGAGTGAGTAGTACAAAACTGTTTCACGCAGCGTTTAATCAATATACGTGTTGAGTCAACTTGTATCAGTACAGTGTTGAGTCAATCTATTGAATGTTCTTATTCACGGGTTCAATAAGTTAATAAGATAGTGCCAGTCACAGTTGTCGAAATCAATGCAAGTAGACTCCGAGTTGCAGCGCTGACTGCAGGAGGACCTTGAGGCCTGGCATGAAGGATGCAATCTGTGAGAAGTCGGGCCCAGAGATGAGCTGCGTGTGCAGACCGAGGCCCCCCGCGTAATCGCCCGCATCGACTAGCTTTGCTAGTTCATGCAGACCTGACAGAGTTCCAGTGGACAACTGTGGAATAGATCAAACCAGAATTAGTGACGGTTTTTTATCATTACAAATATCAATTTTATAATACAATATAAAAATATTTACAGAAAGTTTAGTGGTAATTTGATTTTAGATAAAAAATGATAATAAAATATTGGAAGTAAAAGTAACCAATCAGGCTCTAAAATTTAAATTTTTTAAAATTTTAATGAATTCCAGCTATGGCAAAAATATTGTTCAAAATATTATTGTTTTGTATTTTTCTTGTTTTTGGCAATAATATTGAACACCCTACTATATAAGTGTTGGGGTTATTAATAGGTTGTTCTCAATATCCTATAATATCATTATTTGATCTGTTCCTATTAAATGACAGTTGCATATAATGGAGGCGGATATCACAGAATAAAATTGTTAATTCAATCGTTTTCTTGAATTTCACATATTTTGTCAGCCTATAGTTCAATTGAAAGATTTACTCAACTAGCTGTTGACCATAACCTACCTGGAGACTCATAACATATTTCTTACTTTAGTATAAATTGGAATAGGAACAGTTTTGGGCTTAAGCCTGTTGTTACTTGTTACTAGCCTAGTTTTATGATTGTACTCAATGCGTTACATAAATCAAATGATGACTTAACAGGTATAGGCATGAAAATTATATTCAAGACGGTGATTTTTCAATCATGTACATTAGAGATCAATGGCCTCTATAAAACAAACTTTAAAGACGTTATTTTCATGTTGTTAAGAAATTTACTGATCACCCAACTAATTAGTCAATCATTTAGAATTTTCTCACGTTTAATGTGATGGATTCTATAAACAATCATTATGGATAAAAAATGTTTTTTTTTTGTGTTTATTACCTGTGTTTAAATAATACCTGTGTTTCACCTGATATACAAACATTCAATCGAGATTCTAACTGTAAATAATGTGTATACTGACTGGTGCACTCTGGAGCTATTAAAGCTTACTTACAGTAAGAATAGTGGTTGAACGTCCGTATATCAGAAGAAAATAACAATAATTGTTAACCTCGCAGATCTTAATGGGTCAGAAATTTACATCTTCATTTGAAGTTACTGAAGTTACGATGAGTAATTTTGTAACTGAATCAAGAATGCAATTTCACTATATAACAGTATAATCAGGAAAAAGAGAATGCTTCTGAATGGTATTGAGAACAACACATAGTAAAAATCAGTTGACAAAATACTCACTTTGGAATCACGAAGCGCGTCATACAGCATTTCAAGTTTTCTAGCAACTTCTTCTAGCTTCCTTTTAGATTGCTGAAAAATATAAGATATACATTTAAAATGACTCGATATAGTTAATAGACATACATTTAAATAGCTTTTCAATAGCAAAATTTCATTTCACCAATTGCAGCACGTCTTAAATTTGAAAGATAATTTTCAATTTTATTCATATCTCTCGTTAAACATATGTATCGGTGGAGGAATGTTGACATGAATATGATAAAAAAGAGGGATTTGAATGCTACACTAGAGGTAATCAAACCTTGCAAACATAACTATTGAATGATTAAAGTGTTACTCGAAGGAAATTGTAAGATAAATCACACCATGATCTTCAAAAATATCTATTTCTACATAGAACATCAATCCTAGAATGTACGTCTATGAAAACCTTGTTAATGAACCAATATTCATTAATGCGATTGAATTCACAGTATACTAAAGACATTGTAAACAACACCAGTTACAATTTCCTTAAATGCCAGTCTAGATGCCCAAAATTATTGTCATATCGTCCGATTTGAACCTATAGCTGCTATTGTGATTGCGATTTCAAAATATGGTATTGTAATTATAATATTCCTTATCATCATTCTCGAGAATTCTATTTATATCTCGAGAATATTTATTTATTTATTTATAAGGTTAGCAAAAAATACAAGAATCGGAAAAGAAAAAACAGGCTATTGCCTAAAACTTCTTCAATTTCCTAATTTAGTTTTAAGTTGTCCAAATATTATAGGTTATGTCCATTCAAATTTTTACACCAAATCACAATCTAAAATATAAATTAGAATAAAACAAACAATAAATTAGAATAAAACAAATATCTATTCTCCCCGATTTAGGTTTGGTTAATATTAATTCATCCATCTATTCAATCATTCAGAATAGATGTTAATAGGATGAAATTAAAAATAAAAGTTTGAAAATCTACCTTGTGAAGATAATTAAGGACTGAAAATTTTGTGAAGTGAACAACAACAATACTTAATCTATTTCGGACTATGTGTAACCTTATATAAAAATTGGGAGAGGAATAGCTCAAGGTTACCTTATTTTTTCTATCCATATCATTTTAATGATGCACTTATTGTATGAATCAATGAACAATCAATCAATAAATTATGATGATAATGTTGAAGAGTCTGAGTTTATCTATTAATTTACAAATGCAACTTTCTAGAAGTATTTTAAGGCTTGGAGATGATTATTCATACATTCATAGATACAATATCATTCTTAAATCAAAGTGCGGACGGAGATCGTAGGCATTATACTAACCGGATTATTAGCAGCGCTGGAGCACTGGTTCCTGAGCTCGTCGAACACAGACTGCAGTTGGCGATGTTCGTCGGGTATGGGTGGCTTCGGCTTGGGTGGCTCCACTGCCTTGGCAACGGGTGCCGGAGCTTGGCTGCTGCCGATGGCCGCCTGGGCAGCTTGGTGAACGTAGGGAGGCGCCACCACTCCACCATACTGCTGCTGCTGCTGCTGCTGCTGCTGCTGTGGTTGCTGAACGGGAGCCATTTGAACGGGAGGTGGAGCAGCTGCCGACATCTGATCGTTGTAGTTGCCGTTCATCATGCCCATCTGTCAATAGATAACAATGTGTCAGATAATGCACATATAATATTATTGTGTTGATAATAAATTATACATTCTATTGAACACAATTAATTCATCAAAATGGTTTGGGAGGATAATGTTAATATTATATTATGTCAATAGGTTACAAAGCATAATTGGAGTGTTGAATTATGTATAGAATAACCTCTGACACAACAGTAAACAGTATACTTGGTAATCTCAAATTTAAATAATATTTTAGAAATTTGTGACTTTTACAATACCGTAAGTCATTTGATATATTTGGTTCAGAATAGAACTGTCTAGACATTTCTATTATATCCGATAATCTTCTACACAACATAGGTACATTAAAATGTTCACAAAAGAGCAAATATAACATGAAATTGGGCCCGTTCTGGGTACATAGAATGTGGTAAATTGTCCGATTTGCAATTTACCAGGTAAAAAGTTCTGCGTCCCATTGGAAGAATTTTGACAGATTCTGTACCAGAAACCAGTTCCAGTTTCAAGTTCCTGCCCCACATTCGAAGCTTGGTAAATTGTGACAGTTCAAACTATCAGAGCTGTCTTTGGTCGATTGAATTGTAGTCTGCTTGCTTCTCTGCGCATGCGCAGGCAAAACATTATCTTCTGCTTTTTCTCCACATCATTTTAGAACCAACTCTAACAACAATGTCAACTTACAACCAACATTATGATTTAAATGGATTTGTCTATGTTGTTAATGCTATAGGTTTTAGTGCAACCGGCCCTGATAGTAATAAAATGTTTTCATTTACAACATAGCCAACCTAGAACCTATAAAGTATTCTTTGATCTGTTATAGCCAACATAGAATGTTTGCGTGCATCAGCACCAGCTACTTAATTTGAAAATTTACTATTGCTTTGAAGCATAAAATTGTTCTAATAATTGAAATAATTATTATGATAATACACTACAGCGGCCTTTGTTAATTTACGAAGTTACTCTACAACACTTTTCGGTGGAAATTAATTTCAAAGGGGCGCGCCAAAAACTTGAACCAAAGATCTAAAGTGATCGGCACCAGTCACGTGATGAACAATTTACGATTGGAGCTGGAGCAATTTACTGTACACAGAATGTACACAATATAAGATACAGGAATTTATTCAGTAATTGCAAAGCAGAAGGTGACAGTGAGTTCAAATAACTTGAGGTAACGCTGGATGTCTATAAAAACATATTCATGAAATATACAACAGGATCATGTTGGGCAGTCCTACATATTATACTCATGGAACATTTTCAAGAGCAGGCTAATAGAAAAAAAAAACAGAACATTGAGCCTGTTAAAATCGATAATGACATAGAGAGCAGGAGCTTGACAACTTTTAGCAAGGAAAAGAGACAGTTTCGGTCATTTGAGAGGATTATGTTCAGAAGATTATGGGGATGTAAATGAAACGGAGGAGATTGAACAGCTAGTTATTGTTGTATTGCCCAGATTGCGTTCTGTCGTCACTCACACACAGTTGGCCTGTCGGTCTAGGAGTTTCGCTCGTTTTGTAGTCTAGTTCTAAATTCCTAATATGTCAATAAAAGTCAGTAATTACTTAATCCGTCTCAAAAATAATTCAAATACTCACTTCAAAATTAAACAACACAATAGGTATAATAGTGAGATTGAGGAAGATTGTGCGATGCATAACATGAAGGACAATTGAATGTCTGCCTTGTCATGTGATGGGAATGGGTAAGAAAAAAGTCCATTAATGATAATGGATGAAATGATGAAAAAAGGATAAGAGAGAAACAATAAGGATGGCTAAATGACGTGGTGGGCAAACGTCTTGTACTGGCCAAAATGGCCACGAAGAACGCACGAGCGAGAAGTCTGGAGGACCAACAGAGAGGGTGCCAGAGCTCACGCGGGTCTGTAGAGCCGCGTCAATCATTTTATATGATCTTTGTAGTACTAATAAATAAATCAAGTAAAGTAAGTACCTTATACCGAAAATATTTATCAGTTTACCTGTGACTGTTGATAGTGATTGATAGGTTGTTGAGGAGCAGCTCCAAACAGTGGATGAGTTATCGGAGCTTGAGGAACAACCTCCACTTTTTGCTGCAAATAATACAACAAATTCAATTATCTAATTTGATGCTTACTTAGAGGAGGCTTACGAAATTTCAATAGTTATGAATAAGGTACCATATATCCAAATAAATGGATTGAAATAATTTATAATATTGTGTTATATGGTATTAGATCCCAATTTGTTTCTACTGTAGTTTAAAGTCTCATAATCTAGCAAAATACAAACATGAAGACATTTAACCAATTTAATTATTCGTTATGGTAAAATTGGAAACTCATATTGAATTTAATTGTAAACTATTGGAGTAGCTTCTTCCCAAGTTGGGCCGAATATTTTTATTTAATTCCACTTCTATTCGAAGACATTCACTTCAAGATTTAACTTTCAACAAAATTTCATCCAGACAACATTTATAATACAGATTTTATTTCCATCTGTAAGCTACTTTCAGATTTGCCCTACTCATCACATATGAATAATTTATTACTTTAATTCCAGCAAACAACTAACCATCAATGGAGCTGAGGTGCAATAAATATCTATATAAATAAATAAGAGCTGAAATCGAGTAAATAAATCCACTTTTAAAAACAGAATGAGTTCAAAACGGATTAGTAGAAAATAAACAAAATCAAACAAATTTGAATTGAAAAGATTTGATCAAATAACTAGGAAACGATTTCACAGCAGTTGAGCTATAATTATAACGCAATTTAATCACAGGGAACATGAATGAAATCTGTGCCTACTACATTGTAATCTGGTATACATTGTAATTGTAACTGGCTACATTGTAATATTGATAGGCCTATAGGCGTATTTACACGCTATTGCCGAATACTTAATATACATTATAAAGTTGGAATATTCACTCTTCAAACACAATGTGAAACTGTTATTCAAAAGATTTGTTGAGGGAAAACATTACAAAACAATGTGCGTAGAATAATAACAAGAGAAAGCTTCAATAAAACAAAAGAAATGAGAAAATACAAAAATGCGTCATGCTAGTTTGAATAATTTGGAAAGGTTGTTGATTAGTATGATATTGCTTTGATATAGGTTCACAGGTATAACACATGCAAAATGGGTTCATAAAATTATCAAAACATTGTATCTGAGAAAGTAGTTTTATCACAACCGAGGCTAAAGCAAACTCCAAAATTCATTATAAAGGATCGCAATCCTGAATTTGAAGAGTTGATTATGGAATACTGCTATTATTCTATTAACAAAATAACAAGAAACAATATAGAATTCAGCCTAGAATCCCTATTTAATTCTAAACTTTACTTCCTGAATGTATTCTTTCACAATCTGATTAACCTCGATCTCACGAGCAAGTCTTCAATTCGTCGTGTGTTAGACTTGCTAGTTATCGACTATTTTACAAAAACAAAATGTTCTATGAAGCAAAAATACTACATGCTTCTAAAATCAATCTTCTATAATTGGATACCTGACGTCTCCAACATCGATTTCCACCATGAACAGCAGACATATTTTCGTGTTCCAACTACCGAAAAATATTACAGTTCAAATGAATTTTCACTCAATGATCTCAAAATCTATCAATTCATGAATATTGACAATCAAGTTGAATTGTTATAATGTTATTATTGACAAGAATAACTGTCAGAGACTTGCCTTGACTTTCAATGATTTTATACAATTTGACATAAGTATCGATAAACGTTTTTTGAGGTAACGTTACAGGTTTAACATTTGAAACTTTTAATAAAATCAGTACCTATTTATGAGAGTATTTTTTTTCTTTTCAAAGAAAATGTTCTACAAGACCGTTAGAAAACACATTAAAAAATCCAAATGAAACCAAAGTGAGGGTTGATATTGGAAATAGTAATGAGGTTCAAAAAGAATAATATTATAATCCTGTCTTACATATAACTAAAGATGAAAACATTTAGATGAGAAATAATAATACTGAATGTATACTTACAGCAATAAATGGAACATACGGTAGCTTGTAAACATAATTAATAAATAAATTTATTACATTCCAATGTAAGTAGCCTGATTTCTGAGATCCTGTTTCAAAAGATTACTCAATTATTATAATATCTCTCGAATATTAAAAGTGAAGCTGATCATTTGAAATGGAATCCATGAATATAGGAATTCTGAACATTATCAATGTTTAAAGACATTATATAATTTGAAAGTTTCAATGATTTTGGCTAAAATGAGATTGTTTCTATTAAAAAAATGCAATTATTTCTAGTAAAATAAAGTATCCAATTTGTGAAATAAGTGAAAAAGTATCTATTTCTAGTAAAATAAAGTAGGCTACCTATTATTTAACCAGTAAAATAAAGTAATTAAAATGAGATTGCTTCTATTTAAGTAAATGCAATTATTTCCAGTAAAATAAAGTATCGCAATAAAAGCAAAGTCAATTAATATTATGTATTCTTTATTGAACAACAGTAATTAAAGCAATGTAAATTGGAATGGATTAACTCAGTTATAATGGTTTATTTGTTATTGAGAAGCGCCTTGAAACACAATAATAGGATATTACGTAAAGTTCTTCTCTTGCTTCTGCATATTTGCAAGTATTGGTTTAGTGCTTAATCTTCAGAGTACACCAAAAATGTGGCTGAACGTCATCTGTAAGACGAGCCAATAATAAACTTAATAACGGAATTCGAAATAGTTTTATATATTATGAAATTTGCTATGTAAAGAAATGAGTTCAAATGACAATGATGACCGGAAATAATCTTATCAATTTTTTTCATGAAATTCCGATTAGAATGGTAGTTTGAACAATAGCTTTTAACTGTATCCAATCTTTCAACAAGCGTGAAAAGTACCGTGATAAATTTAGCAAACAAACTCATTTTCAAGATTAGAAACTCCAATTATGTAAGTACGATTCAATTGGATCACAAATCACAATACTGACAGATATAAAACTTCAATTTCCCGGTCACTCTCGTTTTATATTGTATTCAAGAGCTATACTCCGTAATAATAATATTTATTTCACCTTGACGGACAAAACTAACATAACAGAGAATCAGTAATAATAATAATTTGTTTAGCAGTGACGAACAAAACCTTACAGAACAAAGAATGAATTTTGGAAATGGAACGAGCAAAAAATAAATAAGTTTGTTACCTTGGGTTTTGGAGGTCCCGTGAAAGCAGGCGGGTCATTCCAGCCCGCTGGTCCACTTTGTTGTGGGATGTAAGACTGATTTCGGAAATTTTGAACTGAAACAGAGCAATACAAAATATTTTAGTAATGAGGTAACAATTAGATTCTATTCTCAAATTATGGTATCAACGTACAGTATTAATATTAGTGTATAGTGTTTAAAAATAGACACTATAGGGGTATTCACAATGTTGTTTTAGCCAGCTAAAGTGCTATTGTGAACGCCCCATCTAAAACCAACTGCTATAAGATAACTGCAATGGCGGTCCAAGCGGTTAATTCGTGTAACTCAAAGTTTATAGCCTCACTTTTGCTACCAAATATGACCGCCGTTTAACAGAGTTAGCGGAATTCAAAACTGCGCTATCTGCTATCTCGTCTGCTAATTTTTTCTAATGTACTATATAGCATTGAGTTGACACAGACTTAGCAAATAGCAGGAGTTAGCGAATAGCAGGAGTTAGGGAATAGCTCGACTCAGCCAGCTAACTCTAACATTGTGAATACCCCTATTGTAAAGGAATACTAATATTCTAGAACTAATCAAATTGCGAAAAATGAAATATTAATGAGTTCTTGCATATTTTAAGTAGGCCAATTTGCTTAGTATCATTATATTAATACTAGAATCCTCAAAAAACACTAAAGACATGACTGAAATCATCTGACACTGGAGTCAAGTAACTATGTTATAGATTGTGTAAAATAAGTTGAGCCTCCATCCGAAGAAATTACAGAGTTGCCAGATCGTGTAAAATTGCAACATTCTCAAATTTCCAATTCAACGTCAGAATTGGATGTAGAATATCATCCCCGATATCCTAGTAGTGCTAGAGAATATCCAGGGTTCAAGGATTAAAAGGAAATTTAACTTTATTTTATGATAAAATTGGAAAAATCGCGAAAATTTGTTTTTCTTTTGAATATCACTTCTCTCAGAATCATGAGCCGTCGTAATGCGTAATAATTTTATAGTAAATTAACGGGGAGAATGTGTCCTTTCTATTAGTGTATGAATAATTTTTATCCGACCTTATGGTTATCTTTCATATTAATGATTATGTTCGTCAATGTCGAGACATTTCGAGCAGAAAACATGAAGTTGTCGACATGCTGGAAACCTTTTTGTTTCAAAAAATAAGTAGGTGGTGAAAGCGAGAAAGTTTCTCAGAAATAAATGAAATTATTTTTTCAATTGTCAAACGTACTCAGAAGAACGTATATTGGACTTTCAGGAGTTTCAAAGTCAAGGATAGCGGCTGAATGGTGTGCCACCATATGCTATCAATAGCTGGGATCAACAAAAACAAAATACAGAACGATTGAAAAATTCAGCAACTGCAAGCAACATGATTATGAATAGTGAAAATTACAACCTCGCCTCGAATAATCCAAGCAGTGTTTCATTACAGCCTTTCTAGAGGCAATCAGCTGCTTACGTTTGAAATAATTCAGTCAACTATCTCGTGAACTGCCAGCTTTTAGCATATAATTTGGTACACAATGCATACCATGCAGTCGCTCTCCTAACTTTAAAATTCATTGGAGACCAAAATACGATCTTCCGACTACTTTTGACAATATTGAAAAAATAATTTCAATTATTTCTGAGAAACTTTCTCGCTTTCACCACCTACTTATCTTTTGAAACAAAAAAGTTTCCTGCATTTCGAGAATTTCATGTTTTCTGCTTGAAATGTCTAAACATTGACGAACATAATCATTAATTAAAAGATAACTTACTATTGGACGGATAAAAATTATCCGGACACCAATAGAAAGGAGACATTCTCCCCGTTAATTTGATATAAAATTATTACGCATTACGACGCCCCATGATTCTGAGAGAAGTGATATTCAAAAGAAAAACAAATTTTCTCGATGTATCCAATTTTATCATAAAAGTTAAATTTCCTTTTAATCCTTCAAACCTGGATCTTTTCTAGCACTACTAGGATATCGGGGATGATATTCTACATCCAATTCTGACGTTGAATTGGAAATTTGAGAAAGTTGCAATTTTACACGAATTGGCAACCATGGATGGCAACCTTCGGATGGAGGGCAAAGTCACAACTTATTTCACACAAACTATAATTCAGCTTTCAATTATTTATTTTGACTGTATATGAGAATAATAAATACATTTATAAATTAAATTTTTATTTTTTATAATAGTTTTATCTAGTACGCATTAATATGCTGCATCGACAAAAACATTCAAATGCAGTTGTGAAGAAATAATTATTCTAGGTCACAGCTACTAATAACTACATTTGCTGAGCTTTTTTATTAAGAAATCTAAAGCTATTTCTCGGAACTTGAACAATGACCGTTTTGCCAAAATACACTTCACCATTAAATAATGTCTATCAGGGAAATGCGGAATTTATTTCAGATTTAAAAAAATTGACTGTGCAGCACAAAGCACCGCTCTATAAATTAACTCTTGAAACATCACAAGTTTCACATAAACTTCATTATTGTTTGCAATAATAAAACTGCAATATGTGAATCATAAAACTGACAACTGTCGTCTTGTTTCAAACCAGTGTTGACTAAATGAGGGTAGACTAGATACCACCTATAGTGAGATTCTCGTTATAAAGTCAACGTTGAAATTAACATTGGTTTGCTATCATTGTCTGTCATTAGACAAAGCAGATAGCTCTATCCTTAGCTCCAAATTGTTTTTAGACTATGTAGAAAAAAATTATAATGCGTACCAAAACATTTAATAACGATAATTGAGATATTATTATCATCATCATCACATATTCCGGAATGACTAGAATCATGCTACCTGTCTACTGAAGAACGCGGTGGAAATATGAAAATTGGCAACTCTGTCGTCAATAATTTTCACTGACTTTATAGGATAAATCTCACTAAAGCCTGATATATTATATATTATATCTATTTTAGCCGTCAACTGTTATATCATTTTCGGACTAGTATAACGCATAAAGTCTCTAGTTTTGCAGTAGTCTGTGGAAATGAGAGTAGACCTACTTACCAGCATTATTGTAAGGCGGCTGTGGTTGCTGTTGGTCGGGAAGGCCTGGATTGGGCTGTGAGGGATGCATAACAGGAGCCGATGACATCTGATTCCTGTATGACATTCCCATTGCATTACCGCTAACAGAAGGATCCGGAATATATTTACTTCTTCCTGTCAATAAACAAATAGAATAGAAAACATGTTTATTGAATAAATAAGCTACCTTAAGCGAACTTTTAAGAGGCTGCTTGACAAGGTACCAAATAGAAAACATAAATTCATATATATATATATTTTTTTATATATTAGTGAACGTTATTTTTACAAACGTAATTTATTCAACTGTTAATATAATATTGATATTAACTAATTAATTGCAGGCTCAGCTCTCAAAAACTCAAAAGTGTTATCATATATAGTCAACCTGAACTTACGTACAAAAAAGTAGAACGAAATGGCTTACAACAAAACAATACATTAGTCATGAATTTCATGATGCTACATCTGGAGTGTTATAATTATTCAACCAAATTTTTAAATTTCTTTTCAGTAAGCGCATATCAACAAACTGAGCACAATGAACTGGTAAATCACTGCAAGTTTTGGTACGATCCATATTATATCAATCTATATTATAGATAAAGGTGTTCTGGCTAAATTATTCCAAGTGAATGGTACAACATACATCTCATTCCTTAAATCATACTGATTAACTTTCATACCTAATTATCTAGAATTAAAGTAAACAGAAATATTTCTTTTAGATCCACAACCTTGCATCTATTCAAAAGGTTTTTCAAATGGAATATCTCCTTGAGAATTGCTGACCAAACGCAAATCTTCCTCTCCCAAGAAGATATTCTCCCAAGATAAACATTGCTAGCAAATCCCCAACCATGCAATCCTTATCACATAAAGGACTCTCCCACGAGTAATTCATTACGAATATTTGCTTAACAACTTACTTAAACTTGAAACGATTCAAAAGTCCTTTTGATATTGACTGAATATATCTGAAATACCTGTGGTAAAAGTGCAATAGTCATCTACAAGAATCATCTATGTATTATTGAATTGAGAGAGAATTATGGAAACCGTAATTGAAACAGAAATTTCAATTACAGACAACTAAATGAACTCAGACTCACCAAGACTGGGCGCCGGACTTGGACTGTTTCTGACGGTGGGCGGCGGTCCAGTGGGAGGCATCGGGGGCGGCGCGGCTTGCTGCAGCTGGGGAGTGAAGAGAGAGGGCTGCTGCGGCGAGTAGGGATCAGTGGAGGCGGCGGCTGGAATGAGTGGAGGCGGCGCCATCTGGTCGTAAGCGGCCGGGTTGTAGAGTGACGGCGGCTGAACGACGGGGGCAGCAGGGGCCGTATTGCGTTGTTGCATATTGAACAAGGGTGGCTGCTGCGAACTGACAGCCGCTGGCTGAGGCTTGGCCTGATTGAGCAGCGGCGTGTTCGGCTGTCCCGACCACGAGCTCGTCGACTGGTTGCTGTAGCGCCGTATTCTTGATGTCTGCTGTTGCAAACCGTAGCCGGGAAGCTGGTTTTGCTACAAGAAATACGTGAATAAATAATCATTTTATTTGCTCACGGACAAGCCATACAAATACAAAACAAAATAATATGTATTGACACTGAGGTTGCGTACATAAAGAGAACAATTTACTAATATGAAATTTAACTAGAAAATGTTTGTTTTTCGATTTTTCAGTGCATTAAAATAGAGAAATTCTGTTTTGTTTTGATTATACTCTGAATGCTTAAGAAGATAACATATTACATTATGTGATCATTTTAATTTAAATTATGTAATAATCATATTTTATCTTGATTTTGTATTTTATACCGTATATGATGGAAAATAAAATTTATTTATATCAACGCAAAGCAAGAGTTGCTCTTTCACAAGTTGTATATCTTGGAATAAATTTTAATGGAATTTTTGAAGGTAAAAAAACTTGTACATTGTGAAGTGATAGCAACATAACTAGGAAACGTAGAAACTGGAGTTAATCCAGTTCGCGTTGCATTGCTATCACAGCTGTTATCTATTATCTATATGTATTTCTCTCCAGAATATAGATAAAAAACACAGTACAGAAATATGTTAGATTCACTTTCCATGTTTTCATAAATTGATTAAACATTTCTAATAAATTGTTGAAGTGAATAGAACTCAAAAATCTGATACATTAGTACATGATTGTCACAAAATTGATGTCTAATTAAAAGCACATTCAACTTTGATATACAACATTTCCATGGCAAGTTTCCATACATGTTAAATTAGATAAAAACCCTTACGAAAATTCAGTTCAAAATTGAAAATCCGAGAATCGTAGAAATGATTTTTACCTGTTGATAAGGATAACTTGACGATTGATTCTGAGCATAAATGGTCTTCTGTCCAAGAGCACACGCTAATCTGTCGTACAGCTCAGCTGGCTTTTCCTGAAACGAAATAAATAATTTGTAACAGATTTTCAGATTAACAGGTCACAAGCTTCATATTTCATTACTGAAATTACAAGTATTTCATAGCTGATCGTTGTTATAACAGATTTTCATAAAAAAAACTTTCTTGTATGAAAGACTAGGCCGATCATTTTTTTTTTATTTTACAAATTATATTGCAATATTACAACATGAAAATTGTGATGTTACATAAGGTCCAATTCACAGTGAAGTGTCGTGTGCTAGGCTAGCATGACACTGACTTTTTGCCACTTCCACGCCACTCCTTTATAAACATACTAGCTTACCCAGCGAACTTCGTACCGCCAAAAAGTCAATATATCTCATGTCACACTTGACTTTATTTGGTGAATCATGAAATTTATCTGACAATCAATATTTTCATTTACATCTCAATACGAACTTCCTATGTGCTTAGTCATGCAGCATTTATTATTTTGAAAACATATTCTTCTCAATAAATTGGTAGTAATATCTATCAGTAAAGTGTTGAATTAAAAAAATAGATAGGTTAAATCAGTGTTTCAAAGAGGAATTTAATGTTTTCATAGTTGTTGATTGTCAATAGATGGGCCAGGAAAAGGTGCGTACAGACTTTCGCTCTGCTCCGCAACCGAACGTCACTCCAGCCACTACCTCCGTAAACAAAGCCGTAGTGCGTTCGTGTGACGTCAGCACAGGTAGGGCTCCTAGACCAATAGGAACTCTAGCTGATATAGATCAGCTGAAATCAACGAATTTTTATTGGTGTAGGAGCCCTACCTGTGCTGACGTCACACGAATGCATTACGGCTTTGTTTACGGAGGTAGTGCTCCAGCAGAGCGATTGATGATCGACCGGGGAGCATGATGATATGATTTTATAATTTTTTCGATTAAATGTAGAAAATTAGATAATTTCATGTCTTACTTTGATGTGAAATCGTTCAATAATATTTTTAATTCCATTTTTAAAACATTAGACCTGATCCCTTGCTTCCTGAAGACCTTCATCATCCTTGTCTTTCTATACATTTCATCATGAGAAGTTTATACATCACCTGAGCCTGTTTATAATCCTTACTATAATTTCAAAAAAGCCAATTTCCTTCAGCTGTACCAAACACTTTTAAATTCAGATTGGGACAGATTATATGAATTTCAAGACGTTGATAATGCTGTTGATTATTTCTATGAGATAATATACAGAGCTTTCTCTATGCATGTTCCCAAGTGAAAGAATTATTAAATCCAAGTACCCTATCTGGTTTACTGGGGATATCATTCAAATGATCAAACAGAAAAAGAAATGTGCACGAAAAATGGCATACTCTAGGTACTATCGTTATAAATTTATTAATCTGAGATCAATTATAAAGTTAAAAATTGCTGAATGTTACAAAGATTACATAGCAGAATAATTTGAATTCGAACATAAAACATTTTTGGAATTATATTTATAGTAAACGAGAATTTAGAGTGATGAATGATTGTTTTGAATTAAATGGTTGTAAATACACTGGCTCAGATGTATCTCAGGCATTTGCAGATTACTTTCATCGATCTATGCTAGTATAAAAAGGGACAGTGATTTCTCCGGGAATGACCTACCTCACCTTGATACCAACAGACCCACTTATAACATTGATACGCTGTTTATCCCTTCTATTTCAGATGATTGGGTCAGCTCTGCGGTTGATAAGCTAAAAGCAACTCGCTCAGCTGGTCGTGATGGTGTCCCTGCCTATATTATTAAGGGTTGTAAGGATATTCTATTAAAACCTTTAAAATATTTTCAATCTCTCTTTGAAAACCAATAAATATCCTACTAAATGGAAAAATGACCGTATAATGCCCATTCATAAATCTGGTAAACCTAATTTAATATCTAATTTTCGACCTATTTCTATATTGTATGCACCTGACAAAGTATTTGAATCTATTTTATATAATATAGTATTCAATCATGTAAAACACGTCACATCACCTTTCCAACATGGTTTCATGCCCCGAAGGTCTACTGTAAGTAATCTGTTAACATTTACTCAATTTGTCTCTTCTAAATTAGATAGTCAGGATCGGGTAGACGTTATTTATCTCGATTTCAGTGAAGCTTTCGATTCAGTTAATTTTGAAGTTTTATTGGAAAAGTTAGTTACATATGGGTTTTCAACTGATATGGTCAAATTTTTCCGCAGCTACCTATTTGATAGATTTTCACACATACATTTCAATAGCTACAAATCTGCTGACTATGCAAACACATCAGGGGTCCCTCAGGGATCGAATCTTTTGTTTTACTCTTAATAAACGATCTTCCCGATTGCATTATTGGATCAAGATCCTAGAGTTTGCAGATGATGTAAAATTGTATAAATTAATAAGGAGTGTTGAAGATTGTGCTCAGTTACAACAGGATCTTGATAGAGTCCATCTATGGTGTCGTAGAAATAAACTCAAATTGAATATCTCAAAAACCAAGTTTATGGTTTACACGAGACAGAGGATTATGATCGTTACGCTTACTCATTAGCAGGCATCAATCTAGAGTATGTCAATAGCATTCGAGATCTTGGAGTGTTGATCGACTCGACTCTTGATTTCAAAGAACAATTTAATCACGTTCTTAGCAGTGCTAATAGGCTACTTGGTTTTATATTTCGTAATTCAAAACCTTTTACTAGTTGTGATGTAAGTATAAAACTGTTTAATGCAATGGTCCAGAGTAAACTTGAGTATGCATGTATGGTGTGGGGTCCTGCTAATGTAACTGATAGCTACGAAATTGAGAAGATTAAAAATAGATTTCTAAGACACCTTTTCATCAAGAAATTCCGTATCTTCTGTCCATTCAATTTTCCAACTAGTGAATTGAGATCCTTATTTAATAACCGGTCATTGTAGGTGCGGAGATCATTAAATGCCCTATTGTTGTTATAAAATATTTTAAATCATCACGTCCATTTACCATATTTTATCAGCCTAATTAATTTCAGTGTACCATATGCAAGACCTAGAAGGAATATATTGTTGAAATTCCCTTTGCTAAACCAACCATCATTACAACTGTGCCGGGCACTCTCTTTAATTCAGGCCTTTTCCCAAGTTATAATAGTAAATTTAATACGCAATAGACTAGAACCATTATTGTAAGTGAGTTAGCGAAATAAATTATTTTCTCTCTCTATTATGAACGGCCATGACTTCGAGTTTCCCATGATAGATATTTAAAAATTGTGGCTCCGAGTCGTCGAGGAATGTAGATTATGGAATTATCTCTAAAACTTAGCCTTCTTGTCGCGACATAAAGTGCGATAAGTTGGAAAACAGCAAGCATTGAAATTATAACAAACTACCGATTTTGCAGTTACTATTTGGTCCAAAGGCTCTAGAAGCCACGCGACGATTGGTCAAATTGATTCCATTCGCCCAATAGGAGACCTGTTTCTAAATACAGTAGTGGGGATTCCCCAGTCGAGAGACCAGATTACGTTCCGGAGGACACTTTGCTAGGAGCACTACGAGAGTAAAGATGTAGTCACTATGTTTCCCCCTTTTTGGGCAGGTTTATAAGTTTATTTCAGTAGTAAATGTAGGAGCTAGTTTTATTTTTTATTAATGTTTAAATTTACTAGTAGTGCCATGTCCTGAAAGGTTTAATTGTATTTCTTCATCATGTACGAATAATTGTTTCTTCAAATAACCGCTAAGGTACGTAAAATAAGGTTAAAATATAATTTAGGGAATTTAATTGATTGAAACTTCCATAAGAGTATTGAATTAATTAAGCCTGTTATTATTCAAGTTAATAATATTGATTGAGAATAATCCTTTTGATTTTATTAGTGATGGCAGATACTTATAATTTTTTTTTTACAGAAGTATAGAAAGTTTTCAGTTACGTTACATTTGAGTTATTGTTTCTGGAGATATATTATCGTAGAGTATTGCTGAAAGTCAGGAAGATAGCCTTTAAATTGGAATGAAACTTTTAAGATTATGTTCATATTGAGTTTATGACATTTTTTAATTTATATTTTTCAGACTCTGTTTTCTTATGTCATTAAGGCTTTTGAATGATTTAGTAAATTTTTTATGATAGAAATCTTAATAGATGAAGAAGAAAGTTTTTCTTCTCCAGGAAATTAATATTAATGAATGTTCAAATTTTAATACAATTTAAATTATTTTCTATGTGTCTACTAATTTTATTTAATTAAAGGTAAAAACTATCCACAAGATGAATCTTATAAGGCAAACATTATCTTTCCTTAAAGTGAAATTTTCAATATTTTTTTCTTTTATTGTGTTATAAAGTGTCTTGTTTTATTAGGTGATAAATTCATAATTTCAGTTGATACTAGTTTTTGGACTTGTATTTGTAGGTAAATCAAATCATAAACTCTGGAATGTTCATTTTTAATTAAGGTTCTGAGCAGTTTTGGGCGAATGCCCGTTATTTACACTTGGATTGCGTCCTATAGTTCATAAATAATAAATAAAATAAATGTTGGCTGGCGCACAAGTTTCCAACAATACTAGCCGAGCTACTATATGAAAAATTATATTTGATTTCGCAAACCAAACGAAAAATATCATATAAGTTAGCATCATTTCAATTTGAATTATTTGTGAAGAAAGATCCATTAATTCTGATAAAAAGAATCAGTAGTTTAAAGATAAAAATCTATATAAAATGAGGATTCAAATAGAATGAGAGAATTTAATTAATTGTAATCAATAGATAACTCCTGTTTTAGCTTTTGATGAATTGTAGGAAGAGTTAGAAATTAATGCTGTAATACATTTATTTACAGCGGTTCATGTGTGTCCCCAAACCAACTTCTTGTACTACCACCCCTTTGGTTCCGCAACTTTATGTAACACCGCTTCAAGACACCCGTTCAGACGACAGGTCTAGGAACGTAAGAGGACGTCGCCGTCAAGCCAGATTCAACCGGTAAAAGCTCACCGCCAAAAACAAGGTACTGTAACCCCGACGATAAAGCAACGTACAGACACCAACGAAAGTGCAGTGTAGTGAAACAAAGGTTCATTCGAGAATGTCAATCAAAAGTGGGGATTCAAAATTATTATGAAATGGGTTATATGGGTTACTATCGACGAAACTTGGGTTCAACGGGCTTTTCTTTCTTGAGTAATTTTATGTTGAAGTTAATTATTTGTTATTTGATGACTGATATTGTTTGGTTTTGTGACGTATTGCTATCTAAACGGGGATAGTAATGCGCCCCCGAATCAGATGAAGAATGTCAACAAAGTAACATGAAATTGTTGTTTCTGTTGTTCGATTTTAGTTGCCAATGTTTATTGAAGCTGTTTGTATTTTTCAATTATTTCAAATTGTAGTGTTTTTCTATAGTATAAACCTATTAAATCAGGCATGGCAAGATTAATTGAAGTTTTCTTGACTCTAGCCCGTTCACCTGCATGAATTAGGTATAGACTCAGGTATTTTCTAGATGTGTCGGCCTATTTCTAAATTCTAAATTTTATTCAAAATTATCTTATCTATTATCTTTTAAAAAGTGCAGGCACACAACTGCGCCACTCTGCTGTCTAGAGATATTTAAATCTCTGGAATTCTAATTTTCTAAAAAATTAAATTTTTCATAACTTACTCTAATAATACTAGATCAATTTTTCTGAGTCTATACTTAATAATTCATTCTGTGAACGTGTTAACTGTCAATATTTCAGGTTTGGAGTTGAATGAATAATTTATAGTTGCTACTCCAATTTTTCTGAAGTTTAAATAATTGTAGATGAAACAGGAAAGTTATTCAGTTATGTTAAATCCATTAAAATGAAAATCTTTTGAAGTGCTTAAAGATAAAGTTAGGTATCATTGATGCTTAAGTTGAAAGTATTCTAAAACTTAATATTGAAATTGATCATTGAGAAATTAAAGGTTTAACGGTAGAATAAAGATTAGTAGAAGAAACTAGCATAGGTGAAAAACAACTGATTCTAAGTGCGGAATGAATTTTTTGCATTCTGTAATTCCGTGAATGATGATAGAAATTATTGTAATGTCAACGTACGTATTCTGGTCTCACGTCTGGTAGTTGAATATCATTATAGTAGTAGTGAAAGTGAATATTGAGATTTTAAAGGTCAACCCAAGTAAATTAGGAAAATTCGGAAATTATTATGGGAGAATGTTTGAGGAAAATAGAATTTTTTTTGATAAGTTTAAGTAAATCGAAGGTAATCAGTGAATAAATAGGAAACTGTTTTATTAGTTATTGTTGATATGTAGTTTTGAAAAGTTGATGAGTAGTTTTGGCCTTGAGATGTTTAAACTAAATATTAATATATTGTAGATTAAAGTTGAAACGATAATCAAATCCTTGGGAATTTGTATAAAAATAAGTTGATTGAGATGAGGTTGTTAAGTCCCTTTATCAGTAATGTTTATTCCCGAAAAGGTGAATCAGTTTATTATTGGAGATATTTTTTTTTAGGTGTGATTTTTGCGGTAGGCATGCGTAGCGATAGTGTAAAGATCCGTTGTGTTAGTGACGTTTCCTGTCGGCTGTGGGGATTTTTTTTTGTTTGTTTAGTTGAGACTCAAGATTTAGAGGAGGACAAGGGGATGTCCTGCCTGTGTGTGTTGTTGTTGAATTTAGGTAATCGGCGCGAGTGTAGGCCCGTGTCCAGAGAGAACGGAGCACTGCCCGAAAGTTGTCCATGTAACAAATCAAGGAATTTAGCTGCGACTAACCTTGCAAATTTGTACGGTGGAATTGTATAATTTTAGCGAAAGGCACCGAAGATGGTGTGAGCTAAGATTTTTTGTATCTAGTAAACGGTCTGGTTCATTCGAGAGTTATGGGGCTCGTCAGTAGAATAACGTAAACCGAAATCTAGAATATTTAGTGAGTCTTCGTAGTGATTGTAAGGAAAACAATCAGCGTAATGCAGTTTAGGGAAGCCCAGTCAAAAGGTTCGTTAATGTTTGGTAGGAAAGTCAGCCGCAAAAACACAAGTAAAAATTGGTAAAAAAAGGGGTATTATTGAGTTTAAAGTTGCTTAGAAATTTGGTATGGTAACGAAAATTGAAGGTTTTAGACAATGAATATTTAAAGTGATTAGTTAAGGTATACAAATAAAATAACAGAGAAACTTTTTCGAGTACCTAGGTAATGTTAAAATGGTTATCAGTGAAAGTAGAAATAAATATTGGAACACTAATGAACGGGTTAAATTAAAATAAAATTAACAGTGAAATTCTTCTAGTTGAATTTGAAATGAAAAGGGAAAAATCTCTTGAGTTAAGCATGAGTTTAAATTATTCTGTAGTTGAGAGTTGAAAGGTTGATTAAAAATTTAAATGGGGATATAAGGTAGAAATATGTAGGAAAATTCGTGTCAAAAAGGAAATAGAATTTTTGTTGGGAAAATTAAATTGAGGTAATTAACAGTAGTAGGACCCTTTAGAGATAAGTAGTCAAAAAGAATTAATAAATAAAAAAAATAGGAAAATCTTTAATGAAATGATAAATTTTTTAATGATGAATAGTAAAATTGCAATCAAGTTTTCCATGTGAATAAGTTGAGATATTTTGAGATCTAGTAGAGTAATTGAAACTAGTTGGATATGAAATTTATTGTTGAGAAATAATTATGTGAGGCTCCAGTAAGGTTGAAAATGTCAGTGAACTTGAGAATCAGTAATAGTGTATTAGTAGCCTATTAATGTGTTAATGTGTTGGTAAATTCAATAATGTTGGTAATCAGAAGGCAAGCAGTAGCAGTCCAACAATGCTAAGTTAGAGCTGAACTTTCATATTATTAAATCATGCGATGAAAAGTATGCTTCCAGTGTTTAGAGAAAATGTCACGTACTCTAGTGAGAAGCGAAATACAGAATTATTATTGTCGATTAAAGCCTGGCACTTGATCATAGTTCTGTTTTGACTAGCGTTCTGTCGTGAAGGTTTCCTACTGGAATATTATAATGCAAAATCACGCTTGAGTCATGTTGAAAAATATCCGAAACAGATCAGAAAAAAAAATAGGAAACAGATCAGTCTATTGAAGACAAGATTTTTTGTCGTGAGTTATAATTGGATAAGTTTTTGTGAGTATGGCGCCACTCTGTAGCCTTGTCCCTATACACTCAACGAGATGATTCCTAATGAATGAGAAGGAGAAAGGAGAAAAAGAGTTATGATAAAGATATTTACCGTATTTGTTAGAAGGATTCATTACGGGTTCATGAAGGGTTTATTAGTCAAAGATTTTGTTACGTGACAATATAATGTATATAGAAGAAATTCCGGAATGTAAATAACTTGCGCAAATAGATTAGTCATTAAATTATGTTATTAACTTCGTAATATTAAATATATTTAGGTAGGTGAATTAGGTTTAATTTTATTTCATGCACGGCTGCATACTCGCGGTAAATGAAATGGTTGTACAGTTTTCCCACGGTAGTAGATAATTGATTGTTTGGCAAATCGGGTGATGATCAATTTTTGAAGTTATCAACAGTCATAATATCCTATGTAGCAATGTATGTATGTGATGTCTCTAATAATCATAAGTTATTTAGCATAAGACGATTTATCATAATATTCTATACTATACCCATTTTCAATAGCTTAATACTCATCCATTCATAGTTAAGAATTATACATTCACATAGTTAGGAGTTAGTACATATAGATAGAATATATTCTCATTCATAAAATAATAAGAATAATGTCTAAGGCCTCATATTTTATATTCTATTCGCTTTATATTTCATATTATTTGTTGATATCCCTATTCTTTATTAGTTTACCTTCCGTGATTAATATAATTATAATCTTATCATAGGTTTATTCTGTTCAACTGATTCCGTTTTAGTTCACTTTAATACAATTCAGTGATAGAGATTTCCTGCTGGAATACAATAATGGATAGAAAATTTTCATAGCTACGGAATGCACATCAAGCGTGTGTCATTGCTCTCCGATGACTCGCTAGCGTTGCAGTTTCAACCATTATTATCTTTGAATCGTAGTCGATGTAGAATAGTATTGCCTAATGAATTGCTTTATATTGTTGAAAATATGTTGCACTCTCAACTCTATAGTAATGATAGTTGGATTTCAATACATTCAGCAGAGTGAAAAGGTTTCATCCTTTACTATTATAATCAACGTACTCCATATTTTACAACAGCAGAGTAACATAGGACCAATTAAAATTATGATGTCTTTTAAACGTTTTCCCTTGTTAGAATTTGCCAAGAAAATAACCAGGGACTCAATAAAGTGATTGAAGTATTCAAGATTATTATACTCGGTCCGTCTTTAGTACCTACTTAAAAAGTGGACACGCCCATATTGTTTTGTCCTGACTCTTGCCACAGTTTTAAAGACTCTTGCCACAAATCTCTATTAGTTATACATTTTGCTGAATTTCGGAATGATTAAAGAGATTTCTTTTGAAGAGGGCCCGCTTCAAATTGGATCCTACTATCAATCCAGAAATTCGACTCTCCAAATCATACAGAATGCCTCTATGGTAACATATCCTGATTAGATTTCTTTTTGCGTGTTTCACACCGTGAGGAGGGGGAGTGTGCCGGGCACTCTCTTTAATTCAGGCCTTTTCCCAAGTTATAATAGTAAATTTAATACGCAATAGACTAGAGCCATTATTGTAAGTGAGTTAGCGAAATAAATTATTTTCTCTCTCTATTATGAACGGCCATGACTTCGAGTTTCCCATGATAGATATTTAAAAATTGTGGCTCCGAGTCGTCGAGGAATGTAGATTATGGAATTATCTCTAAAACTTAGCCTTCTTGTTGCGACATAAAGTGCGATAAGTTGGAAAACAGCAAGCATTGAAATTATAACAAACTACCGATTTTGCAGTTACTATTTGGTCCAAAGGCTCTAGAAGCCACGCGACGATTGGTCAAATTGATTCCATTCGCCCAATAGGAGACCTGTTTATAAATACAGTAGTGGGGATTCCCCAGTCGAGAGACCAGATTACGTTCCGGAGGACACTTTGCTAGGAGCACTACGAGAGTAAAGATGTAGTCACTATGTTTCCCCCTTTTTGGGCAGGTTTATAAGTTTATTTCAGTAGTAAATGTAGGAGCTAGTTTTATTTTTTATTAATGTTTAAATTTACTAGTAGTGCCATGTCCTGAAAGGTTTAATTGTATTTCTTCATCATGTACGAATAATTGTTTCTTCAAATAACCGCTAAGGTACGTAAAATAAGGTTAAAATATAATTTAGGGAATTTAATTGATTGAAACTTCCATAAGAGTATTGAATTAATTAAGCCTGTTATTATTCAAGTTAATAATATTGATTGAGAATAATCCTTTTGATTTTATTAGTGATGGCAGATACTTATAATTTTTTTTTACAGAAGTATAGAAAGTTTTCAGTTACGTTACATTTGAGTTATTGTTTCTGGAGATATATTATCGTAGAGTATTGCTGAAAGTCAGGAAGATAGCCTTTAAATTGGAATGAAACTTTTAAGATTATGTTCATATTGAGTTTATGACATTTTTTAATTTATATTTTTCAGACTCTGTTTTCTTATGTCATTAAGGCTTTTGAATGATTTAGTAAATTTTTTATGATAGAAATCTTAATAGATGAAGAAGAAAGTTTTTCTTCTCCAGGAAATTAATATTAATGAATGTTCAAATTTTAATACAATTTAAATTATTTTCTATGTGTCTACTAATTTTATTTAATTAAAGGTAAAAACTATCCACAAGATGAATCTTATAAGGCAAACATTATCTTTCCTTAAAGTGAAATTTTCAATATTTTTTTCTTTTATTGTGTTATAAAGTGTCTTGTTTTATTAGGTGATAAATTCATAATTTCAGTTGATACTAGTTTTTGGACTTGTATTTGTAGGTAAATCAAATCATAAACTCTGGAATGTTCATTTTTAATTAAGGTTCTGAGCAGTTTTGGGCGAATGCCCGTTATTTACACTTGGATTGCGTCCTATAGTTCATAAATAATAAATAAAATAAATGTTGGCTGGCGCACAAGTTTCCAACAATACTAGCCGAGCTACTATATGAAAAATTATATTTGATTTCGCAAACCAAACGAAAAATATCATATAAGTTAGCATCATTTCAATTTGAATTATTTGTGAAGAAAGATCCATTAATTCTGATAAAAAGAATCAGTAGTTTAAAGATAAAAATCTATATAAAATGAGGATTCAAATAGAATGAGAGAATTTAATTAATTGTAATCAATAGATAACTCCTGTTTTAGCTTTTGATGAATTGTAGGAAGAGTTAGAAATTAATGCTGTAATACATTTATTTACAGCGGTTCATGTGTGTCCCCAAACCAACTTCTTGTACTACCACCCCTTTGGTTCCGCAACTTTATGTAACACCGCTTCAAGACACCCGTTCAGACGACAGGTCTAGGAACGTAAGAGGACGTCGCCGTCAAGCCAGATTCAACCGGTAAAAGCTCACCGCCAAAAACAAGGTACTGTAACCCCGACGATAAAGCAACGTACAGACACCAACGAAAGTGCAGTGTAGTGAAACAAAGGTTCATTCGAGAATGTCAATCAAAAGTGGGGATTCAAAATTATTATGAAATGGGTTATATGGGTTACTATCGACGAAACTTGGGTTCAACGGGCTTTTCTTTCTTGAGTAATTTTATGTTGAAGTTAATTATTTGTTATTTGATGACTGATATTGTTTGGTTTTGTGACGTATTGCTATCTAAACGGGGATAGTAATGCGCCCCCGAATCAGATGAAGAATGTCAACAAAGTAACATGAAATTGTTGTTTCTGTTGTTCGATTTTAGTTGCCAATGTTTATTGAAGCTGTTTGTATTTTTCAATTATTTCAAATTGTAGTGTTTTTCTATAGTATAAACCTATTAAATCAGGCATGGCAAGATTAATTGAAGTTTTCTTGACTCTAGCCCGTTCACCTGCATGAATTAGGTATAGACTCAGGTATTTTCTAGATGTGTCGGCCTATTTCTAAATTCTAAATTTTATTCAAAATTATCTTATCTATTATCTTTTAAAAAGTGCAGGCACACAACTCATTTCTTTATAAAACCTTACGACTGTTTAATAGCTTGAATGAATACATTGATCCTTTTTCGAACTCATTCAATGAATATAAGAAACATTGTGAACTGAATCTATCATAAGACGCTCGTTTTTGAGATGAATTGTTTTGTAAACTCTGGCTGGAACTCTCCTAGTTTAAGACTTTTCTTTTTCTGTTAACTTAGCTTTTTTTAATTAGTTGTTATTTTTTCCTGTAATCTTTAAATCGTTTTTTTTTAATTGTATTTTCCTCTAGAATCTTTGGAAAGGATTGTTTTACCTTCTCTCTTTTCACATTTTTCTTTATAATAATGAAATTAATTTGATTATTCTGAGTAAATGCTTTTTGCTTTCTTTTCACATTTTTCTTTATATGAATGTAATTAATTTGATTATTTCAACTGTGTAAATGCTTTTTGCTTTATTTTCTTTATTTACTATATTTCAAAATGTATATAAGTTAAATTGTTGTTTCATTTAATTGTGTAAATAAGGCTCTTTATGGATCTCTGTGAGCCTTTGTATGTAAAGAAAATGAATAAATAAATAAATCTTCCATTTTAGGATGAATATAAGCTAAGCTAAATTCATAAAAATTGTAAATTATCCTGTCATTCTTCAATAATTATTAATGAATGCAATATGAAAAACTCTCTTTCATGAGGAAAATAATTTTTTTCCAACATTTTCCAGTTTCTCAATGATAGGGGAGTGATAATTTTATGTGTATAGGTATTCTAAGGAACCATTATCTACAGCTGGTACCAATCAACTACACTTCAACTCCAAACTACCGTTTTGATACCAGTATACACTTTATCACAGGGTGTTCATTACAGCTGGTAACCTTAGATGCTAAATCATATTATCACAATATGATCTTGAATCATGATAATCTTTCCGTTCTTCGGTAGCCGCTCGGTCGAAAATTTCGAAAACATGGGTCTGTAAAATGAATTAATAATTATTAGCCCCCCCTATTAAAATTTCTGGTCAGAAACCATCCTCAATATTCACACAACATATCCCCAAAGTTTCATGCCGTTCTGACAAGTAGTTTTCGAGTCTATAGGGAACAAACAAACTAAGACACAAACAGACATTCATTTTTATATAAATAGAAGATGGACAAATCCAAACTGGAGTGGCATTTCGCCACGCCTCTTCTGTTTGCATTGAACCACATGTTTATAAGGAAGTTCTAAATGTCAGCTCCACGCTTGGCGTCCGTGCCACGTCACTTCAGTGTTACAAGGCTTTGCAACGGTAGATTTCAATAGATTCAGTATAAGAGTTGAGAAGATCGAATATTTTGTTTCTATCTTTTAACATCTACTAATGATTGAAAAAGAGTTGTATTTACCAAATGAGAACCGTGGACATAATTGAGAGCAGTGGAGAGGTCGCCCTGTGAAGCCAACAATTCGGCATAATGAGTGAGGAGACCGGCAGCTCCAGTGTCGTCGCTACTGACGCCACGCTGCATCACCACTATCATTTCAACCAGCTCCTTCACACAATAATACATTCATTCAATAACAAAAACACATACATAAGAGCATCACCGTATACAATAATTCCGATATTTTTCTAGAGATCGAATAGTTTCTGAATATTAGAGAAGACGAATAAGTTTCCAGAGAAATACTTGAAAGAGACTATAGGCCGCATTCAGAGACCACTACTTCCATAAGTAAGATTGAGCTAAATCGGTATTCAAATACAAATTAAAACTGTACTTACTAAAGTGGAAATGGAAGTAATCTTGAAACCTTATTTGAAAATATCCCGCTAATTTTCAAATAGCTTTTATTTACAATATTTATAATCATTTCAGGAAAAATTGAATGAATTTTTATGAAAGATGAAATGAGAACAATAATAAAAGTCAGCTCAAACAATGTACTCATTTTAGAATTATTGTAGTTATTAAAACGTCTACCAAGAGTGTTGTAGGTATGTCACGCAACCTAACCTCGACAACATTTTGATTGCTTTTATATGATCGCCAATTTTTTCATTTTTTCATTTTTCTATTTTATTATTTTTTGAATTTCATCTTTGGGAGTTGGAAGTTAGATGTGGAAGTAATTATCGACGTAATTGGTAAAGCGATTTAATTTCAAGCGATAAAAGTTAGTAACCTGTTGTTTAGTAATTATTATCATTTGTTATCATAACGTAATCGTTGAATAAATTGTTTAGTTTGCCTCTTTTAACGTTGTCATCAATCACACTCAACAATATATTTGTTCTATAAAGTAAACATTCAAAATTTATCAAAAATAATTCAATATGACATTAGAAATTTATGTTGATTATGAGAGTGTAATGCTCTACAATAGTCATCTACAAACTATTTCAAGTGATGCATTTTGAAATCAGCGCGTGAGATTGCCATTCCTAATGACGTATGTTCAAGTCAAGTCAAATTTCAAGTGAGTTCTTCAAATACCAAAATTTTCGGCAACATAGCAATGTATAAGAAATGATTTTACCTGCAGTTTATCAGTGGGGAGATGGACATTTTTCCTAGTTCTTAGTTTAATCAGTCGTGATAGATTGTTTGCAGCGATGTAGCATATTTCTGCACTCACAAGTTTCTCCTCACCACCCTCATTTTCAAGCCGATTGCCAAGAGTTTCTATAAAAAAAATACAAATTTGAAAGATTGTTTTAGACAAAAATTATGATTGTTCACTTATTCGAGAGTCCCAAAATATATCTAAAATAATACCATCAATATAATTTATTTCATGATAAGAGTGTTTGATTTTCCAAACAAGAAAATAGTAGTTTATCATACTGAAAAAGTCAGTGGATTTCAGAGATTCTTTTAAAATAAATATTTGTATTGAGCAAGAAATATGTATGATGACATGTATAAAGGTAAAGAATGTATATTACCGCATAGACCGGGTAGTTGTTCGTTTTTGCTGTGAGTCAGCACCGCTGCTAATGCTTCTTTCCAGCTGTCCAGATTACAGTTTGTAACCACTTGCGTCCAATCTTCAGTCACTACAGCACCAATAAGCTCACAAAGTTGTCCTTTGCTTTGCTGTAATTAAATATGAAAAAATCGTATTCACCTCTCCAGACAAAGTAGATATACTATGTAATAGAATAATCTAAGCAGTTTATTACTTATTACTCCTAAAGAAACTTTATGCCATCACTTACCAAATAACATAGGCTACTTAATAAATGAGAAAATCAGTTTTCCTTACTTCGAATACAAGAAAATATTTTCACTTCACAATCTCCTCCAAATCAATTTATAACGAATATAACGGAAGAGGAATGAAATCGTTTAAATGGATCAATCAACCTGAAATAACATGAAAGTGAAGACTTTTGCTATAAAAATTAACTATACAATGATAAAATGTCTAACAAGAATTTATTGTTTCACTCATCAAATGAGTACAATTGCAAAGAATGTTCGTACTTTCCACAATCATATAACAATGTAATATTTTTCAACTGATGATTGATAATACTGGAGAATTAGAAGAAATGTAATACGTTGTTGGTTATCAATCTTGTTTTCACTAATATTATCACCATTGTATTTTGATAATTTTAAAGTGAAAAAACACTCACATTCTTTTGGTGTGGCGACTACCGTTTCGTGCTGGTATTGCACATTCTCAAGAGTTTCTGTTTGGCTCAAGTTATCAAAATACAAAAGAAATGTAATAACTAAACCGTAACCGGTTTGAATTATGTTTTTGCAATCTATATAACAAGCAATATGTAATATCTCGGGTAGATTTAGTATGATTAACTGCTTTTACCAAAGGGTAGACGTGGTTAAAGAAAGCTAAATTTTTTTACTCTATGAAAGTTTGTTATAATTAAACATTTTCTCTACCATTATTTACAACAATTTCGACTCTACTCTGGCTGCCTAGCCTAATACAAAAAACATTGAAAGAGATTTGGAATGGTACAATAAACCAAAAAAAAACCTATCGTTTTGCAAATAAAGTTCGATCGCCCCTTGTCATTTGAGTAGGATTAATTTTGGGACTCACCCATAATGAAGACGTTGAAGAAATCCATTAAATGATGATTTGGGTGATCCACACTCCCGAAAAGAATTGGTGTCTGAGCGCGCTCCGTTCGCTTCAACGGTTAAAAGAAGAGTGCCCAGAAAGAATGCAATTTTTGTCTCAGGTCCGACTCTTCCTAGGCCTACACGTGGAAAACTAGACTACGGCAGGGGGGAAGAAGAGCCGGAAACTGTTGATGGGACGAGTGGATGGGAACTATCTTTCCCAGGCTGGGATGCTAGCTAGGCAGTTCCCAATCCTGAGAAAGATCCTCACCCCGTCCATCGGTTGAAAAAAATGCAAGCTTTCTGTAGCCTATGCTAGGCAGCCAGCAAATAAAATACTACGTTCTAATTTTAATAACACTACTTCCAATTGCTTCCATTACAAATAAATTGGCTATTCAAACCATACCCGTTTTGAATTATGTTTGTGCAATCTATGACGAGCAATAATTTGGTTTGAAATTTGAATAATATAATAATAATGACTGATCTGCAGTTGGTTTCTGGATCCGAGATAAAATGTAGACATGCGTGTGTGAAAGTAGATCTACGAGCAGCAAGACCTATTCACAGCTGCATAACATATTTGACAGACCATTGCCGCATCTAGAGAGTAGCAAATTAATATTGTACTGAATAATAAGAGTGCATGATTCAGTGTAAATGAACGTATTGCGAACTAATGAGTTTTATAATAGAGCTGCCTAACCATATATGTGATTGAATACGATTTCATGAAGAGATAGTGGATCTACTCAACTCGAGTTGATGTGTTATTGTTTATCTCAATTGTTCAGTTTATTATGTTTTTAACCTACAATCGTTGACCAATCCTCTGTCCATAATGTTGGATGTTCCAGGATATGATTAAAACTAACCAACTGAATAAATCACAGTGCGTGATTCATATGTTTACCTGGAAATAGCGAGCTTGCGTTTTCAAAAGCAAGTCTGTTCCAGCAGTCATGGCAAGCACGAGAGCATCTGCCATTCTATTCTCTTGCAAACACAAGTCGACTGCCACGTCTATGCTACCGACCAGCAGCGCTTTGCAGATTGAGCCATCGACATCTGTAATAAATCAACGATTTAATAGCAAATTAAATTAACTAACGGCTAAAGAAGCTAGAAAATTACAACTTTATATGTATAAGTCGATTAAAGCATGAATAATCAACTCAATAAAATAACTAACTAAAGAGACTTATTCTCTCAATTTCAAATATCAGATAAAAGAAACTGAGAATTGAGATTAAAAAAACTGTGATTCATCTAATAAGAGAAAGGACAGTTGTACGAAAAAAACAGTGAAAAGGAAACGCTCACTCCATCACCAGGTACTGTTTTTATACCAGGGAAGTCATCGTGGCTGCCAAATTTTGCATTTTGGTTGCTGGTTGGATACCAAGCCCGACGACCACTACGTCTAGAGGTAACCAATACGTGGATGTCTTAAAAGAATGCCCGGTGACGGACTGAGTGACTGCCTGCCCGGCTGACTGTGTGACCTGGTTGCCTGGCTGGCTGCTTAGTCTAATATGGGCCCAAGGTATTTTTTGAAAAACTATCGAATTTTCCCTTTCCATTGGTATAACGATTATTCATTTAGATTAAGTACTTTGTTAATTATGAATTTATTGAATCCGATAAATCTTTTACAGTAATCCTGTATTATAATAATATGATTGTTTGCGGACATTAAGAACATTGAAATTGAAACGTTTCTGTGTGATTGAAACTTCTTTTCCATCAAATCGAGGAATTAGTTGAAAGTGAATACCGTCAATTTCAATTAGCCGGTACTCATTTCAAAAATTCCTAAATTAATTATTGCACATTTTTCTTTGTTTTTCATCATGATAATATTTATATTGTATCAATGCAATGATTAATAAGGTACGATTTGATTTGATAGCCTTTGGTGTCTAGAAGATGCATGATTGTGGATTATTAATGGAATATAATAATATAAGATTATCGCCTAAGAATATGTATAAGGAGAATCTCACCATCACTAGTTGGAAGAGTAAACGACTTTTTCACAGCAAAACTATTTCCCAAATTACCGTCCAGATTGAGAACGGAGTTTGAAAGGAAATTCTCTGAGTTGGGATCCTGTGGGAACAATAGATGAGTTATAGCACTGAATGAGTTACAATTACGTTTTTTCGGTAATTTTATGTATTAAGAGGAACTATCTGTGGAAATGATATAGTTAATGATAGAATAATAATAGTATGGTACTTTATTTTGAACCAACAATTAGTGGAATTATCGAGTGTTCCTGTAGATTATTTTTTGACAATACTAAATGAAATAAGAATGAAATCTAAAATGTAATATTTCATCAACGTATTCATATGGTGAAATGAATACAAAGACAAGAATTGAAAGAGAAGGCAAATGGAGATTTAAAGTTCATAGAGTTCAACAGAGACTTGGCGATTAATAAGTACATAAATGTAGTCATGTTGATTAAATTCAAAAAGGAATATTATTAATAATTTTAACTTTTAGTTTTTAATTTTTATTACAATTACTAAAATTAATTTATAATTAAAAATAAATATATAATGCTGCGCGCACCGATGATGTTCAAGACTCTAATGTTGAATATGCTATACTGTTGTGTTATACTGAAATATATACTGTTAAATATGAAGATATGTACAGTCTTATTGTTCGGATACAGGTAAAAACATTTTACAGAAATATAATTTATTCAGAAACATAATAATGTGATTTATCATCTTTCATGATGTTATGGATTTAAGAGATAGGATCGCCTAATCTATGTTGCAAAGCATAGGATAATACAATTTCTCTACCAAATTACTGAAAAAGTGGTGAAGGAACGAGATCAATAACTTGATAAAATTGTTGATGTTTTTATTTCGGATTTACCGAAATCAGAGCATTGTATTTGTTGAAGTTTTTGAACTATTATAAAGAATCCATAAAAGCACTGTTATGAATTTATTATGTTTTGTGGTTTAATCTCTTGCTCATACTGAAAGCTTCACCAACATGAAGTTCACAATAATCAAGTTTTGTGACCTTAGCACGACAATGAAGGAATACGCAGTCAACAGGTTTGAAATAAGACATGGATTAAGGACGCACACCGCTTAAAAACTCATATAAAATAGAATCGATAAGACATTACAATGACTACGCCGATAGCAAATATAATCATCAGAGAAATAGTACCTTAAACATAAACAGCAATGAAATTACATAGAGATTATGACTTGAAGCAGAATGAACCAAATCTGTTATCTACAATAATGCTAAGTTGACAGGTATTTCAAGTACATCTCACACATGTAATATTATTAAGATATTGTAACTTACGTAATAATAATTATAATCATGCTGTGGAGGAATAAAGTGTGGATTGGAGAGCCCAATCTGTGAAATTTAAAAGTTATTGAAATTATTCATAAAAATATTCTTCTAGTTGAAATTACCGTATATAAAATGAAGTAGTAATGAGAGATTACATAGTAATATGAAGAAATTAACTATTGCTAGTGATGAAGAATTTAACAAAAACATTTCCAAAATATTGTTACATGGAAATTATAAAAAATATTGATGTTTGATGATAAATGAATAAATTAAAGTAATCAATTAATTGATGAATGAATAAATAGTAGCATTGAAGCAATGAGCTTAATTTTCTCTGATTATTGGTTAAAAAATCCTTCAACTTTGTTAATACAGAAAACCATGCAAAAATGTATCCCATGTTAGAATGAGTTAAGAAAAAGGAAAGATATTTATAAAAATGAACATTTGACTAACCTGATTCAAACTACCAATACCATCAGTGATCCTATCCATATCGCCTTGCAGTCCACAGCTTACTGGCTCTCCATCAAATTTATTAAACTGAAAAAATAATTCGTAAGAAATTGATAAATAAACAATAAATCAGAGAACTTTGAATGGTTTGAACATTTAATTGTACATAAATTTACTGTTCCAAGTATCAAAATATCACAATAATCTCAATCCATTCTCTCACTCAATAAATATTCTAATTTCAAATTGGATTTCTTTGTAGCCCATATCAATTGTTTTATTTCATGAGAGAAGGTTAAGCTCTTAAAGGTTGAACTATGAAGGGGGAACGAAGGAGAAGCGCATGCTAATGTTCTGTCAAGCTGTCACAAGGGAAAATCAATGGGGTGCAAAGGAGGAGCGCACTGAAATGAGGCGCTCCTCCTTCGCACCTCTACGTTTCGAGTTTGACATGGGCTTGACAAGGTTCAAAATTCAGGCTGAGTATAATTATGAAGCTTGAAACGTAAGTCTCCACATTTACTTGTAATTTATAATAACTATGTATCTTAAGATGTGATGAAATGTTTTCAAAATTCCCAATTCTATTAAAACTTGGAAATGATTGTGTACGTCTACAGTATGAGCAGAATATCCTCGCAAAAATATCCTTTTCTATTAGGCGCCAGCTAATAGAAAATAATTTATTACAATTATTATTATAGGTGGTAGGCTAGTAACCGCAGCGCAATTCCAGAATAGAATCTATTGATGTAAGTCAATGACAAAAATAGACAATGAGGTAACCAAAGATATGGCTCAGAATAACTGGGTAAAACCAGATAAGGGGTGGGTTGAAGTAACTAGGAATTCACACGAAATCCCAAGGTAGAGACATCTTTGATTGTTGGATGAAACAATTTAGTCTAATGTCATTAGCTCATTTAAGTTGTACAAGTGGGAGCAAGTATGGCAAACGTATGATTCTTCTTAGGTCTAAGAGGATCGGAACAGTGTTTTTTTGAAGGATTCACTTATACAAAAAAGTGCCGGCCCAAGGCAGACAATTCGATGGGTACGCCACCATTCCAAACTATTGAAGTGTGGTACTCCAGTAACTAACAGTTGAGATGAATCAAAGTTCACTGCAATTCATATCAATAAATTCTGCTCACTAATCACTTCAACTCACCTAAAGAACACTAACAAGAATCGACAATACTGATATTTTTGACAAAAATGTTATGACCAACCTTCAGCCAGGTAGAATGCGCTCTACCTTCGTACTTTCATAATTTATTTTGTGAACGTGTTCACAACAACTCACAAATCATTATATTGTGTTCTTGATGTAAGACGTCTGTCTATACACGATCAGATTCAATCTTTACTATCTTCTTTCATAAAACTTAAAAGTGAAAAACACTAACATTCTTTGATGTGGCGACGTCCGTTTCGTGCTGGTATTGCACATTTTCAAGCCAAACAGAAACTGAAGTATTAAAGTTATGAGGGTGAAATTTGGTCAGAGTGGGGGTGGAGGGGAGTTTTGGCGGTTAATGGAGGAGCATTTAAATGAGTTTGTCAAACAGGTGTGGGAGGAAAAGTTGATTTGGTCATTTAGAAAATTGATTGGCTGTTGTTTGGTGTACTTGTATATTTTAAACTGTTCAATCTTTAGCTTACACTTTAAAAAAATTTAAGCTGGGTTGCAAAAACCAGGATCAACGATATCTAATGACACCATAGAATAACTAAACAGAAAGTTTGAGACCATGTTATGAAGTGATGCCAGAATTTTGAGCCACCGCTAGCGATGAACTTATTAAAGCAACATTGATTATGATTGAACTCTAAATTTAAATAATACATTAGATAACTGATAGTAATAATAGAAGTCAACAAGCCAATATACGACCTGGAACATCAAGGAGCGTGAGGTCGCTGAAGAAATAAAACTTACAAATTTATTTTTAAAATGATCAAGAATAAAAGAGGAGTATATTAACACAACTATTGGTGACTTCGTAGAACTTCTTGGACTCACGCTTGAAATATGTATAGGCTGTAACGAATCAAATTCTGATGGGTAAATAAAAATCCCTACTTGAAAGAAATTTATAGGTCTAAGTGGAATAATAGGCTAATATCGCCAAATGCGATAACGTTTTTAAAGATTAGATAATATCAGGTATCATGGCTAAATTTATAACGGCCGAATAGAAATGGAAATAATTTGCTACTTATATAATATTATATAAAGTATTGAAAATTTGAGGTTAGGCGAAAAATATCTATTGATCGGCGACATAATGATCGATTGAGTCGCATAACGTAAAATCTAGCCAGACACCTTGGCAGAAATTTAATGTAACTAAATGGTATGCAACTAGAGGAACCAAAAATGCACATGGCTAATTGTTGTAAAGTGAGAAACAACCTATAATCATTATAAAATTATATTGCATGTAAAAAATGTACTAAAAACCCAGATAAAAATAATTTAATGTATTAAGGAAGTAGGAGGTTCGTAGGCGCATGTATACTATAACAAATTTGCATGAACCAATCAAATGGTAACAATTGATGGGCGGTAATAGTGAGCCGATTCAAATATATTTGTATATATTTCTATAAATGATAAGAGTTTATGAATTATTGTTGTTCAGTTTATGTATTGGATATGGCCCGAATACCGATAAAATGTCAGATGGGTGACATAAGTAATAATTTGATAGATTGGCACGAACTATTTGAGCCTTGAATGGCGTAGTAACGAATTATTTAAATTTTATGCAAATTTGCAAGTCGGAAATGAAAATTGTGAAAAAGAAAGTAGAACCTGCCCACTTGCCTGCCAACCACTACCATGGAATGTCACCAAAATTTGTAGAGCACAATATCTTTTACTGTACCTTTTTAATGACTTAGTTAAATCAAATTATTAATTTTTCATAAGATTTTGTGATGCTTAGTAAAGCAAAAGTCATTTAAATATTTTTTAATCCCTTGGAAGAGACGACTTCGGCCACCAAATATCCAGGACTACCAGGAATTCGGATCGCCATCAGCAACTTATAGAAAATCCAGCACGTGAGTGAAAAATAGTTGAAATAATAATAGGGCGCCCTCAGTGCTTCGAATGAAATAAGAAATAAAAGCTAGCTCGTCGAAAAGGTTTTAAAAATTAAGAAATTAATAAAAATACTTGCGCAAGTCTTAAAAATGGTATAAGAAATATTTTATTGAATAGGAAAGAGTCAATTTATATATCAAAGGATACACCAATTGAAAGAATATTAAGTTCTAAGCTAATAATACAAATGTTCACATGATCATTGATTTTATAATGTAATTTGTAATAATATAATGTAGCTCTGGTTCATTAGATAAATCGATCTAACTATTTCCATCAGGTGCCGAATCTTGCACCCTGATATATATATATATATATATATATATATATATTTATTAGAAACTGTAGAAATTAATATATATTTAATTATTGATTTGTCAATTTATCATGCTCTGATTTGGGAAGTTAATATATATAAGTAGGATCGTCCAAATCGACAAGCAACAGCAAGTTGATGTCAAAGCTACATGCAGATAAATGCATATGATCAATGAAGTGAAAGCACATGGTAAAGTTTCGTGCTATAGAACTAAAAAATAGTACTGATCTGTGATATTTTATTTGATTTCGTTTCTTGTTTCATTATATATTTTGTTGCTCTATATATTTTTTCTTTGATCTAATTTTGAGATTATTTGTTTAATATATGTATCAAATTTTTCATGGTGTACCATTCATTTTATTCCTCAATACCATAGGATATAAATTATATTTATATATATATATTTTTTTATAAATTATCAGTATTATATTATTGCGAAAGCTCCTGTCTGAGCCTATTAAGATTTTAGTGAGATTATTTATCAAGCTAACTCTCATGCTCTACCGATTGACGCCAAGCAAGAGGCTAAGCGTTATTCCATCAAAAATAACGTGACAAGGCCTATGTTGGAATGGCGAGGCTCTAGTGCCACAAAGCATGAAGTGAAAGAGCTACGTGGACGATTGGCTTGTAGAAGTGGAATATGGCAAGGCGTGCACAATCCCATGAGAAATCTATTAGTATTACCTTTTTTGTTAGGGCTACTCTTAAATATCAAGAAATAAAAATCTAAGTACACTTTTTTTAAATAGTTTAATTACATGTTTCGATATTTATGTCATTGATTTAAACAAGAAGCCAGTAATAGTATTTATTGAATGTTATTTATTTATTTTATTCATTTACTTCATGATGTCATAAATGTCGGAACATGTCGTAATTAAAAAAAATTAAAATAGGGTACTTTTATTTTTTATTTCTTTATATCTATATTATTATATCTTTATTTCTATTTCTTTATATTTTTTTGTTTCTAGATATCTATCAGTATCTATATTGTTTTCTCTAGGACGATACCTACTTAGTACCTTTACCGGATCAAGATTGATTTGGCTTGGTTCAACCCAACGTATTTCTTCAATCAATTATGAACAAGTTCGATGAACTAACAAAAATGATGAGTTTGATAATCTTTAGAGATGTTTGTTGTTACCTTTTGAGGAGGCTGGAATCCCAGAAGCCGTTTCATGGCTGCTTTGGGACATGGCTCCAAAGTGGCTGATATGTAAGGCCAGATCGGATCATCTCGTTTGGAACAAATCGAGCCATAGTCGCCTGTAGTGAGAGCCGACTGCAGCTCGGATGACCGCTCCACCATCCAAGGCTCACTGATCACTTGGCTGATCACTACACTATGTGCATCACTACTGAAAGTCACCAGCTTTCCACCAAACTGTGAACATTAACCACAAATCAGCAGCAATAAATAGTTATTGTAAAATTACTTCATGAAAATGAAACTAGAGGTTTATAAACTTAATTTATTTACCAAGAAGAAAAAAACAAGAAAAACAAATATAACCATAATTACTTATTACCATTATTATTTATTTCGAAATTGAGTGGTAGAAAGGACTTAGAATTCCTAACTGTAACTCCTAAGAATTTTTATATTTTTAGAACGTTTCATTTTCATAACAACTAGATATGAAAAATGTGGAGATATGTTTGATTATGCATCAATTGTGGTTATGGAACTTTTGCGATAACCTACTAAAGCATCATTATTGATGTTTTTTTTTTTAATGAAGAATCGCTGAACAAATATAAAAACGTGAAAATTGAAGAAACTAAAAAAAAATAATAAGTCATAGATTCACTTATAACATTCAACTTTATTCAATGAAAACGACATGGTATTGTCAAAACCACAAATTTATCATAACAATTTGAGATGCTATTTTCTGGCTGTTATAAAAATATCAATCTCTAGTAAACTCCTATGTTTATTAGATCAGATACTCCTAAGGGCCGGTTTCCGAGCTCGGGATTTAGCTAAGTTCTAAATTTTAACTTGCTTTAAACTGTGGAATCAGAAGATTGGCTTTCCAAGTCAGAGCGTCGAGAGTTGTTAACGTAGTCGAGGACTCAAATAGACCCTGGAGTTAAGATATCAAGTTAGACACTGGAGTTTATTATTTCGCTTACTGTGTGAAGGGCTTATAAGTCCAGGACTTGAATTTTATCCTCGCCTCTTTCCGAGTCAAGGATTTATCAAAAATCGATAAGTCCAGAACTAAAAACAGCGTGATTTTTGAACCCTCGACTGAGGTAGATTTTAAAATCAAGGTCTGGACTTAAACTGAGCAAACACATCTCAGTTATTGTTTTATATAGAGTAGATGGATGACCAAATAAATGTCTTGGAATACGTAAATTATTTGGATTAGTACATTTAAATTCATAATTTATAGTTTGCAATATCTTTAAAATAAAGATCTATCAGAATTATGCGTAAAAAAACACCCCATTTTACGACTAAGACATAACCTAACAATTTTAAAGAAAAATAATACAAGGATTGCCTTGGAATTTTATCTTCCAATGTGAATGCTATTAATCAATGTCATATTCAACATATTAATAATAATAATATAGCAATAATAAATTACCATTCCAGTTTTTCTCAAAACGAATACGGTACGTTTTCCAACTCAATAGCCTACTTAAATGTTTATTCCAAAATCACTAGCAAGGATCAATGATCAATAATAGCATAACGTGGAATGAAATGTTTATTCATTCATGTTTCAAAAGGTTAGATTTTGCTTTGAATAGGCCTACAAATAAATCGAGACGTATTTTCACAAAATAGTTTTATTTGATGAGCATGCTCATTTGAATAAGCCCGCTTCAATCAGCTGTCTCCCATTGGTAAATTAATAATATAATATTGTGAATTTCCCTCATGTTTACAGCGTTAAAGTCCTGGACTCCAATAAGTCATGAACTTTATAGACCCCGGAGTTTAGGAGATAAACCCGTGACTCAGAAGGTCGATTTAGACCCGAATGCTTATTTTAGTCCTGGACTCTGGAAATCCAGAACTTATAGATCCCGAGCTCGGAAACCGGCCCTAAGTTTACTCATCAGTAAAGGCTAGTGATTGATAATGATGTAGCAACCGGAACTAGTATCTCAAATTGTTAGTTTTGTAGTTAACGAATTAATAGTTTTGACAATATTAAGTAGTTTTCATTGAATGTGGATATTTATCACATCATCTTCACAGCATTACAGAAAATTCAACTGTAGCTGTCACCTGCAAAATCGAGCTAAATACAAGTTTGCAACGCTGATTTTAGTTCACCAAAAGTTGGAAATTGCATATCAGTCTCACCCCAAATGATACGCCACTGGTTTTCTTCAACCATTTGGGTGCTTTGCGCAATTCAGCAGCGGACTGCATTTGATTATGCATTTGGGTGTGAACTGGCGGGCTTTCGGCATACTCCATTCCAGGAAAAGAATCTGCTATCTGCAAAATGTTAGAGTTATTAAAATATATTTTAATAATATATTAAACAATCAATCGTACATAACTGATTATGACTATCTAAATTGAACAGGTAAAAAAATTATATATAGAAATAAAAATTATAAGTACAAAATTATAAAATAGGTTTTAAAACCATTCGGAAATGTTATTGGTTGAAAAATATACCTTTTTTGAAGTTTGGACATGCTGTTGTCCTCCAGTTAACGAGTAGATACTAGCGTGACCATCAAAGCTGCAGCTGGCTATCAGAGAGGGATTCCTAGGACACCAGGCCACTTCGAAATTCCATTGATAAGTCGTCATCATCTCACAAACTACTTCCCCTCCCTGAAAAAAATTATATTAAAAAAAGATTTTACTGGACTTGAAAGAATACTTTCTGTTGCTCATTTACTGCTACTAATGAAAATTTAAAACGCATAATTATGTTATATATGATTTTGAAAGATCCTCAGGCTGAAGTTAGACTGAACGAGTATAGAACTAGAACACGAATTTTGGAGCATAAAAACATAGAAACCGACATATGAGAAGCATGATAAAATTCTCTCCAAAAGTGTATGAATCCACTCTAAGCTCTCATGGATTCACTGTTCTTAACCAGATAATAGATATTAGGTAATATCTGTTCAGAACAAGCATTCGTTTGGTGTAGCGATTTTTTAAATAAAACCCTCTATTTAGAATCTACAAATGTACAAACCCGATTAAAGACACAATTCTGGTCTAATAAATTGTTCTAACGCTGAAATAAAAGAAAACAACATTATAAAAGTACACTCATGAAATAATTGGCTGACACATTTGATTTTTGCAATGACTGAAATCGATTGGAGAATGAAACGATTAGTTCAACGTTCTCGACTGAAAACCCCATTTCAGCATTAAAAAATTGACAAGTTGGAATTATAAGCTGATCCAAAAGAACATCAAATGGAGCTCCAGAATAATTAATAAATACAATATAAAACTTGTAGTACTCTTTTATTGAAACATTTTAGTGACTAGTTTCGACCTACTTTAGCAATTTTTCAAGTTGAAAAAATTAACTTAAAATTAAATTAGTTTTTATTAATTTGAAAAAGTAGCCCATATAAGTGAAGTGGTTTCATCTCCAAAATAGAACAAAATCTTGAATCCTGTCATTTTTTAAAATTATTATGCATAGTTTATTTTATTTTAAATAAATTTTTGTTGAGAATTAATGAACTTGATTGGCACATTACAAAATCAATAAAATATGCCTAGGTAAGATGCCTATAAGAATTATGAAAACATCATACGTTACTGAGTCACGTTTGAAAATGTTAAATCGTGTAATATTTCATTTTCTAAAGGTTAATGTTTCATATTTTTTTGTTACAATCATGATTGACTCAATTTATAAAATAGCCTATAATTATAATAAATACATAGGTTACTATATGAGTCATGAATATACCAACGTACTGGGTCATTAGTATTCGGATTCCAACAGTATATCGTACTGTCTTTGCCAGAGCTCATCAGAAGGTCGGGATCCTTCGGACACCAGGCTAATGAAAGTACTCCCCTGAAAAGAGCGTTCTATTACTTCACAAACTCTACAAATTAGACAGTCTACTGATTTGTCATCAATAGAAGAAATTACAAAGAAATTGCTATTTTTCTGAGGACATTAATTTTCATTATTTCTATAATTGGAAATAGTGGAAATAATTGGAATCAATTACTGGCCCATATGAACAAAACCAGAGCGAATGCTCATGAGCAAGAGCCTGGAACATAAGGTTTTGCTCATGAGCATTAGGTAGAAGCATAAGTATTTGCTCATTTTTATATGAATTAGCTTTACCTTATACTCTTACCTTATGCTCCTGAACTCTGGAGCGAATGCTCACGTATTTTAAAGATTTTTCATCAGCTGAATGGCCTTTGAGCTCTTACTTTTTTTCTATATCTCAAGTAAGTGCTAAATGTGCAAGTAGGAGACACCGCTTGTGTTTGCGTCGTCTGCTCTGTTTTCTATTTATGAATTAAGTTTTAGGTTAGTTGAGTTTAGAGTTTTGGAAAAATAGCGTGAAGGAATGTCATCTCTACAATAATCTTCAGCATAATCTTATAATATAAATAGCCTTCTTATAATCGTCTACACTCTCATCTTCTTAAATGCCTATTTCCTATTTTGTGATGGCTATCTTTATATCAGATAGCTATCTTTTGTAGGAATAATAGTGATGTATATCATGGATGAATCTAAAAAGAGTTTTATAGTTCTCAACTATTGGTTGTGATCGTATCTGGTATAGTTTCCTCTTCCTAATTCATACTAAAATTACGAATTAGTTGAGCCATTTTATTATGAGCAAAAGGTGAAAAGCTGCTGTAGACTAGACTCACCTTTTTTGAAGCTTTTGCTTCAAAAGTTAAGCAAATGCTCTACTTTATTCACACAATTTTGAGTATAAGCTTTTACTTTTGAGCAAATTCTCAAACTATTTTTTTGATAAGCATGATCAAAATGTTTTGCTCACGTTTATTCATAGAAAATGAATCAAATGCTCCATATTTTAAAAGTATAAGCAAATGCTCAACTTTCTTCATATGACCCATTGTATTGAGTAGATGAAACGATGCAACAAATTGTATAATCGTTTCCAAATAGCATAATAGAGACATACGTTTTTGACCACTATATTTGGTCAAAAAATAAAAGAAAACTAGAGAACTAAAAATAGAAGACACATTTACACAGCCTAAAATTCCAGGATTTAGGATTAGACTATATCAAGTTGGAGCAGACAAAATTAGGATCTTAGGAATGTTCTTCAATTCATTACTACATACATTAAGACTATGGATAATTGTTACTAGTACAAAACAGATGAGCCGTCTATTTTAAAACCAGATAACTTACTTTTTTTCGAAAATTGTAATGAGTCATTATGAATTCTACAATATCTACATAGGTTGAATAAGTTTAATCACTGAACTGAAATTATGTATCTTGAGGGCAAAACTGTGACTGTGAAGAAATAAATTGCCAACAAGTTGAATGCACTTTACAACTTAAAACAACATATAATTAATAGCGCTTTAATATAATTGTTTTACGATCCCTGAGGAATTTTAATTTTGTGATATATCTGATTTTGCTCAAAGTCAGATACACAAACCTGGTTGTAAATAGAACAAGAAAAGAAGACAAAATAGACGACTCAGATAAATTTGTTCGTTTATATCTGGACATTGTTTTGATATGAGCTTAGCAGATAGTTGTAACATTGAGATGATTTAGCCTACTTAGTATGCCTCTCCATGGTCTTGATTGGTGTGCTGGCAAATCGCAGATCCCACAGCTGAACGACTGGGTTGGAGTCATCCTCCGATGCCAGGCACAGTTGCGTCGCGATGTCTGGGTGCCATTCCAGAACTTTCCAGCGTACCTAAACCAAAATCATGATATTTAAAATACAGTATATACATTACATCTATTTCTACCTTCAAGACTGATATTTAATGTTGCTTAACTGAATAGACACATTTATACACAATTTTACCTAACAGCTTAAAGAAACTCACAGCGTAAGTAGCAATAAAAAAGTACTTACTTCTTACTCAATTCTTTTAGGGCCGGGTTTTGAGCTCGAGATTTAGCTAAGTTTTAGACTTTGAACAGCTGGAGTCAGAAAATAGGCTTTCCGAAACGGGGCGTAGTCATAGTCAAAATCACGTTTAAATTACATTTCGAAAAACTGGAAAATTGAACACAAAATAAAATAAAGAGAGAATAGTGTAAAGTTTCAGCTATTTTGAATTTCTATATATATAAAAGAGAAATGGCACTGACTGACTGACTGACTGACTGACTCACTCGCAGAACTAAAAATCTACCGGACCAAAAACGTTCAAATTTGGTAGGTATGATCAGTTGGCCTTTAGAGGCACACTAAGAAATTTGGAAAAATTTCCAAAGATACGCCCAAAATCTGCGTTTTTTAGCGTTTTTTCAGCCTTATCGAGAACAAATGAACAGAAAATGTTAAAATTTAGTACAGAAGCTCAGCTAGGGTGTAATAATGTTGTGTTAGAAGGAATTTGAAATAACGCCAAAGATACGCCCAAAATCAGCGTTTTTCCAACGTTTTCTCAGTACTTTGACTTTCTGATGGAATGAAGCATGCTCAAATGAAAAATGCAGGCGAGCGAAGCGAGTCCGCTGATCTCATTTTTGGACGATCCGGTCGGGAGTCCAGGGGGGCGGAGTCCCCTGGCTAGACAGATATGGCGAGCGAAGCGAACCTGACGGCTAGTTCAGGAATATTTCATTTCGTCAAGGAAAAACGTTTCCAATTATAGAAATGAAAAAATAAAGATTCATTTTGCTGCAACTATTTACTGCGACTATGCCCAGTTTTGGAAAGCCAAATTTCTGACTCCAGCTGTTCAAAGTCTAGAACTTACGTAAATCCCGAGCTCGGAAACTGACCCATAGATGAATAGAAAGAGCGATCGAGATGAACTTTGTTACAATTACAGAATTGTGATGAAATACGTTATTGGAATGCAAGCTGTTTTGTAAATAGAACGAGAAAAGTAGACAAACAAAATAGAACATCTAAATGATAAGGGTAATTGTGATTATTGTTAGTTGAATACGTTAAATTTGAGAGAAAGTCTGTTTTTTGAAGAAAATAATAAACAATGTTTAAAGTCTACATCGGTAAATGTACATCTACATTGGTAGATGTAGGCTAAAACTAGGTACATTCTCTGGTTGCCTGTAAAGTCGGTATACGGGCGAAAGTTTTACGTGACAACGACTTTGAGTGGTAAAATAATTTTAATGTGAATATTCATTCGTATAGTAGGAAGTACTGAACGTGGCGCAGTCACAGGAGATTGCTTGCGGCGCCTGCGCAGGTTGACTGCTCCGTTTCACTCTCTCTCCAGGTGAATTCCTTCGGGCTGCTGGGTTGCTGCTGCGTTGCTCACCACTGCTCCTATTCGTGCTCTTTCCAGACGACCGTGAACCGAAACAAACGCTCTCACTCGCTCTCATTGTGAGCGCGTAACGCAGTTTCTTGAAGTGTCACCCGGCAAACCAATTTATAAGACGTTGTCACGTCTTATAACCTTTGTAAAAATAACAAAGAGAGAACAAAAACTTTTTTATGATTTTTTCCTATGAAACTGACTCCAACATTACAACACGTGAACTATTTTCCATTAAAAATGTTGGGTTTTATTAAAATGAACTGTAACTTACTCTTGAATTGCTGTCGCTCAACTTCATAATCGGTTCATTTTTGCGAAGATCCCAGACCACGCACCGGGTGGCAAATGCTGAAGCGAGTATATGTTGCACTGCAAATAGTCAAAATATTGAACATTATTAAAAATGCACAGTACACATAATGGTGACAACACAGTACGTTCCACCAAAGTTTTGTAAAATAAATCGAAATTCAAAACTGTATTACTGAGAAGAATATAGGTTATTATTACTATTTGAAAAAAATTATTGATATAAGAAGGCTAAGAACCACTTGGAGAATATTTGTATGATCCTGGATGGTGATCATCGTGAGGTTAACAAACAAAAATTCCAAGGCAATTGCATGAGTGCTTTCCGAAGTAAAGTGAAGATTTTGATTTGCTTAAAAAATACCTGAATATAATAATTATCATGTCATGTAGTATTCTCTGTGGCCTAATGATAGGCCTACCTGTTTTGTGCTCTCAATAACTCTTATTATCTGTCCCAGCCTAAACATAGGCCTACATTGAATATTAGAAGGTTAAAAATAAATTAGTTAATTTTTTAAAATTTTTATTCTAAAATTATCATGAATCATTAACATCAATTGGAAGTATTGTGGATATAGTCCATATGAATAATCATTGTCCATTGATTAAATAAAATTGATATACTGTATTCAACGAAATTCAAAATATCCTCCATTATTCTCTCTGCACCTTCTACTACGTTGCAAGATACTCCCACTTGCCCGTCTGACTTCGTTGGGCCTCGTTCTGACGTCATCGAATGCTAATTGGATTCTTTGTATCAACTCCTCTCTACTATTCACAGGTTCACAATAGACTTTGTTCTTTATTACTCCCCAAAAGTAATAATCCATAGGTGTGAGGTCGGGTGATCGCGGTGGCCAACTCACTGGTCCACCTCTGCCAATCCACCGCCCAGGGAAATTATTATCCAACCACCCCCGTACATTTCTTCCGAAATGGGACGGTCAGCCATCCAGTTGCAGCCACATAATCCGCCTCAAATCAAGAGGCACGTCTTCGAGCAGCTCGTGAAGCTCATTCATAAGAAAGTTATGGAAAATTTCTGAATTTAACCTTCTTGGAAAAAAATGAGGTCCAATGACATACTCGCCAACAATACCAGCCCAAACATTCACTGAGAATTGTTTCTGGAAACGATGAGGTCGTGGTGTAAGTGGATTTTCAACTGACCACGTATGCATATTATGGAAATTCACAGCACCACTTCTTGTGAATGAGCTTTCATCCGACCATAAAATTTCCGGAATACGTTCAGCAAGGATCCAGTCACAAAATCTTATTCTCGCTTCAAAATCAGCATTACTCAAGTCCTGTACTGAAGTGTCATGAAACGGCCTTAGATTATTTTTTTCAGTACTCTTTGTATTGTAGTCTTCGAAGCATCTAGTATTCCAGCCGCCCGCCGAATGCTGGAACGTGGATTTTCCTCAAAATATTGTACAACACGATCATTTGAAGCTTCAATCATTGGAGCAGGTTTTTCGCGTCTATCAGCTACCCCAACACCCCTTCCATTCCTAGATCTTTGCATCAATCTTGAAAAGGTGATGTAAGAAGGATGTTGTCGATGAGGGAAGCGTCTTCTGTAAAGTCTCTCCGCCTCTTTTGAGTCGTATGCACATTCTGCATATACCAATAGCATGTCTGTATACTCAATTGTGGAGAATTTCATGTTGATAACGATAATAAACACGGACACTTGATAACTTATTGAACTTGAGTAAAAAAAGACTTATCATACTAATAAACTAAAAAAAAACTCAAACAAACTACACTCGAAAACAATACTTTAACTAAAATATAAACTTGGAAACAGAAAACAACAAAACTGAAATAGTGAATTGGAAAAATCAAACACTCATGAAAAAACTAGACTTAATAACTCAGGAACACAAACGAACGAACTGGGAAAACTTGACTATTGACTGGAAAGACATCATTATTGACCGACTGGAAGCACGTTACTTTTCATACAATGATTGCGAGAATTGTCTCTATTGTTGGGTGAGCATTAGAAAAACTTTTTATTCTATCAGAGCAGCTGATTAATGAACAGATTGATTTTTTCTTCTCACTCAATTGAATCTCAATGGTATGAATTTAAAACAACGAAAAGATGACTTTAGGGTGCTCTTCTTGAAAATTTTAATTTTTTTACACTCTAGTTTTGAAATTTTCCTGGAAAATTTATACTCATTCGATAGTTTATAAAATGGCAAAGTTTTTTCATTATTGGAAAAATATTGTTACCGTGGAAAAAAATCAAGAAAAATGTGTCTGAAGTTTTCAAAAAAACTTCAAAAATCACTCTTTTTCAACTTTGACCACTAAAAAATACTACTCAATAATCGACTTTGGCATGTTTTATACTTCAAATCAATGTGAAATTTTGTCCTCTTTTCAACGATGTCCTTAAAATTCACTTAAGACCAATGGTTCTTGAGATATTGACGATTTAATGACTGGAAGTACGCCTACTTGAAAAATATCGAAAAATCGATATATCTCGAAAACGAAGGTCATTAGGAGAAAATTTTACTGAACATTTTTTGTTGCAAATTGCATGTAGAATCTATTGTAGCCGGGGTTTACACCTTATCTGTGACACCCTGTATATGAATGCCTTAGGTGGGCCGTCCACTAGAATCTTTTTCGTCCGAACTAGCATCGGCCGAAAACTACCGAACGCGACCTAACGACCCAGCCGATAACGTACACAGCCGTCTCCGGCCGATCAATTTTTCGATCCGAATTGAATGAGATTTTCCGGCTCTATCCGGCAGAGGTAACTAGTCGAGCTGAGACAACAAAGTGTTCCTAACCTAAAATTGTTTCACAGTTTCGCTTGTTTTTGTTTTTTGAAGTTGTTCTGTTTTATAAAGTTGTAACTATGGACAATGAAAAGTTGATAAGTTTGGTTCAAGAGCATGTTTCATTGTTGAATACGGTTCCAGTGGACGATTACCCTAAGACTTAGTTTTATATATAATTGATATTTACAATACAGTATTTTTAGCTTAAAAATATATTTATATTCGTAGAAAGATTTTTACTCAATAAAACCTTCAAAGTTTCAATGAGAAGCCGTGGAGAAGGATACATTATAAGAAAGTCTTAGTCTCATCTAATACCAACAGCATATTTACACATGCCGTCGGAAATATTGTTGTAATGTCAAAGGTATAAATTAATCACTGCTAAACTTTAAATAAACTGCTATACGAGTTCAATAATAAACAATGATGAGAAGTATCACCTTGTTTGTTCCATGCAAGCCACAGAACGTCATCATTGGGTTGTGATTTAGCACCAGGTGTCATAGGTGTGTTAGTATTATTCAAGTCCCAAATAAATATTTCACTTTCGGATGCTCCGGAAGCTAGCAAATTCGTCTGAAACAAATCAAAATTCACATTTGAAAACCTGGATATAAATATTAGCGGTTGGATTTGTAGCATAAATAAGCTATAACCTTAAACCAGTAGAAGGTTATAGCTTAATTACTCTAAGATTCATACATGAGTAATTATGGAATAATTTATTATATTAATCAATAACAAATAAAGCTGAAACGCTTGACAACTCAGTATATTAGGAAGGGTTATAGTTTGTGTAAAATAAGTTGAGACTTGACCCTCCATCCCAAGAAATTACATGGTCGCCAAATCTTGTAAAATTGCAACTTTCTCAAATTTCCAATTCAACGTCAGAATTGGATGTAGAATATCATCCCCGATATCCTAGTAGTGCTAGAAAAGTTTCAGGATTGAAGGATCAAAAGGAAACTCAACTTTTGATATAATTGGAAAAATTTTTTTCTTCAGAATATCACTTCTCAGAATCATGGGGCGTCGTAATGCGTAATAATTTCATATCAAATTAACGGGGGAATGTCTCCTTTCTATTGGTGTCTGGATAATTTTTATCCGACCTATAGTTACTTTTTAATTAATGATTATGTTCGTCAATGTCGAGACATTACGAGCAGAAAACATGATATTTTCGACATGCTAGAAACTTTTTTGTTTCAAAAGATAGAAGTAGGTGGTGAAAGCGAGAAAGTTTCTCAGAAATAATTGAAATTATTTTTCCAATGGTCAAACGTACTCGGAACAACGTATTTTGGCCTCTCAGGAGTTTCAAAGTCAAGGATAGCGGCTGAATAGTGTGCCACCATAGGCTATCAATAGCTGGGATCAACAAAAACAAAATACAGAACGATTGAAAAATTCATAAACTGCAAGCCACATGATTATAAATAGTGAAAATGACAACCTCGCTTCGAATAAACCAAGCAGTGTTTCATTACAGCCTTTCTAGAGGCAATCAGCTGCTTACGTTTCAAATAATATTCAGTCAAATATCTCGTAAATGTCCAGCTTTTAGCATACAATTTGGTACACAATGCATACCATGCAGCCGCTCTCTGAACTTTAAAATTCATTGGAGACCAAAATACGATCTTCCGACTACGACTTGACAATTGAAAAAATAGTTTCAAGTATTTCTGAGAAACTTTCTCGCTTTCACCACCCACTTATCTTTTGAAAAAAAAAAACGTTTCCAGCATGTCGAGAATTTCATGTTTTCTGCTTGAAATGTCTCAACATTGACGAACATAATCATTAATTAAAAGATAACTATTGGACGGATAAAAATTATCCGGACACCAATAGAAAGGAGACATTCTCTCCGTTAATATGATATAAAATTATTTTGCATTACGACGCCCCATGATTCTGAGAGAAGTGATATTCAAAAGAAAAACAAATTTTTGCGATGTTTCCAATTTTATCATAAAAGTTAAATTTCCTTTTAATCCTTCAAATCTGGATCTTTTCTAGCACTACTAGGATATCGGGGATGATATTCTACATCCAATTCTGACGTTGAATTGGAAATTTGAGAAAGTAGCAATTTTACACGAATTGGCAACCATGTAATTTCTTCGGATGGAGGGCCAAGTCTCAACTTATTTTACACAAAGTATGGGATGAATTATGCTATAGTGAGATGCACGTTATAATGGTATTTGATTAGTATTTGTGTTACTATATTTGTCTGTTATTCGACAAAGCAAATAGCGTTATCGGCAGCCAGATCGTTTTTCAACAATGTAGAATATTTGTGCAACTAGTGCGCAAGTGACAGTTTGCTGCACCGAAAGAAACGTCGCCGAGCCGTAGGCGAGGGCGGAATGGCTTCTTGAGTGCAGCAGAGGAACTGTGCTCACGTATTTCACATTAAATTTGTCCTACAGTTACTATTGAATATGAGAAGTGGTTGATTATGGGTAAAATGATTGCTGAAATCCATCAAATGTTTGTCTGTATAATCTTGTTATTAATAACAACTTTTATTTATTTTATTTAAACTTGATAACCCTATTGAAAATTAATAATCGATAATTTATTCAAATTAAAAATGAAATTGATTTGAAAATTTGAATAATTTTGAGTAAATCTTAATTTCTAAATAATTTTTCAACCAATCAATTTATGAATGAAAAAAATATCATTTTAAATAATGAATAATCAAAAATATTCATAATGTATAATTTAATGAGTTCTCATTTTTATTTATTTGAAAATCAGAAAAAATATAGATAGAACAAATTCGCATTCAAAATACACGCCAACAATGTCAACAGCTGATTGGGATGGCTGCAAGATAATGCGCTAAGTATTAAGAGTACGCAAAGTAATACTTTGCGCACTAGAGCGGAAAAGTGATTCTTTGCGTTCTGTAATCAGTGCAGGAATGGTCACTTTTCAAGGTAACTGTAGGAAAATATAATTAATTAACAAAATATTTTATCTCAATTGTGAAAATTTATCATTTAATCATTGAGAAATATTTCTTATTGACGAATAAAATATAATTTCTAATATTTGAAACAAGATGAACAGTTCATACTACATCAGATATACCGGTATCAGCTATCCTCCATAGAAAGCAGTGGCAAGGCAACGCTGTTCTCCTATCTTACTCCACTGTCATTATAACGTGGACCTCAGTATGATAAATAATGTTTTCATCTTCCAACAATTATTACGGACCTGTGTTCCGCAAGGGTCATTTTAACTTGAAAAGGTTTATGAAAACTTGACAAACTGAAACCTTGACGTAATAAAATTTTGAAGAATTGACAGTTGGCCTATAACCAACCATCCTCAGTCAATTAAGAATCTACATGCAGAATTCAAGTTAATCAGTCCAGTAGTTCAGTCGTGTTGATGCGTCAAGCATTATTCTCCTTTCCCGTACGTGTATAAGCCAGTTCTTTACTTTATTATAGTATAGACTAGCAGGTAACCCAAGGGACCATTTTGAAACTTGACAAACTGAAAACTTGACTGAGTGGAATATTGTAGAGTTTGAAGTTGGCATAGAACCATCCTCAGTTAATTAAGAAACTGTATGCAAAATTTAAAGTTGAATTCAGTCCAGTAGTTTAGACGTGATGATGCGTCAAACATAATTTTCATATCCCGTATGTGTATAAGCCAGTTCTTTCCTTTATTATAGTAAAGATAAATTCTTGATACTAACACATCATAACTTGATACTAACATAATAACAAAAGTGATATAACTCAAATCTTGTTCAGAAACCTTCCTCAACTTGATGTCAACCTGACAAAATTGGACTGACTATTGATTTAGTTACCAATTTTAACCATCTGTTTCGAAGAGGTAGTTTCTCTAGATCAATGTACCTAGAATACGTATTCTAGGTACCTTGCTCTAGGTTATAGTTCTATATTAACATAGTTATGAATTCATGTCCCATGAATTGAATTTTAACATTAATTCTGAAAAATCTGGGAGCAAAATTAAAATTCGGGCTTCAAGGTGCACGAGATTGATATTTTTAGAATCTATGTGCACAATTTGAATATCTAAATCATTCCCGTTATGCAATCCCGGTATGCAATCCACAAGTTGACATGTTTTGATGGGAACAAACACAACCCTACTCTCTCTTATTATATAGATTAGGCTTAGCACCTATTAAATCTTCTTTTTTCAACAAGTTTACGATATAAAAATAACAATGTTAACTTAGGCAATTACTCAACAGAATTGATAATTGAAAATAGTGTAGTAGAGAGGGTTTTTTCTGAATTGAACTACAAAATCATCCTTATTCACACATTTATTGAAATCAAATCACTTTTTATTCTCCGAAATGAACTTTATAATCAATTTTAATCGTATTAATATAACAAGAATACCCCTAGAAGACTATCAAGAAATAAACATAAACATAAAAATATAAATCTTATTACACTTTTTTAAAATGTTTACTTGTAAACATGTTTCAACATTGTCATTTTCAAGCGAGTATGAAAATGACATCATGTTGAAGCATGATGTGAATAAAAATTAAAAACGGGTACTTGGATTTCTATTTTTACTTCTTGGTAATTAAGAGCAGCCCAAACAGAAAAATTAATTTGTAGGCGGATCAACCCTATAAGACTTTACGCCTGTGTGTAGGAGTATTAGAATGATGATGACACACGTAAAGATAAAGGTTTAAATAAGAGATTAAAACCTAGTAGGCCTACCTAATAGAAATTATCAACTGTTAACGGTTACATCAAGTTCAGGATGCACTTGAGCCCACACGGCCGAGTATCTGGAGTGCTGCTGGAAAAACGAAAACAAGGTATTCAGGGTGTTAAGACACATAACACCGCATCGTTGTTCCGTTCTCGCCGCAGCACGGGGATGGATTGCCAAGCTTCATACGTCAAAGTGAAGGTTTGTATGTTGAAAGAATCATCGAGGCCTACCTGATATGAATTGAAATCGAGCCCTCTGACGGGGCCTGTGTGCGTGTCTCGCACGGCCAGCAGGGATTCCTCGCCAGCGAGCAGTTTGGCCGCATTGTAGATCTGCAGTCGGCCTCCATCGCAGCCTCCCACGATCACACCCCCTGCCCCGCCATCACCTCGCCAGTTCCAGCCACCCCACACTATCCGATGGAACCTGCATCAACAACCAAAACTCATCAATATAAAAATGTGCAACACTACTCATGAGTTGCAGCAAGCGAGAACAAATATAATTTGGGATTAATTTATTCCCTCATAGAATTACAAGTTTGTACAAAATAATTCAGTTACAATAAGATAATAAACATGAAGATTGATTACATTAGACTACTAGTTTTGTCTAAATTGAAAAGTGAAATCCATCAAGAAGAATGCAGCTTAAATGGACTCTTTGCTTTTTCTTACAAAAAGTTATTTTATTGACAGTGACAGCATTTCAAGCAGTTACTTGTAACATTTCAACAGTTTGAGTTGAATAAGCTCAGTGATATCTAAATGAGACATTGTGTTGGAGAGTTCATAATCGATGTTCTATTTCTTATTGTTCCTATCTCGTTCTAATCTACTTGTTCATTTGTTTATGTTTCTAAATTTGCGTTTGTTTGTAGTTTAAATTATTTAGAATGTTATTTCAAAGCTTCACAAAAAATTGAATTTACAGTACAAGCCTAAACAATGACCATTGTCTATGCCTTCCAGGTTAAATCGAGTTAAACTGAGTACCTAGCTTGACTTGCTGTAGTGGCTTTCAATTCCAAATCGAGGCCAGGCTCTGATAGGTTCAGTCCATATAATTCCAATGATGCGGAAGTACTGAAAGAGGCATCAAGTTGTTGAGCGGCGGTGCCTGTAGCTAGAAGTACAGGATGTTGTTCTTTAGGTGACCATGCTAAAGTTACTGTTCGATCCAACTCCTTGACTTTCATCTTGATCTAAAACCAATAGTTAAGTTATACGATCAATATTTTTTGCACGAATATACTAGCACCACTGCATATTAAAGATTTGATCATATATTTTATGAGAGATGTGTCGAAATATATATGATCTAATGAATGACTATGTAATGGGAATTATAGGTTAGGTGCTACTTCAGTCAAGAAATCTTGAGACATCTCCATCGACATAAAAAATAGGAATTTCATTAATAAAACATACTTATTACAAAATAAAAATAACTAATGTTATGGTAACTTAGATACAAGTTGAGATATTTCATATAGGTAATCTGTTGTGTTTGTGTCGTATAATAACGAGGACCCGGCAAAACTACGATATTACTTTCAAGCAATATAAAAAGTGCAATATCCAATTTTTAGTGCTGGGTGCAATTTTTAGAGTGAAAACTCCATTTTTAACGATCAAAAATGAATTTTCAATATAAAAATGTGTTTTTCTTCATTCTTTAATTTTGTATGTGACATACCTAACCTATAATTTTTAGAATGATAGGTACCGTAATATAATAGGCCTATACTACCCAGCAATACATTACATTCCATCTACTTAATTTATTCATAAATAATTTATTTGAGTTAAAGTTCTTATAATTAAGTGTCTTTGATATGTACTTTACGCATGATCTATAAAAACCTTATTGAAAATTGTGGAACGTACGTTATGATTGAAGTGAATTTGTAACTAAAAGCTAAGTAACAAATCTTATCACAAATATTTAATCAAATAGACACAAGAGTTTTCAATGATTTTCAATTTAAAGCGATATTAAAATACATAAATATTATTTACCAGTTATTCTTTTAACTCGATTAAACTCTATTTTAATTGTTCCAACAGCAACATCACCGAAACACCTAACCGAACTACAAAATACAACGTGGCGTCAGCAGCTGAACTGCTTTGAGTCAGCTGTTTTTGACACCCGGTCACTAATCACAAACGTCAACAAAAAATATACCTTACAATAATTGTTATTAACAACTGCAATCAGAATATAATTTCAATTTCATATCCAGTAAGACTTGAAAGATTCATACATTTACTTGATTATCTCCGAAGTATCGAGAGATGGATATGAATAATATAATATACTGAAGTCAGTGTTGCCATAATAGTTCTTACTGTCTATTGGCACAGAATAAGTACTATTGGTGAATGGCTTTTGGCGGCAATATTATTAGGAATTTGAATTATTGACAGACAAAAAATATATTTAAAAAAAAAATGTACTCAACAAAGTAATAATCTTATATACTCATTTTCAATAAAAAACAACAACAAAGAATAAAAACAACCTCATGAATACACTAAGCCTTAATATTTAGAAAATGGGCTGCATGAGAAAAAATACCTGTGCGCAAACCAGAGTTGCATAATTATTATAAGTTTAGAATTTTTTTCTTAGAATCTATTTATTTATTCAAGTAAGTTACAATATATTCTGGTTCATACACGAATTTACAATAAATTACAGTATAGCAGCTAATTATGCAACAAATTTCACATATTATGAAAACTTAATTACAATGAAGATTGAATGCAATATTAGAATATTAATAATATAGTATTGTAATGTAACTACATAAATCGGCGTTGTTTCAACAATGAATAAATTATAATTCCAATGAATAAAAAATATACACCACACTATGAATTATATGTGTTGGGGTATAAGTAATTAGTTGCTTATTGCGTGTTATAATTAAGTTACTATTTACAAACTTCATTCACTGATATCGGATTAAAGTTTTTTATAATAAAATTAGTGAAAATTCATAATACAAACAAAATTATGGAATTAGTAGATAAATATTAATGTTCTATTAAGGATAATAATAAGAGAGTTGATTTTAAGAAAAAATGAAAAACAGTAAAGAAAAGAATGAAGAATAAATAGTTTCTATATTCACAGTCCAACTAAATTTTCACAATTTTCCACTCCAATATCAACCAACCAGGAAAATAAACTTTTCTTGAACCTGTGTCTATTGAATAAATTCTTCCCTAATGTAACTTGGTATTGAATTGTAAATTTTTGGTCCCAAATATATGTAGTTTCTTTGTCCAAATGTAGTGTTCATCCTTGGTACTATAAAATTCGTGTTTCTCTGCCTTGTTCGATGGTTATGATCTGCCAGTCTTATGTGTTCGTTGTTTCTCATCATTCGCGTGATGGTAGCCTGTCTTACACTCAGTACATTACTGTCCTTGAAAAGAATGTTCGTGGGGAATTGATTCTCCTTGAAGCCTATTATTTTTAGTATTCGTTTTTGAAGTTTATAGAGAGGTTCAACATGTATAAAATTCGTAGCTCCCCAGATAGTTATGACGTATCTTATTAAAATTGATTGCACTAAAGAAAAATAAACAGTTTTTAATGTCTCATAGTTGAGGATTTTACGGAGTTGATAGAATTTGTAGAGAAGCTTCCTGATCCGGGTAATTGATAGATTAATGTGCTTGTCCCATTTGAATTTGTTGTCCACTATTGTTCCTAAATATTTTATTTTATTGACTTTTTGAATTGAAGGGCAATCACAAGGGTTGTTGGTGCTTCCACAGTGATGCAGGATTATTGAAGAATCCGGTGGTCTCGTCCGTTCTGTCAGAGAAAAGGCTAAAAATTTCGTTTTTGTCGCATTTACAGTAAGCAAATTCTCTCTCAACCATTTATCGACTTTCATCAATTCTTCCTGTGCCAGATTAAAAATTTCTCCCAGGTGTTTCCTTCAAATAGTACACACGTATCATCAGCAAAAGCTATTACTCTTCCTCTTATCTTAATTGAACATAGCTCATTTGCATATGCCAAATACAGAATTGGTCCAAGAACTGTTCCTTGGGGAATCCCAAACTTCATCGTTTCCTCTGAACTGGGATGTTCTTCAACCTTGACTTTCTGATCTCAGAGGTATGATCTAAACCATTCTAGAGGAACTCCTCTAATTCCCATGGCTTCTAATTTCTTCAGCAGCAAACTGTGATTAACAGTGTCAAAAGCTTTTGCTAGGTCCAGGATCACTGCTGCACATTTTTTGTTATTTTCTAGCTTATCTGTGACAAAATTTGACAATTCTAATACCGCATCTTCTGTACTCCTCCCCTCACAAAAGCCAAATTGATTCCTAGATAGTAAGTTGTTTTTTCCATGTAATTCACAAGACGTTTCTTTACCAGTTTTTCCAAAATCTTGGACATATTGCTTATAAGTGAAATAGGCCTGTAATTGGTGGCATTTGTTTTGTCGCCTTCTTTATGTAATGGTCTAACACATGTCTCTTTCATAGCTTTTGGAAAAATTCCTTCCGACAGACTTAAATTAAATATGTGAATTAATGGTTTTACAATTACATTTTTTATCGACTTCAATGTTCTATTATTGATTCCATCAAGTCCTGGAGCACTGTCATTTCGCAAACTACTAATAGCTTTAAGAAGCTCATCTCCAGTTACTGGGTGAAAGTAGATGGAGTGTAGATTTATTGTAACAGGTTTATATTGGGATATGATTTGGTCAAGTGGTTTTCTCAAGGAATCTATTATTGTCTCCGCCATTTCTTCACCTACATTTGTGAAAAAGTTATTCATGTGGTTGAGCACAGTTTCTGGATTTTCCTTTAGATTGAAAATTGCTTGATAGAGAGAAAGGAAACACTAATTTTGATGCATTCAGAATCTTATTTTATATAATTATTACATACAGTAAATTATTGGATGGATCAAAAAAAGGTTAATCAGTGTAATGGTGCATACAGATTTCAAGAACAGTAGATAAGTGCAAGTGAGAAACAAAAATCTTGAAAGAGCAATAGGAATACTCAAACTAAACGCAACCTGCAAGTGCACGCTTTGAACGGAGGTTGCGTTCAGTGTGAGCAGCTACATGCAAGTAACAATGTGTTTCAATGAGACTTTTCAGATTTTGTTTTTCGCCTCATGCAGGATTCAAGATTAAACAAGCACTTTCTCATATACGCATATAATGACTGTAATCACACCCTTATTATCATGAAATGAATATTCTAATTCTAAAATTTCAAAGTAGCACTACACATACAGAAGTTTTGTGGAATTTCTCAATACCTTGATCATTCATCAACTTAACATTTTACTTCATTCATGAATAAAGATTTATACAAATTTTGAGAAAAAGTTTTTCTTTACAGTTAAAGAATAAAAACTAATACGCCCATCATCATAGGTATTTAATTTTTTTTCAAGTCTCACTGTTGTAAGCTCATTATAAACTTAATAAGAATTTCTTGATTTTTTTGGGGATAGTATTGAGATTATTCAATACCGTACCTATATGTATTGAGAAAAAATACTTTAAGTAATTGAGAAACAATCCCTATGCGCTTATTATTCTATGGTAACCTTGTTTGCTGGAGCTTAATTACTTAAATAACTACATATAAGAATAAGTGATAGATCATTCGTTCAATCAAGTCAGTTTAGCCAACTTATTCAGAAGTAGCCTTATAAAGTTACCTAGGCGGCCTTTACGAATACAAATTGAGTGAAATATTTATCCTGGCGGCTTTCAAATAAGTAAACTCATTGATTATTTCAGACGCCTTCCTATATATTAGCACACTAGTTACACCATTTATTATATCCTTTACCAGTGAAATAGAACTCACAGACAACCTAGGTACCGTATTTAAAAACAGTCTATTACTAATGAACAGTTAGCTTATACTTTGATATTGATGGTATTTATTCATACTCTGTATTCGATATTCCTTTGAAGTTATACAATTATTCAGGCTTCCATTCAATTTCTACATTCTAATGATTTTCAGTAAGTAGAATTATTATTCTAATGTTTCTCTTTAAAGGGTGGAAAACTTGAAGTAGGTATGAGTTTTTCATACCAATAAAAATAACTTCCTTTTTCATTCTACACACTTGGACCTATACATTTGTTTATTATTTTTATCATGTAATATGTTCATTTCTAAATGATTTTTTTTTTCAAGAACTCGAATGATCTATTCCTGCTTTTGTAGTTAATTTAACTTTATGTTAAATTGTTATTGTTGTGCAAAATCTCAAGGTGATGCCAATGTAATTAGCTATGATTATGCTTTTCTGAAAAAATAAAGAGCATTGTTTTATCTATAATTTGAGTAATGGATTACAGTAGCTGAATGAAGAGAACGGTTTATCCAAAATTAAGTCAAGTGAGATGTCCGAAGTATGATCATGTTCACATTACATCAATCTTCACTTCAAAGTGCATAATAATCGGTTATCAGGCGTGCCTGGTAATCTATAGCAGGTGATAAAGCGTTCTAGTTCTACCTGGTCTCAGGTTATATACATCAGAATTTCACCCACAGGGATTTTGAATTAGGCCTCTACATTTAAATTGTGGCAATCGGTAGATATTGTTGATCAAAAACTAAAATTAATCAAAATTAATTTTTTCTTAAAATTTCACTCATTTTTTGAAAAAATCAGCACTCATTGAAGATAGAGAGCTCCGAATGCTTTCAGTTTATTTGAAATTTTCCAAAAGTTGACTCTAAACGTTTCTGAAAGTTATCTTAAAAAGGTAAAAGTGAGGTTTTCTGTCCGATGTTTGGATTTTGCGGTACCGTAGTTAGCATATATAGCTGAAAATTGGAAAATAATGAACTGAAAATACGAGGTATTTGGGCCACTCTGTAGCACAAGGAAATTTTGTATTAAAAAAAAAAAACATTGGGTCTAGGCTTTTCTTATATATCCAAACAGTATTATATTAGAAAATCTGAATCAAAATATATTTTTCAAGCACCAATTCGTAAGCCTATATTATACCGTACTTAGTAACTTGATTATATAGCAGGCCTGTCACTCCTAATGACAAATATTGATACTTTGGACTGGATACAAGTTAATTATTCGATTTTTTTAATATTGACTTCATTCGATTTCATCAATCGTTTTATGAAATCCTATATTCTCTATCTAATTCTTGGAATTCTTGGAATTATAAATAGTTTTTGTATTTATGTTTCTTGTCTCACATCATTTTTCTGTATTATTAAGTCTCAGCAATGTTTTCAGCAGTAACTATGTTATGGGGGAAATGGCAAATTTCACAAAACACATATTTATTGGAAATATAAATTATATAATCATTAACTATTTTGGTGAAGGCTACTCGTATTTATGTGGAAATTAAAAAAAATGAAGTCCCTTTTTAAAACTTTATTTTATTACTCACGACATGATCCGACACGTAAATGCCATTTTCAAGTGAGTATGAATCCTACTTTAGTATTGGAAAATTAATTATTGAGTGTGCTTTATAAACCATATATTTCTTCATTCACAAAATAATAGTAAATTTTTACTGGACTATATTCATTTTATAATTTATAAATTAATCAGTGCTATCATCGGTACAATTACTGGGCTTTAAGTAAATGTAATCATCAGTATCTTACTTCAAGTGATGAGCAGGAAATATTTCTCTGCTCATACTGTATACTAAAATAACTGGGAAATTGTTTTTACGAATATTGACTAATTTATAGTTTAATGGTGGCCCTATTTGGGTACTGTACCAGAAAGACGAGTCTTACTGTAAAAATTTATTGAATCTCATTGGAAATTAGCGCTGAAATATCAAAAAACTGAGTTGAATTTTGTAACTATAGTAGGCACGTCTTTCACTGCGATTCCTATTTTCGACAAAATATGTAGCAAAAGACTTGTAATTTGAGACACCACTTGAAGGTTTCATTTTTTTGCTTAGTGTTGAGTCCACATAATTTTCAGGCTTATGCATGGGTAATTGGAAGGATGATGGTGAGAGATGATTGGACCTACATCTTCAGGTGGATTCTGAATCACCGGGATGCGTCTTTCAAACCCATGAATGGTAGCCTATTTAGCGCTGAGTCAACTTTTCAAAAGTGGTCACCTGTGAAATTACAACACATCAGGCATGAACACTGCTGTTGGCTCCCGCTAAACTAATAATAATGTGAGATTCACGTCATATAAGGTCAGCACCTGATTAACATTGGTTTGCTATTATTTTTTGTCATTTGACAAATCAGATAGCTCCATCATTTGTCTTTTCTAGCTCCGCACCGGTGTCATTTTTTTGCAGGCTATTCACACATTTAATGGGTTAAGAGAATATTTTATCTTAATATGAAAATTCACTTTTTTGGTGAATATAATATACGAGAATCAACTATTAATATTACATCGGGTATAAAGGATGACCACGAGAAGCATTTAAATTTTAGAAATTAAAAAACAATATTAATTTTCCAAGATACTATTCATTCAACTTGAGTAAGATAGTTGTGAGTATATGCCATTTACTTTATGCAAAAGAGAATTATGTCAGGGAGGTGACGTCCTTCTTCCCTGAGGCAATTTTCTATTCTGTCCAGGAATCTCTCTGATTTCAAAATTTTTGGAGATGTGCACTGCCCTCCTCGATCTTTACCTTTACAAGTGTGATTTTTATTTGTGGGGAAATTTGAAAGAGCAAGTTTATCAACATAATCCTCATACTTTAGACGAATTGAAAGCGGCGATACGTACTGGTGTGTTGATACACTGGAACGAGTGCAGGAGAGCTTCCTGGTCAGAATAGACAATTGCCTCAGGGAAGAAAGACGTCACCTTCCTCACATAATTCTCTTTTGCATAAAGTAAATGACATATACTCACAACTATCTTACTCAACTATTCAACTCAAGTTGAATGAATAGTATTTGGAAAAATTAACATTGTTTTTATATTTTTTAAATGTAAATGTTTCTCGTGGTCACTCTGTATTTGGGATGATTTCAATCACTCTATTTACTAAAGAAGGGGGTGGGAAAAATTGGCAACCATGCCGTCCAATTATTTCCACTAACATATTTATATAAAATAGAGTGAAACTTACTATACAGATTTGATTATTCATCGATGCCATTATTGTTCTGACAAACTATTCATTTTTATATTATCAGCTCAATAATGTCATATGGCTTTGATCAGTGCTTCTCAACCTTTTTCCACGTGAAGGTGAAGGAAGGTGATGAGCCAAAACTCTTTGCACACAAAAGACAAAGATATATACTATGGCGACCACTTGTAGTGACATGGTACTAGCTACCAGTAGTGACATCTCGCAAGGAATAATTTACATTGAAAATATATTAATATATTTTGAAATTGACTGACAAGTCAGTTGATCATATTTTTTGATCAATAAGTTAACAGACTTTGATATTGGAATTGAATGAAGACATCATGTTTTTATCAGTAGGCCTAGTGGTAGCCTATTGGAGAGGAAACTTGGACGTGTCCAAATAAAAACTGTTCTGATAATTTTTATTACATTTCTTCGCATCTTACTTCCAACAATATTATCCAATACAGTGATATATGGCTTAATAATTTTTATTGATATGAGAAAATAAAAATAAAAAGATAAAATTATAGTAACAATAATCTTATACTAATAAAATATCTTGTTCGGCGGCGCATGAAAAAAATTTCCCTAGTGCAAAGCACGGGTTACCTGCTGGTCCACTATAATTTCAACGTGTATGGAGGCAGAATCAGAGCCTCTGCAACCACCGGGCCATCACCGAGCAGCCATTTGCTCACCCTTCTCTTGTAGACGGCAACGGCTACATCCCCCAGTTGCAAGAATTTGAACCGAGAAATTCCGGTATAGACAGTGGTAGTAGGATGATATTGAATTTTCATGGTAGTGGGGGGGGGGATTTAGATTTTATTATGCAACCTGTCTCTGGCGGGATAAGTCAAGTTCAATTACTGTAAAGAATATTTTTCTCTAATAAAGAATAGAATATTTTTAAGGCTGTGCAAAGGCTAAAAATAAGCTTTCTACTGGTGATATTTTTCACAGTTTTTCGTTTCGTATACTATCAAGCTATCAAAATTAAAAAGTTTTTTCAGGAAAAAACTACCCAAATGCATAGTTCAGTCTCTGCCTAAGGTACTGTATACTAGCCACTCATTCTATGAATGAATAAATTCATAAATAAATACCCAAACTGGTTGTTGGAAATAGCTAGCTTTATTGCTATTGATGTTGTTTGTAAATAATCAACTTGACAGTGTATGACCTGCAAGTTGAGCACAGAATCAACGAGAAGGCAGCCCGTAAGCAATAACCTGTCTATTCCCCGATTTCGTCCCACCCTGAACCTGACCAGAACACCTAATAAAGGCTTCGAAGGGCAAGTAGTCAAGATTGGAATAAATTTGGTAAGTTTTTGCTCTTTTTTTATTGTTCATTAATGCAGAGTTTAACTGTACAAATAACCTGGCTCAAATTGAAGATTAAATTTTGCCCCTTGTTTGTATTTGATTATTTAAATAGTAAATTACAGTCCTCTGGTAGCTCTAGCCTGAGCTTTGTTCAGAACATTTTATGGTCCTCCAGGCTGGATGAATTTAAATTTGTAATTTGTTGATTAATTCACACACATTGGATTTAAGCAGTTTTGTATTTCGTCCAATAAAATCAGAATCAAAGGCAGGTTGTATTGCGATTTTGGATGGGTTTTGCAGTTCAATCAATGCATTGAAGAGATTGCAACTCACTGATTTGTCAGACTCGATATTCCTCTATCATGGCTTGAGATTGCTGGATCCAAGTTCTCGTAGAAATTTTGAATCGGCCGTCCGTGACAAGGCTATGCCAACTTATACCAATTATGTCAAATTCATTGAAAAGCAAATTAAGACTCTTCCTTCTGATGAGAAACAGACTGAATCGTTTAATATGGAGCACTAAAAGGATAATAAATCAAAGGTGTTTGTGGTTCAATCTAATGATTCATCTAACAATGCATCTAGTAAAAATCCCAATTGTCTGAAGTGCTCAAAACTGGGTCATCGGTTAGTAGATTGTGCAAGTTTCTTGAAAATGACTCCTTGGGATCGTTATTGTTTAATTAAAGGAAAGTTTTGTTGTTTTCGTTGTCTTGATGTGGATCATTTGAGTAGAAATTGTCGTAGTAAAACTCAGTGTGCTCAATGTCGAGAATCTCATCATTCTTTATTGCACTTTTCCAGATCAAGTTCCAATGAAGGTGTTGCATCCTCGTCGAACTCCAAGGCAGGTGGCACATCACCTATTAGTTGTTGTTCTACATCCAACGATGTAGAAAATTCGACCGGTGTGTTGTCGACCGTCACTGCACATGCTCGAGATTGTAATGATCAGCTTTGTGATGTTCATTTCTTGGTTGACACCGGGAGTCAGTGTCATTTTGTTACAGCCAAATTGTGTCGGCGTTTGAGACTACCATTCCAGCCCATGAAAACTGTTGTTCGTGGATTCGGTGGTGGTACTAGTGAAGTTCGAGGTCGTACTTGTGTGTCGATTCAGTCAAAGTTGGATCCTACCATCAAGTTTTCGATGGATGCCACAGTGGTAGATAAAATCATCAACAAGTTGCCTTCTTGTGAAATCGACAGATCCAAACTTCATCATCTTGAAAATCTCACACTGGCTGATGAGAAATTCTACCTTCCCAGTAGAATAGATGGCATCATTGGTGCGGAGTTAGTTCCTCACTTGCTATGTGGGAGTCCTAGTACAGGTGAATCGCACGAATTGATGATTGTTAATAGTGTCTTTGTTCACATTCTGATGGGGAGAGTGCCGATTCTCACTTCAACAACGAATGTGTCGAATTGTTTTACAGCCATCTGTAGTCAATTCGTTAGTAGTCCATCGTTGGATAGTTTTGTGGAACGTTTTTGGGAGTTGGAATCGTGCCCTGCACTAAGCTGTCAACTGAAACCGGAAGAGTTGGAGTGTGAGGTAAATTTTCGGAAGTCTGTACATCGTGTGAATTCTGGTCGTTTTGTTGTTGCCTTGTCATTTGCGGAGCCGCCCAGCAGCTTGGGAGATTCGTATGCTGTCGCCGAACGCAGACTGCTGACTTTGGAGAGACGACTAGAGCTTGACAGCAATACTCGTATTTCATATCATGAAATATTGATTGATTACCTACGTCAGGGTCACATGTCGTTTGTAGCAGATCAGACAGACCGAGGTGGTTACTACATACCACATCACACCATCGTGAAAGCAAGCAGCACTACCACGCCCATCCGAATTGTATTTGATGCTGGTTCCAGAACATCATCTGGTTTGTCATTGAACCAGGTTCTTCATGCTGGTCCCAAATTGCAGACTAACATTTTTGTTTTGTTAGTTAATTTTCGTTTGTTCCCAATCGCACTAACTGTCGACATTAAACAAATGTATCGACAGATATTAGTGGAGGATTCCTGCCGTCGTTATCAGTGTGTATTGTGGAGATTTTCGCCAGAGGATCCAATCGAAATTTATCAGCTCAATTGTGTTGTTTTTGGTGTTTCAAGCTCTCCATATTTGGCGCTTTGCACCGTCCACCAGCTTGTAGAGGAGTATGGAAATCGTTTTCCAGCAGCCAAGGCGAGAATACCAAGATACATGTTCATGGACGACTTAGTCACATCTGTCGCCACAGAGTCAGAGGCCGCAGAGCTGTATCGTCAGTCCAAGCAGCTGTTTGAGGGAGGAGGTTTCTCGCTCACAAACTGGACTTCAAATTCATCATCAATGTTGGAGAAATTCTCGGAGGAAGAGAAATCGTTTTCATACAAGGATTTCAAAGCAGACAACTCCTTGGCTATCGTGGGATTGAATTGGCAACCTAGTACTGATCTGTTTCAGTTTTCAGTCAAGAAAGGTGAGGTCGTTGCTACTAAGCATTCTATTCTGTCAGTGATGGCTCGTATCTATGATCCACTTGGTCTCTTGTCACCGTTTACATTATTTCTAAAGTGTCTTGTCCAGAAACTGTGGAAATTAGGAGTGGATTGGGACAAGAAGCCGCCTGAGTCTATATGCACTCTTTGGGAGAATTGTCAAAAAGAGTTGCCTCTATTGTTGAAATTTGCTGTTCCACGTCACGTTGGTTTGTTTCAGGATTCTCACATCAGTTTGATTGGTTTTTGTGATGCATCATTGTCTGGTTATGGTGCAGTTATCTATGTGGAGTCGCAGAATGAGAGCGAGGAGCCAAGAGTTGTATTATTGTGTTCAAAGTCCAAGGTAGCACCATCTAAAGTTGTTTCAATACCTCGTTTGGAGTTGTGTGCGGCACTCTTGTTGGCAGAACTCATGAATTCAGTAGTCACTATTATTAGTGAATGTTGTCATGTGTCTCGTATTGTCACACTCTCTGATTCTACAGTCACCTTGTGTTGGATTAATGCTCCATCCGCGAAATGGCAAACTTTTGTTGGTAATTGCGTCACAAAAATACAGGATTCTTGTATACAGAGGTGGATGCATGTTGCTGGAATTGAAAATCCCGCTGACTGTTTGTCTAGAGGTTTATCACCAGTTGAGCTTGTGAACTTTCCGTTGTGGCTCTCAGGTCCATCATGGATAGCAGAGGACGAATGCAATTGGCCCGTTCGAACTCAAATGGAAGAGATAGTGGATCCACCAGAGGCGAAAAAACCGTCAGTGTTGACAGTCACAAAATCTCCTGATTGTAACAGCAATGCAATATATTCATTGATTGGTCATTGTTCGGATTATGGTCGTCTTTTGAGAATTGTAATTCTTGTTCTCAAATTCTTACGAATCTTACCCCAATCAGAAGAATCAGATTTCGATGTTGCTGAGAGGTATCTATGTAAAGTGGTACAGAAGATACATTTTTCATCTGAATTTGTGCAATTAGAGAAGGGAGAAGATTGTTGTATGCGCCTACGTCGCCTGTCTCCATTCATTGATGGAGGTGTGATTCTCGTCGGCAGTCGTTTGTCTCATGCTGGACTTGAATTTGAGACTTGTCATCAGATGATCTTATCAAAATCTGACACTTTCGTATTGATGTTAATTGATTATCATCACAAGAAGAAATGTCATGCTGGACCTTCGTTATTGTTGTCCTTGATCAGACAGAAATTCTGGATACTGTCTGCTCACTCTATTATTTGTATTTGTGTCTTTAAGTGTAATCATTGTTTCCGTGTTCGCCTAGTAATAATGCAATTATTCCGAAAATGGGTGACCTGCCTGCTTGTCGAGTGTCAAAATGCAAACCATTTGAAAATTGTGGTGTGGATTACGCTGGTCCTCTGCATATTACGATGACGAGACGTCGTAACCCTTGTGTTTTGAAAGCCTACATTTGTCTGTTTGTGTGTATGGCAACAAAGGCGGTACATATTGAGTTGGTATCGGATCTATCAACACCCATGTTTTTAGCTGCGTTTCATCGTTTTTTGTCATGTCGTGGACCCTGTCATGTGATGTATTCCGATTGTGGTACTAATTTTGTAGCTGCCAAGGAACAGTTGCGAAAAATATCTCAACTTTTGAACTCGTCCGAGTTTCAAACCACATTGACTAGTCAACTCACCGAACACAAAATTGATTGGAAATTCATTCCCCCTGGTTCGCCGCATTTTGGAGATCTGTGGGAGGCAAATGTCAAATCTGTAAAGTTGCATCTGTTCTGAGTAATTGGCAATCAACTTCTCACCTATGAGGAACTGAACACTGTATTGGTGCAGATTGAAGGTGTCCTTAATTCCCGCCTGCTGTGTGTACTGAGTGAGGATCCGTGTGAACCGCTGGCTTTAACACCAGCACACTTTTTGACTCTAACACCATTGAAATTGTTTCCCATGCAGGACGTGGACAGTGTCCCTGTGAATCGTCTCACCAGGTATGAATTGATCGGTCATCTTATTCAATAGTTCTGGAACTGATGGAGAAGAGAGTACCTGCATGAACTTCAAAGTTGCAAAAAATGGTTGAAATCACCCACTTCTATCGGTGTGGGAACGGTTGTGGTAGTTGACCGACCAAACACACCTCCATTGCAGTGGCCACTGGGTGTCATTGAACAAGTGTTTCCGGGAAGTGACGGCGAGGTTCGAGTGGCGAGTGTTCGCCTAAAAACTGGTATTTATAAAAGACCAGTAACAAAATTATATCCACTCCTAACTTGATTCAACTCAATGGTTGTTGTGATTGTTACATTTTTTCTTTTGTGTTGTTTTTTGGGTTGGTGTTTTGTTTTTTTTGGCATGTCTGGATTTTTCCTTCCCGTGGTTTTTTTCAGTTTTGTAACTTGGCTGGAAAATAGTTTTTCAGAGGCGGTGGTATGTTCTGGCCAGAGAATTCGAATTGTAGCGCCAGAATGCCAGACTGTGGTTCAGCGAATAGCAGGCTTGTGTTTGCGCCGGCGCAAACCATCCTGCTTGCTTGGCATTCTGGATGTTTTTTGTGAGTCGTCCTAGTTTTGTCTTTCTTGTCTCGTCAGCCCGTTTTGCAAGACCAAATTTGTGTTTGTCATGTAATTTCGATCAGAAATTTCTTGTAAATTGTTTGAGTGTTGTGTGTGTGAATTATGAATATAACAGCATGAATAGTATTGAATTGAATTAATTTAAATCAGATTTGAATTTTATAAAGAATCCAGTTTGAGCTTTGTTCGAAACACAGTGTATGACCTGCAAGTTGAGCACAGAATCAACGAGAAGGCAGCCCATAAGCAATAACCTGTCTATTCCCCGATTTCGTCCCACCCTGAACCTGACCAGAACACCTAATAAAGGCTTCGAAGGGCAAGTAGTCAAGATTGGAATAAATTTTGTGAGTTTTTGTTCTTTTTTTATTGTTCATTAATGCAGAGTTTAACTGTACAAATAACCTGGCTCAAATTGAAGATTAAATTTTGCCCCTTGTTTGTATTTGATTATTTAAATAGTGAATTACAGTCCTCTGGTAGCTCTAGCCTGAGCTTTGTTCAGAACATCTATTTTAGTTGGAGTAATTATAAGAGATATTGGTCGAGAAGGAAAATGTTTTTTTTATACTAGGAGATTTGATGCCAGATTCAAAAAATGGAATTTTCTTGGTAATGTTTTCTTAGTTTTGACATTGAGAATTTCACTGAGGTCCATAATATGATGGAGTGGGATGAACAACTCAAGCACATTCACCTTTAGCAGTTCAGTAGAAATAGAATTGCAATCTTTTTTCGTGAGGAGAAGGAAATCTGCTCACAGATTCGACACACAGTGATTCGCGCTGTGTGGGGATGGAGGACACAGTGAAGCTGTACCGCTGACCCACTAAAACCTAAACCCTGCTTCATCAACAGAAGAGGAGCACGAGCTTTAGCTTTCGCATTCAATGTTCCTCTTCTGGAAATGGATCTTCAGCAACAGAGCATTCCTCTTTGCCATTTGATGTATAGGGAGGGAGCCTGCCATGTTTATCTCCATGCTTACTATAAGCGGACACGTGACATGCTCCCTGCACACCACTACTCAGGGGAGTAGTTACACTGTGTTCCTACTCTTTATCATTATAGTGAGGTCCACGTTATAATGGCTGTGGAGAAAAGTAGGAGAACAGTGTAGCCGATTCTCGGGCTTGCCACTGCCTTCCACAATAGAGAAACGGAACTATATCATTAAACAGAACTACTATAAGATTTACTTTCATCTCCGCTTCCACAGAAGATAACTGATATCGGTTTACTTACACACTCCTTGGCGCTACAGCTGATTCAGAGTCATAACCTCCTTCAAAAAACCTCTCCATTCATCTCCATCGGCAGCCTTACGTCTCCATCCCCTGACACCCAGCTTCCAATCCAGGGGTGCCCACAAGGGAGGGGCATGGCGCAATTTGCGCCATCAACATTTTTGGGGGGGCATGATTTTTTAATATTTTATGTCAGCATTTTGAATCATGGCTAAAAAATCAAGGTACCTATTAAATAGAGATATCCTAATGTAGTTGATTTTAATACTTTTTCCCACCTTTGCAATGTTATATTTTGCCAAGTGTAACTCAATATAAAGCATAAAAAATACAATTGATAATATTCTGTATGCAGGAATTTTAGTAATTTTAGCCTATGAGTTTGAAGGTAAATCTTTGACGAAAATAAATTATAACTTCATCATCCACTATTATTCTGATTTCCTTTGCTTAATTTTAATTTTTAATGGTCTTGTGTTTCAGTTTCCTTGCTGTTGCAACCTAATTTTCTTAAAAGCACAATGATAAGTTAAATTATTGTAATGTACATTTTAATCTAATAATTATTTTAATTTTGAATGCGTTTCATGATGATATTAATTTCTCTGAAATGGGAATGCAATTATAAACAACATCGCAAACTCTATGAATTTGACAGAAGAAAAAACTTCTCTTGTCAAAAATTTGTCAAATATCTTATCAAATGAAGCCAATTTCAATCTTCCAAATTTACACCCTATTTACCACACAGTAATCAAGTAATTATTGTAATGCTTCATTACTTTTTCTGTTTTGTATAGTCCAGTCAAATGGTCGTTTTTCAGGAGACAGCCCGAAAGAATTTTTCGCGACGGTTCTATATGTATTTTGGGGCACTGAATTCTAATCTGAAATTCGCTGACACGCCAGAGGGCGGCTTAACCCCAAAACTCCCAAAAACCCCAAAATTTCGTACTTTTTCAAGTTTTTCATTTAATCTTGAGAACCTTTAACTTTTCGAGAAAAAGCATTCTCTAAAATATTAGAGATAATAAAATTTCCAATAAATTGAGTGGTCGCGCAGGACTGTACGTTTTTTGATTCCGGAGCTTAAAGTTTTCAAAAAAGGGGTATTTTTAAGGGGTTTTAAAAATTATGCAAACCTACCACTTCTACCCTATTAATACAACTACGATCTTTTTTCAGTAATGATAGAAAGTCACACATCACATGAATTAACAATATTAATTCTGAACATGATTCCTTAGGTACCTATTTTTGAATTTAGTGGTGGTGGGAGGGAAATACACCCAAAAATGGAAAATCATTTCCTTTAGCCAAAATTCAAATTCTCATTATAATACCTTTTCATGGCATTCCTAACAAAAAAGAAACATTTCGGCTGTAATCACCTTACGAGGGTTATGTTCTATGAGAATCACTCGTTAGATTTCAGTATTTCCTAGTAGGAGGCACACATAAGGATACGTCCAGGATCAAAACTTTAATCACTTATAACTTTTGACTGAATGATCTCCTCGTACTACAGCTCGTTCATATCAGCTCGTCAAGGCGGTTGAAAATCATGTATCATATCACTAAAATTTGTTAAAAAAATGAAAAATTCCTCCTTTAGTGTACCTATTTTAGCCCATATTTCAATTCATAGAAAAATTACCGATTTCTATATTCAAAACTGTGTGTCTCGGTAACTCAAAATGATACTAGGTCTTGATTTGAAGAAAAGAATCTCCTCTTTTATGTGAGGTGAATGAATTTTGTAAAAATATAATCGTGGAGTAAGATACGTTTGTTTCAAAAAGTCAAGAAATTTGCTATATTTTTCTTATTTTCACAGTTTCGACAGTTTTTCGATATAAACAGTAATGCAAGATCAATTTATGGCAACTCAGCTTATAGAGCATGAAATTTTCTCTCATTTAAGACCAATCGCAAGTTTCTATCATGTATTTTACTCATTTTAGAGACTCTTTAATCAGTAAAATCGCAAGAAAAATGAGAAAATAAAGATCATCATTCAATTTTCTGTAACTTTTGAACGGTATTGAAAACAGAAGTATAATTCATGGGAGTGAAAAGAAGAGAAAATTCATCACAACCTCGACTAATTTTTGGATTTTTTATCTGAAGTGTTCCACAAGATACGCAACGTTACATATGCGAGAATGTGAAAATGGGGGAAATATCACAAATTTCTCGGACATTCAAAGTTGCGTAACTTGTGGAACACTTCAGATAAAAAATCCAAAAAGTAGTCCTGCGCGACCACTCAATTCATTGGAAATTTTATCATCTTTAATATTATATAGAGAATGCTTTTACCTGAATAATTCTGGAGATTAAATGGAAAACTTAAAAAAATTCCAAGATTTTGGGGGTGAAGTCGCCCTCTGGCGTGTCAGCAAATTTCAGATTAGAATTCAGCGCCCCAAAATACACATAGAACCATCGAAAAAAATTATTTCGGGACTGTTTCCTGAAAAACGACCATTTGACTGGACTATAAGTTGTTATCCTATTATATTAAGCGAGCAATCTCTGTATTATCTGTTTATATTTTTTTTCATATCTGGTTATATGGTTATTTATGTTCAACGGATCTCGGAAACTGCTCTAACGATTTTTACGAAATTCGGAATATAGTAGGTTTATGATATCAAAATTCGATTGCACTAGGTCTCATCCCTGAGAAACTCACTGAAGGACATGAAAAGGATCATTCATCCTTGGAAAAACAGATGATGATTTCGTCGTCTGTCGATAACAGAAGATGCGTGTGACAGTGTGGGAGATCAGCTGTGTAATCAATTAGCTTATCGTATCTCGCGAGAAATCTAGAAATGTTAATTGACTCGATCAAAATACAGTAATCTGATTTGTTGACATGAGATGGTATCAAAGTTAATCATTATTTTACAGTTCTAAGTGATTAGTGAGTGTTATTTTGTCATTCAATTTGGTATGAGTAGGGGTAAAGTGAGAATACTGCCCCAAAGCTGCCCCAAAGCTGCCCCAAAGCTGCCCCCAAATCTGCCCCAAATCTGATTCTTGGTTCTAACCTTGCCCAACCCAATGTAATCCGATCTAACCTAACCTAGCCATACCCCTAATCTCACAATAAACCTCAAATGAAGATTTCCCACTTTTTTGGAAAAAAAAAATAGATCCAGTTTTTTTTATTTCTTGAATAACTAAGAAACCGTTAATTTTACAAAAAATCTACAAGAGTAACTTTTTCCAGTAAATCTAATAACGAATCCATTGACACCCCATTTGTCAAGATTGAACAAAAAATAAGGATCTCATGGGAAAACTAGATCCAGTTTTTTTTATTTCTTGAATAACTAAGAAACCGTTAATTTTACAAAAAATCTACAAGAGTAACTTTTTCCAGTAAATCTAATAACAAATCCATTGACACCCCATTTGTCAAGATTGAACAGAAAATAAGGATCTCATGGAAAAACTAGATCCAGTTTCTTGAATAACTAAGAAACCGTTAATTTTACAAAAAATCTACAAGAGTAACTTTTTCCAGTAAATCTAATAACAAATCCATTGACACCCCATTTGTCAAGATTGAACAAAAAATAAGGATCTCATAGATCCAGTTTTTTTTATTTCTTGAATAACTAAGAAACCGTTAATTTTACAAAAAAATCTACAAGAGTGACTTTTTCCAGTAAATCTAATAACGAATCCATTGACACCCCATTTGTCAAGATTGAACAAAAAATAAGGATCTCATGGAAAAACTAGATCCAATTTCTTGAATAACTAAGAAACCGTTAATTTTACAAAAAATCCACAAGAGTAACTTTTTCCAGTAAATCTAATAACGAATCCATTGACACCCCATTTGTCAAGATTGAACAAAAAATAAGGATCTCATGGGAAAACTAAATCCAATAACTAAGAAACCAAGAATAACTTTTTCCATTTATCAAGATTGAACAGAAAATAAGGAAAAATTAGATCCAATTTCTTGAATAACTAAGAATAATTTTTTTCAGTAAGTCCATTATTTGTCAAGGGATCCTAACTCTGAAACTGAGCAACAAGCATTTTTATGTTGAGACCCTCTCTTAAGCAAACCTCAGCACTAACCCCCCCCCCACAAGGGGGGGTTGGGGGGTCTTGACCCTCTGCCTTTAACCTGAACTACTTGAAAACTCACCTCAGGTTGTATTAAAAATATATAATAAAAATGTATAAGAAAGAAGTCAAGTCGGATATATTACTTGTTGATCAGAGTGTACATCTTGATGAGAGTATAACCAAATATGAGTATATCACTCACACACCATATATTCAACAGACATTTAATTACAATGATGAAATTCGAATTAGTTTAAAACAAGAAGATATTTATACACTTCCAAGTAGAAGTTTTCTCATTATTGAAGGCGAAATCAAAGTGAAAGATAAGAATGATGTTGAAACCAAGGACTTTTCACTTATCAATAATGGAGTTGCATACCTATTTGATGAAATCAGATATGAATTGGGAGGGATTGAAGTTGATCGCACACGTAATGTAGGATTGACAACAACCATGAAAAACTATCTACGTCAATCAAAACTCAATGAAAAAATTATGGAGAATGCAGGATGGAAGTTGACTGGATGGAAAAGTTTAGATAAATTCTGCTTTTGCATTCCTCTGGATATGTGGTTAGGTGTAATGGAAGACTATAGAAAAGTTCTATTAAATGTTCGTCAGGAAATTGTTCTATTAAGATCATCATCAGACTTAAATTGTATTGAATCAGAGACAGCAAAATCGGTGAAAATTGATATTACAAAACTACAATGGAAAGTACCCTATATACATGCTTCTGACACTGTTTGTCTTGATCTGCTGAGTTTAACACATAGTGATATACCAATTACCATTCCATTCAGATCATGGGAATTGCATGAATTTCCACAATTACCTGAAACTACCAATCTTCAATGGACAGTTAAGACAACTTCAAACATATTGAAACCTAGATTCATTATTCTTGGATTTCAAAAGAATAGGAAAAATGTTATAACTGCTAACAGGTCACATTTCGATTTCTGTAATCTGAACAATGTTAATCTCTATTTGAATGCTCAATCATTCCCCTATGAAAATATTGTTGGTAATAAACATTTATTGTATCACATGTTCTCTGAATTCCAAAATGAATACTATCCTTATAACAGCAGTACATCAATTGAGTATAAAACATTTGATGAATATGCACCATTGGTTGTTATAGATTGTAGTAAGCAAAATGAACTATTGAAATCTGGTGCAATAGACATAAAGTTGACATTGGAAACAACAAATAATTTCTCAGAAAAAACCAGTGCCTACTGTTTAATCCTCTATGATAATGAGTTTGAATATACACCACTGAGTGGAACAGTAAAAAGAGTATTATAAATCTTCTATAAAATAACAAAGAACTAGACAATATTTGAATCAAAAGTATTATCTACAAATGTATCAATATTTTACCTTCAGTATCATCCCATTGATTTGTAGAATTGTTCTTGTCTTGATCTCAACCATTTTCTTCAAATTTAATTTTAGAGCATTTTATATTATTATTCAATTTATCAGCTTCTTTCAAAGCAAAATACTGACTGTGATGATATAGTGCTATCTATATGAGCTTAGATTTTTCATTAAAGTTGAATAATGTTCTTGGTCTGGGTAACCAAACCTACATTTTTTTCTGGGTGTACTCACCTACATCTACAATTTCTTTCTGGGTGTACTCACCTAAACCTAAGATTTTTCACCTATATTTATTACATTTTTTTCATACCATTCTTTAAAAGAGATTCCAGAAGAAAGTGAGAATTGTTGGATTAAGTTTGGATCAGTCATATACTTCCATTCTTTTTCATTATTGAGATTGATGTTTGGTATGAAAGTTGCAGCTAATGGTATACATTGTAAAAAATGGAAAAAATTCTGAATCAAATTTTTGATATCAACATTAATATCACTATTATTATCTTTATCATACAAATATCGACCAAATTTATCAACACTCATGATCTATTTTTATAAATAAATGTTTAATACAACCTGAGGTGAGTTTTCAAGTAGTTCAAGCTTAGCTGGTTAAAGGCAGAGGGTCAAGCCCCCCCCCAACCCCCCTTGTGGGGGGGGGGTTAGTGCTGAGGTTTGCTTGAGAAAGGGTCTCAACATAAAAATGCTTGTTGCTCAGTTTCAGAGTTAGGATCCCCCTTGACAAATAATGGATTTACTGAAAAAAATTATTCTTAGTTATTCAAGAAATTGGATCCACTTTTTCCTTATTTCCTGTTCAATCTTGACGAATGGATTCGTTATTAGATTTACTGGAAAAAGTTATTCTTGTAATTTTTTTTGTAAAATTAATGGTTTCTTAGTTATTAAAGAAATTGAAAAAAGCTGGATCTAGTTTTCCCATGAGATCCTTATTTTTTGTTCAATCTTGACAAATGGGGTGTCAATGGATTCGTTATTAGATTTACTGGAAAAAGTTACTCTTGTAGATTTTTGTAAAATTAACGGTTTCTTAGTTATTCAAGAAATAAAAAAAAGCTGGATCTAGTTTTTTTTTTCCAAAAAAGTGGGAAATCTTCATTTGAGGTTTATTGTGAGATTAGGGGTATGGCTAGGTTAGGTTAGATCAGATTACATTGGATTGGGCAAGGTTAGAACCAAGAATCAGATTTGGGGCAGATTTGGGGGCAGCTTTGGGGCAGCTTTGGGGCAGCTTTGGGGCAGTATTCTCACTTTACCCCTACTGGTATGTATACAATCTAAATTAGATTGTGTTTTAAGTTTTATGTTTTCAAATATTTGGACTGAAAATTTCTCTTGAATTCAAGTATATGAAACATAACCTACTTTTTGGAATATTAAATATTCCAACTATAAATTGTATAGTGTATAAATCAAAATTCGGGGGAGAAAAGTTTTGGGCTGTGCCTGTTAGTACTTCTCCAATCATTTTAAAGAATTCAGTTCTGTTTATCAATGAATAAATAACGAGCAAAGCTCGTTGCCCCGATATCTGGTATTAATGGATAGAATTTTACAAAATGTACTTGTTCAGATGATATCTTTATTCCAAAAACCAAACCATTTAAAGATACATTTTGTTCGACTTGTGTTATTACTCAACTTTTTATAAGTATTAAATAACCTTAACATTTAAAATCGATGCCTCCCTTACTTATATTTCAATATCCTATTAAAATATTTGTCATGTAATTTTTCCTGATGTAATGTAGTACTTTCTAGTCCTCCCGAACAAGAACGGGTGCACTGCTAATATCAAAAAGATACTTTATTTATATTTTAAAAGAGATAAGAAACGATGGTATATATTTTTACAATATTATGAAAACAGAAAGAAATCCTCACAAGACCAAAGGTAAATAATGTCCTTTGGAAGATTAGAATGTAAGATGTGAATTTTATTGTAATACACTGACTAATGTTAAAAACTAAAGGGTTGGGAATTGGGGTACTTTGGGGGGGGGGCATTACACTTGGATTGGGGGGGCATGCGCCATTGCCATTGGGGGGGCTGGGCACCCCTGTTCCAATCCTCCCTGTCCTCCACATCCTCCAGCCAATGATACCGGTGTATCGATGTAATATTGACTGTTCATTTTTGTTTGAAATAATTATATTTTATTCGTCTAAAATATTTTTCAATGATCTAATAATAACTTTTCATAAGAAAGAGTAATATTATGTTAATTTGTTGGAAACAAATTTGATTAATTTTAGATCATTTTGTTGAGAATGGATTTGGCAACGTAGTTAAGCTAGAGAATGATAGCGCTATTTGATTTGGCGAATGATAGACAAGGATAGCAATACCAAGGCTGTGTAAAGGCTAAAAAAAACTTTCTACTGGTAATATTTTTCGATTTGTATACTATTGAGTTATCAAAATGAAATTCTTAGGTCAAATTCTTCATGGTACCTATTGTTGATTGACTACAACAAAATTTTCTTAAAAATATGAATTTTACTCATGAAAGTTACTCAATTTACTATAAATTACCAAAAATAAAACAACTAAATGTTATTTTTGGTAATTTTCAGTAGATAGAATAATTTTCTTAAATATTGATATTTCTAACAAATTTTTGTTTTATTCAATCAACAATACCATGAAGAATTTGTCCTTAGAACTTCATGAATTTATTTCTTACCGAATCTGAAATGATCTGTCCCAAGAATTCAAACTTTATGTGCTCATATCTCACAAATTAATAATCGAGAAAGAATTGCCTGAGAAAACGTTTTCATTTTGATAGCTTGATAGGCCTATACAAATCGAAAAACTGAACTTAACTTAAACTAAACTGAACAAAAAATATAACCAGTAGAAAGTTTTTTTAACCTTTGCACAGCCTCAATCAAATAAATTACTGCTATTATTAACATGGATCTCAATATATAGGTACCTAGGCTAGTCAAACCTATGAGAAATGGCCTGCAATGCAACAATATCCACTTGAGCATTCTCGCTGATGCCTATGCTGTCTCCTGCACTCCTCAATAGCCTTATGTGAGTAGTATTACATGGTTGTGGTCATCTTGTCCTCAGTACTCCATGAAGATTGGCTGTACCATTTTTCTCACAATTGAGTTAGGAGTTTGTGGTCCAATCTCTCTCTTCAGCTCTTTGGATCTCTAAATGCTCTTTGCTCTCTTTGGGGTCTCTCCAGTTGCAACATGGTCACTTCTTATATAGCCTACTATTGGCAACTACTGACTATTATACTCTCATACTGGCTACTACATAGCCTACAACAGATCTTGGAATTATTGGTAGTTTATAATAATCTCTAGGTTTATTATAAACATATAATTTATCAACATATAAATAATGTAACTAATAATAAGCTTTATAATCTTATAAACTTGAACATTAAAAAAATGTTTAGATTTTAAAATTTTGTAAGTTTGTATATTATAAAATGAAATAAACAAATATTCTTTTTTTTAAACTCAAAGGTTTCAAAAATAGAATGCAAAAGAGAAATAAATACTTGGATTTACAAAAAATCGTGTAGAGTGCATCAGATAAATTCATTTATTTGAAAATACTAGTCAAGGCGGTTCAAAATCTTGTTTCAAAAGTTTTCAAAAATTCATTATCAACTATTAAGTGGTTTTAACCCATAGCCTACTATAGTTAGAGTAAGCCATGACAGAACACAATTCTCTCAAATGATCGTGTTTATATTTACAGCTGGCTACACGTCAGCTTATGAATTTCAGGAATGCAATATTTTGATTTTTCACAGGATCACTCGCTCACTTTTTACTATAAACAGACGACGAAAGTCTCAGCTGTTTCAGCCAAGGATTAATTATCCTTTTAATGTCGTTCAGTGAGTTTTCCCAAGGATGAGACCTAGTGCAATCGAATTTTTATATCATAAACCTACTATGTTCCAAATTTCGTGAAAAATCGTTAGAGCCTTTTAGAGATCCGTTGAACATAAATAACCAGATATAAATATAAATAAATAACCAGATATAAATATAAATGAATAACCAGATATAAAAATACAGAAATTGCTCGCTTAATATAATAGGATAATAGTTTAACACATTCAGAAATCAGACGACAGTAGCACTACATAACTGATGCAGACTGCAGCCGCTCGACTGTCGCACGGATATTGTGTGCTCTCCTACCACCATCACCGTGTCGCGGCAATACGGTAGCCTACCAATTATTACTATAAGTAATAGTAGGTATTGGCTTAGCTCGGCTGTACGCCGCAAAGTAGACCCACGCTAATCCAGGAAAAGCAACCTACGCCGTGGGACGTTTGGTGAACAATTGCTATGGAATTATTCATAATCAATCAGCTGACAAGTGGATTACTATCAACGCAAAATGAACCCACGGTAGCGTGGAACATTGCTACCTCGACGAAAGCAGAGTATAGCCGAAAAAAACCTGACAAAAGACGACAGAGTAATATAGTTAGTAGGTATAAAATAATTTATCCTATTATATGGAGTGAGCAATTTCTGTATATATTTTTATATCTGGTAGGCTATCTGGCTATTTATATGGTTATTTATGTTCAACGGATCTCGAAAACAGCTCTAACCATTTTCACGAAATTTGGAACTTAGTACGTTTATGATATAAGAAATCGATTGCACTAGGTCTCATCCCTGGGAAAACTCGCTGAAGGACATAAAGAGGATAACAATTATTCATCATTGGAGAAACAGATGATAATTTCTTCGTCTGTCGAAACTGAAGATGCGTGTGTGGGATAGAAACAGAATTATTTCCAGCTGTGTTGTGAATCAGCGAGAAATGTTATCTAGAAATTTTAATCGTCTTGATCAAAATAATCTGATTTGTTGACATGACATGATAATCATTCTAAACTAGAGTACCGTGTATCATAATTGTCAAAGTTAATCATTATTTGACAATTTTAATTGATTAGTAAGTGTTATTTTGTTATTCAATTTGGTTTGTAAATAATCTAAATTAGAACTTTTTGTTTTTAAATGTTTGGACTGAAAATTGAACCTGAATAATCCAAGTGTATGGAACGTAACGTACTTTCTGGACTATGTATAGTGTATAAATCAAAATTCGGGAAAGAAACAGTTTTGGGCTGTGCCTGTTAGTCCTTCCCCAATCATTTTAAAGAATATTGTGAGTTTAATGATCCTTAATTATTAATGCAACTTTTATGTCGATGTAGAATTTATACCTAAAAACACTTAACTCAAATGGGCTACTTTTTAAAAATTTAATAAAAGCAATATAAAAATCTTGTAGTACCCTTTATTTCTCAAAAACTTTAAGATAGTTCAACTATTGATCTATCTTAAAGTTTTTTAAAAAAAGGGTACTACAAGATTTTTTTATTGTTTTTATTAATTAGATTTATACTTATACTAAATAGAGAAAAAATTACGTTGTCTAGTTGTTGTTATATGAATTTCTTGATTTCTTTTCTAAATGACTGACATTACATTATTTTTCTTGTTGTTACTGGAAGTGAATTGTCTCAACTCATATTGACTGGCCCTCCAACCGAAGTAATTGCGAAAAAAATTGTGTTGACAAAAAATTAAGGAAATAAAGAAATAGCATCGCCAAAAATGTTTCTCTTATAAATATTACTTCCCTTAGAATTAAGGGATGTCGTAATGAGTGAGAATGTTATTTACCATAGAATGCTATTACCATAGGTAAGGAAAGTATTGCTTTCCAAAAACAATTAAGGTACCCTAGTTTCAGGTTTTCTAAAGTTTCATTACTTTCCTTGCCCTATTACCATAGGTAAAGAAAGTATTGCTTTCCGAAAAAAATTAAGGTACCCAAATTTCTATACGTTTCAAGGTCCCCTGAGTCCAAAAAAGTGGTTTTTGGGTATTGGTCTGTATGTGTGTGTGTGTGTGTGTGTGTGTGTATGTGTATGAGCGTCTGTTTACACGATATCACATCTCCCAATTAACGGAATGACTTGAAATTTGGAACTTAAGGTCCTTACACTATAAGGATCCGACACGAACATTTTCTATCAAATGCAATTCAAGATGGCGGCTAAAATGGCGAAAATGTTGTCAAAAACAGGGTTTTTCGCGATTTCCTCGAAAACGGCTCCAACGATTTTGATCAAATTCATACTTAGAAAAGTCATTGATAAGCTCTATCAACTGACACAAGTCTCATATCTGTAAACATTTCAGGGCACTGCACCATCTATGCAAAGTTTGGTTTTAGATTCCCAATTATCAGGCTTCAGATTCAATTTAAACAAAATGTCGAGTGGAAAAGATTGAGCATAAAAATCTCTACAATTAATGTTCAGTATCATTTTCACCTAAAATTGAAAATAAGCTCGAAATTCCAGAAAATAAGATTAGTCAATTGCAAACTGTTGGCAACTGTTGATTCTATAAAATCATTCACTATGAAGAGATAGCAGATCTCGTGTATATCTAGCGTTATTGTCCTGTCACCAGCTGGCTCAGATCTTAGAAAAGTAGACTTGAGATGCGCGGGAACACTAGCGTCAGTTGATAAATTTACATAACGGCAAGGAAAGTTTTGTGAGTGCACCACACCAGATTTTATCAAAATAACGTGGAAAATGTCTTCTTACTATTGGCGTCTGAATAATTTTTATCCGACCCATAATTATTTTTTAATTAATGATTATGTTCATCAATGTCGAAACATTTCGAGCAGAAAACATGTAGGCTTGCGCAGTACAACGAACGAGTGACCCACGTTCCACGAAAACTGTGAACAAATCACAAACCGATCCACGCTTAGAAATCAATTTCGTGAAAAATTCTCGGCTGGGTGCAGTTTGCGGCGCGCCATTGCTAGCAATTCTTTCACAAAACTTTCCATAAAAAAATCTCTTATATCAAAATCTCTCTATACAGATGTCTAGAGAAGCCTAGCACTGGTTTACAAAACGTGAGTTGCTTTTCGTGGATTAGCGTGGGTCTACTTTGCGGTGGGCCTGATGAACAATTTTTTCCCAATATAATATTGGGTTAAAATGTCTCAAAAAATTGAAAGCTGGTGGGCAAACAAGAATAACACCAAGTCCAATAATCAACGATCATGAATATTACACTCAGCGTCTTCCACTTCGGGAGCTCGAAGGCTAATAAAAATAGTAATTTTTCTATTTTATTTTTCTTTATTTAAATTTTTCTCATATTACATATATATGACAGTTTCTACAAATTGAAGGAATCATTATACAATAACACTTTATCGTAACACATGTCGTAAGAATCTATTTAGATTTCACATTATAATTACGTGACTATATAGTATTACATAATAATATTTTATATATTATTTATATAAATAATAATATTTTACATATTTAATGCACAGTTCAACCCTGAGATCTCAGTAACCACTGGACCAATCTTTAAGTTTAATTCGTCAAATTAAAGCGGATGATGACTCAGCTCACAGAGATGCATTAAAATTTATGTTTTTTCCAAGATCCAATTATTATAAAAATTGCTCCGCTTACCATAATAAATGAAGCAAGGAAAAACGATAGAATAATATATTGGAGCATCTAGGGTTATTAAACTAGGTTACGCGCGCTTTGAAAAATTAAGACGAAGAAGATGACAAGAGGATTAAGGAGGGAAAGAAGAAGAAAAAGATGATGAAGGAGGAGGATAAGAGAAAGAAAAAGAAGTGAAAGAATAAAGAAAAGAAGAAGGAGAAAAAAGAAGAAAAAGAAGAAGAGGAAGAAAATGATGAAGAAGGGGAAAAAGTAGATGAAGAAGAAGAAGAAGTAGGAGGAGGAAGAGAGGGAGGAGGAGGAGGAGGAGAGGAGAGGGAGGAGGAGGAGAAGAAGAAGAAGGAGACAAAAGGAAAGAGAGGAAGAAAATGATGATGAAGAAGAAAAAGTGGAAGAAGAAGAAGAAGAAGAAAAAGAAGAAGAAGAAGAAGAAGGAGGAGGAGACGGAGATGAAGAAGAAGAAGGAGGAGGAGGAGGAGGAGGAGTAGGAGGAGAAGAAGAAGAGCAAGAAGGAGGAGGAGGAGAAGAAGAAGAAGAAGAAGAAGAAGAGGAAGGAGAAGAAGGAGAAGTAGGAGGAGGAGGAGGAGGAGGAGAGGGAGGAGGAGGAGGAGTTGGAGGAGAGGGAGGAGGAGGAGTGGGAGGAGGAGAAGAAGAAGAAGAAGAAGGAGAAGAAGAAGAAGAAGAAGAAGAAGAAGAAGAAGAAGAAGAAGAAGAAGAAGAAGACGAAGAAGAAGAAGAAGAAGAAGAAGGGGATGAAGAAGAAGGAGAAGAAGAAGAAGAGGAAGAAGAAGAAAAGGTAGTGTAAGAGTAAAGAGAAGATGAAGAGGAGGAAGAAGAAAAAAAGAAGAAGTATAAGTAAAAGGAGAAGGAAAGGGGAAGAAGGAGCAGTCGGAGAAGTGTAAGAAGAAAAAGAAGAAGAGTAAGATGACCCAGAAGTTGGAAAAGAAGAAGAGAAAGAGAGAAAAGATAAAGAAGTAGAAGAATAAGGATAAAAAGAAGAAGAAGATGAAGAGGAACAAAAAGTAAAAAATAGTTTAATGAAGTCGCATATTCGTGCGACCCGGTATACCTAGTAATAATAAAAAAATAATATTTTATTAATAACAGTAATAATAATGAGATAGGTAGACTAGTTCTGACCAGGGCAACTAGGGCCTACTTCCTTCAGTAACTAATCCGAATCAACACATGTTGAGAGATTAAGATAATAATGTATAAATAAATACAATATCAAGAATCAAGAATATTATAGATACACAAACACGTTTAAAGTTGCACACCATCAATGAATTTTCTCTTTCTCTAGGGAATATTCCATAATTAACGTATTTGCCAAGACCTTAATTCAATTCAGTTCAACTCTATTCGTTTATTTTCCACATGGCATACAATACATATACATAATTATATTTGATATTTAACAAAATAAGAATTACATTTTTACAAAAACAGTATAAAAAAATAATTCAGTTACTTTTAGGCCTCACCTTCTTTATAATATGTAACTCGTACGACTCTTGATTATTATAGGTATGCTTTGTAACTCTTTCGATTAAAAAATAAGCTAGTTCAGACAGCTCTTCGAATTTGAAGATTCTACTCAGACCTTTTTTGTCCAAGTCTCCATACTCATCTAATGCATGAGAATCGAACAAATAATAATAAGAAGAAGGGGGGGGGCCTTGCCAAATGGACAGAGCCATTGAAACTCCCATAAAGACGATACTTTTTCCAGGATAAAGTTTTTTAAGTTCTTCCAAATTTGTATGCAATTTATTAACTTTTTCATGAAACTCATTGACATTGCTAGGGAAATCTCCTCGCAATGTTTTAAAGAATATACTATAAAAATCAGATTCGAGTTGAAGAGTACTACCTGTTACTTCATTCATACTATGGTATTTGTAGTATATGTAATTATGTTCCAGTTTTTCCCTGGTTTTTGAGTAATGGGCGTCTCCAGCGTTAATTATTTTATCTATAACTTCAGTGGTCGGAATATCATTGGGATTAATCTGGACATATGCGGACATTGCCACGGCAATGGACAGACATTGAGTATTCCTATTATCTCCAAATCTTTCGTTATTTTGTGAGTAGCTCCCAGAGCATTGAAGAGTTGCTCTTCTTCTCTCCGTGTTAGAAGGCATGTGCAATGACGGCTTCACTTAATTCGATTCACACAGCTACTTGGATTATCTCTGAAAAAAATGAATTATCTTCAACACGATAGGTACTTTTCAAACTCTATACTATACTGGCAAAATAATACTCACTGAGAAATGAGACAGTATTATTATTGCATGCAATTGATAATCCAGCTGACAGCTCATTTGCGATTTATAATGATACTAGCAGGTAACCCGTGGTTCGCAAGGGTCTTTCTTAAAACTTGACGTAATGAAATCTAGAAGAATTCAAAATAGGCCTATAAGAATCCTCGGTTGATTAAGAATTTATATGCTGCATTTAAAATAAATTAGTATGACCACCTTTCAATTAGAAAAAAAAGTTGGATTCAAAATGGCGGAAAAAATTTGTGTGTGATGGAAAACCTGTTTTTATCATTCTAAAAGGATCCCCAATCCCACCTATCTTTAAATTTCCTCTTAAGAGAAATCTTCTGCTGCTTCCATACAAACTGGAAGCATGACAAATAATTGAAAACTTGACAAACTGAAAACTTGATGTAATCAAATCTTGAAGAATTTAAAATTGGTCTATAACCACACTCGGTTAAGCAAGAATCCATATGCAAAATTTCGAGTTAATCAGTCCAGTTGTTCTGACGTGATAATACGTCAAACATAATTTCCCTATATTTTACACCTGTATAGGCTACGTTTATAATCCAGTTCTTTCCTTTATTATAGTATAGAAGATGATACATGGATGGATGATCATTGTTATTTTACTAAAAGATACAATAAGTTGAATAGTTTCCCTTTCAGAGGGAGTTTTGACAACCCACAAAACTCATTTTTCATTTGAAGATAAATCGAAAAGGTGCATATGACCTTTTTTTTTGCTCAGCTTGCCAAAATAGGAGAGGCTACTGAGAAATGCACATCATCTTCTAGATAATATTTAGAATGATTTAATCAACCTAGAAGTAGCTGAAATAGCAGTTAATTTTCATGGCATCCTTTCCGTTATCAGCAATAAGTAATCAAGTGATGCCATAATCGATTTAGTTCCTGAATGAGTTCCTGACTATTAAATAAATTCGATGCTGCTATCAAAGTGAATAATGACTTGAAGTTAGGTCTCAATAATATGTATGAAGAAAATCTGTTGCTGATAAAGTCATTGGAAACAGAAAAAACTAACCGTAAAATGGATTTTGAAAATCCATTACAATGTGAGGAAATAGCAGAAGACGAGATAAAAATCTTGAGAATGGAGACACAGAAATTAAAACGAAGTAAAAACTCCCAAAATATAGATTCAGACAAAAGTATATCGAAGCAGTTGGATTGTTTCATGGAAAAACATACTCAAACCGAATTTGACGACTCTTCAACTATTAACACTCTTTATCGATTATGCACAAAAAATCCATTGAATTTTTCAAGATGAATAATGACAGGCTTCAAAAGGAAATAGTTGAACTTCAAGAAGACATCTCAAACCACCGTGAACAGCTTTGCAGTGCTGAGGAGATTAACCGATCTCTTCAACAGAGCGCTCGGGAAATGTCAAATCAAATATCTCTTTTCAAAGATAGAGAGTCAGCAACTTCACCACAGTCAAATAGGCCTACATCTGCAAATCCTGGAGCTTCTAAAAAACGGCCAATGAAGATCAGACTGTATGCAGACAGCCAAGGAAGGGATAACTACAAGAGCTTCAATGACAATAGCCATACGTTCTCCAGTAGGGTTGATTAAACCTGGAGCTCGCTTCAAGGATGTAGCAGAAGAGAGCAGTCAACTGGACGACAACGATGTACTTGTGTTCTTAGCCGGTACCAATGATATCGCCTGTAATGAAAGGAAGCAATTCAACTCTTCTCTTCGTGATAAACTACGAGATCTACAGAACCGTCGTGCGCGTAATGTGATAGTTTTCTCGGTGCCTCACAGATATGACTTACCAGACTGGTCCGCTATAAATAAAGAAATAAAGTATTGTAATAGAGAGACCTATAATATTTATGTAAACATTTTAGAAATGTCTCCTTTGTAAATATCACGAACGTAGGAAGAAGATTTCGTACTTGCAATGGTCTACATCTTAATTCCTTGGGAAAAAATATGTTTGCAATAAAATCTTAGAATTTGTTCAAAAAATAGCTTGTGAGAACGAAAATTCATCTCTAATTAACAATTCAACTATAATTTCACAAACTGTAAGCCCACAAGAGAGACTGCCTGTCTTGATAATATATTTACGGATTTAAATAGAAATGTGATTTGTTATGATGTGACACCCTTTGCATTTTCTGATCATGATTCGGTTTGGTTGAAGATTGATGTGTCATGCTCGGAGTTATCAAATCAAAATAATAAAGGGCCTAAGGTGGTATTCACGAGACCGATAACGCAGAATAAATTTCAGAATTTCGAAAATGCACTCAATAACTTCAATTGGGAAAGGCTGCTCAGCCGGCTGCTGAGCCGTTTGGGTAATGTAAAAATTTCTAGGTTTTTTTTGTCAGCAAACTTTCATGGGAGCCTCACATTAAATATATTACTTCCAAACTATCCAGAGTGGTATACTTGCTGAGAAATTTGATAGGCTGTGTCCCCACGTCTTATGTCAGATCAGCATACTTTGCTTTTTTCCAGAGTATAATCGCGTATGGGCTTTTACTCTGGGGGAATAGTCCACATGTTCAAGATATATTGATGATTCAAAAAAAAATTATAAGAATAATCACAAATTCTGAAACATTGGCTCATTGAAAACCGTTATTCGCTCAAATAGGAATACTGACAGTAATAAACCTGTATATTTTTACTAATCTCCTATATACGAAAAATAACTTGCCTAATAATCAGCTAAGGAGAACAACACTAGGAGTAACGGAAATACCTTCCTGTAGGCTGACTAAATCTCAGGATAGCTATGAAGTTGTTGGAATGAAAATGTTTAATAAATTACCACATGAGTGGATAGAAGCTCCATTCCAATAATTGAGAAATAGGCTACATTGCTGGTTAATTAAAAATCCTTTTTATAGTGTGAAAGAGTTTTTCGAATTTCAACAAATTATTCTTTAAGATGAACTATTTTATACTATTATTATTCTAGTTTTCATATTTCTTCTATGCAATATTTTACGTGTATGTTATTTTGACTGGTGTTTCTCACATTAACCCTCCATGTTATAATATAGATTGACTATGTTTGCAAAACAATAATTTCTGACGATGTCCATAACTATTGTACTGTTGAGCGGCAATAAAATTATATTTATTATTTATTTATTAATACCCCTCATTCCAATATCAAAATTTTCGACTGACTGTACAGTGAGTCAGTCATTCTATCAGGGCTCGAATAATTTTGAAATTTTAATTAAATAAAAATGGAAGAATATAATTTCTTCATGTAAATAACAACACCTTCATTCAAAGACATATTAACTGCATGCGTTTTCATATTGCCGATACAGCATTGATGGAACTGTAGACGTTTTTTTAGCACTTTGTCTCAAAAATTGTTCTAGCTGAAAAATTAATAATCCATGCCACGCGTAAGCCTAAAAACGAAGAAACATCAGAAAAACGAAGTTTCAAAACTATGTTTTCAGGTAGAAAGCAATATAGAAACAGATGTTCCTTTTTTAATTTCGACCATATGATTTGGTGATTTTTCAATGAAATCGAATGTTCCATAATTACCGCAATATGTTCCATAATCACATTCTAATTGAAATTCAAACATTAATTCTGAAAAATCTAGAAGGAAAATTAAAATTTGGGCTTCCAGGTGCACGAGATTGATATTTTTAGAATCTATGAGCAAAATTTGGAGATTTAAATCATTCCCGTTTTTCCGGTATGCAATCCACAAGTTGACATGTTTTGATGCGAACAAACGAACACATGAACAAAAAAAATCTGGTGTGGCGCACTCAAAACCGTTATTCGCTCAAATAGGAATACTGACAGTAATAAACCTGTATATTTTTACTAATCTCCTATATACGAAAAATAACTTGCCTAATAATCAGCTAAGGAGAACAACACTAGGAGTAACGGAAATACCTTCCTGTAGGCTGACTAAATCTCAGGATAGCTATGAAGTTGTTGGAATGAAAATGTTTAATAAATTACCACATGAGTGGATAGAAGCTCCATTCCAATAATTGAGAAATAGGCTACATTGCTGGTTAATTAAAAATCCTTTTTATAGTGTGAAAGAGTTTTTCGAATTTCAACAAATTATTCTTTAAGATGAACTATTTTATACTATTATTATTCTAGTTTTCATATTTCTTCTATGCAATATTTTACGTGTATGTTATTTTGACTGGTGTTTCTCACATTAACCCTCCATGTTATAATATAGATTGACTATGTTTGCAAAACAATAATTTCTGACGATGTCCATAACTATTGTACTGTTGAGCGGCAATAAAATTATATTTATTATTTATTTATTAATACCCCTCATTCCAATATCAAAATTTTCGACTGACTGTACAGTGAGTCAGTCATTCTATCAGGGCTCGAATAATTTTGAAATTTTAATTAAATAAAAATGGAAGAATATAATTTCTTCATGTAAATAACAACACCTTCATTCAAAGACATATTAACTGCATGCGTTTTCATATTGCCGATACAGCATTGATGGAACTGTAGACGTTTTTTTAGCACTTTGTCTCAAAAATTGTTCTAGCTGAAAAATTAATAATCCATGCCACGCGTAAGCCTAAAAACGAAGAAACATCAGAAAAACGAAGTTTCAAAACTATGTTTTCAGGTAGAAAGCAATATAGAAACAGATGTTCCTTTTTTAATTTCGACCATATGATTTGGTGATTTTTCAATGAAATCGAATGTTCCATAATTACCGCAATATGTTCCATAATCACATTCTAATTGAAATTCAAACATTAATTCTGAAAAATCTAGAAGGAAAATTAAAATTTGGGCTTCCAGGTGCACGAGATTGATATTTTTAGAATCTATGAGCAAAATTTGGAGATTTAAATCATTCCCGTTTTTCCGGTATGCAATCCACAAGTTGACATGTTTTGATGCGAACAAACGAACACATGAACAAAAAAAATCTGGTGTGGCGCACTCACACAACTTTCCTTGCCGTGATGAAAATTTATCACCTGACGCTAGTGTTCCCGCGCATCTCAAGTCTACTATTCAAAGATTCGAGCCAGCTGGTGAAAAGGCAATAACGCTGGAAACTCACGAGGTCTGATATCTCTTCATAGTGAATCATTTAATAGAAACAGCAGTTTGCAATTGGATAATCACATTCTCTCGAATTACGTGCTTATTTTTGATTTTAAGTGAAAATGTTACTGAACATTAATTGTAGAGATTCTCATGCTCAATCTATTCCACTTGAAATTTTTTGTTTAAATTGTATCTGAAACCTGATAATTGAGAATCGAAAGTCAAACTTTGCGTAGATGAGGCGGAGCTCCTGAAATTTTTACAGATATGGGACTTGTGGCAGTTGATAAAGCTTATTGACGAATATTTCAGGTATAACTTGTCACAGAGTAAAATTGTGACGGGAAAATATTGCTAAATAATTAATAATATTATTGAAAGACGCTCGGCTATCAGCAAAGCTAGCTGACCATGGAGATAAGGAGGGTAATGATGGCGCACCATCTTCCGCGCATCGAGACGATTCTTACCGCCTCTGGCGGCGAGACTCCATCCCCTCTACTTTGGGAGAGTATTTAAACGCCGGACGAGCCCCAGACCACAGCATTCCGCTCCCAACCTTCCTCTCTTGTACAGTGGCCCGTTGGCTGCCGTACGTCCCTGACCTCCTGTCCTTGTACAGTGGCCCATTGGCTGCCGTACGTCCCTAATCCTTCCATTCTCCCAGGGCACAGCGGCCCCTTGGCTGCCGTCCCTAAACTTCCATCCTCCCAGGACACAGCGGCCCGTTGGCTGCCGTCCCTATCCTTCCATCTCCCCAGGGCACAGCGGCCCGTTGGCTGCCGTCCCTAACCTTCCATTTTCCCAGGGCACAGCGGCCCGTTGGCTGCTGTCCCTAACCTTCCATCCTCCCAGGGCACAGCGGCCCGTTGGCTGCCGTCCCTATCCTTCCATCTCCCCAGGGCACAGCGGCCCGTTGGCTGCCGTCCCTAACCTTCCATTCTCCCAGGGCACAGCGGCCCGTTGGCTGCCGTCGCTATCCTCCCATCCTCCCAGGGCACAGCGGCCCGTTGGCTGCCGTCCCTATTCCCCATCCTCTCCGGGCACACCGGCCCGTTGGCTGCCGTCCCTCCTGTCTATCCTTCCTCTTCCTACTATACTGGAGTGGAACCGAGGCTGTAAGGCCAATACAAAATTACCTCAAAGTGGTGTCATCAGAGAAGAGAGTGACCTTCACGCTTTCAGAAGCACCAGGAGGTGCTGTTCACGCCAGCTGAGGCACAAAGAAGAAAGAAGAGGAACTTCGACTTGCCTCCTTTCCCCGCCCACATTACGACTGAGCTAAGTCGTCCAGGAGCAACACCTGGGTATCAATCACCCACCTCTGAGCCTACTCAGGGTGTACGTGATAGATTGGCGCCCGCACTTGGGGCACGAGGCAACGAAGTAAGAATCATGAGTGAACAGGGCGAGGCTGATTTAGATGCTCAACACCAGGAGCTGACAGAGGATCAGTCGGTTGAGGACGAAAACCCCGAGGTGATAGCTGACCCCAAAGTCTCCTGGATCTATAGATTGAAAAAGGATGAAGCATTTAATCTTCTTCAAGATTGGGGCATAGTGTCATCTGGAAGACTTGCTGAGTTGAGAAGGTTGTTAGTAGAACAACATAAGAAGATGGCTGTACGTTATCCCAGCCCAAGACCTGGAACAGTGAGCAGAAGCAGTAAGGAATCTGGACACTCAGCAACAGGAACTCATGCTGAAGTTGGAACCAACATTCACACAAACCCCCTTATGGACCCAGGGGCGGTATGTGACAAAGTAAGAAGCTGGAGACTGTCATTCAACGGCCAATCAGATGCTCCTAGCTTCTTAGAAAGGCTAGACGAGCTGCAACAAGCCTATGGGCTTACTGGCAACCAACTACTAGTTGCCCTTCCTGAATTACTAGTTGATAAAGCTACTCTATGGATGCGTAATCGTCGTGACCAGTGGAAATCATGGGACAATTTTCTAACAGATTTCAGATCACGCTACTACCCACTTACCTATGAGGAGGACCTCGAGAATCTGATTCAGGCAAGGAAGCAAAGGGAAGGTGAATCGTTTGACGAATTTCTCGAAGATGTACTGACACTCATGAGGCGACGAGGAGGGTTCACAGACGAAAATGAATTACAGAGAGTGTATAAGAATCTCCTCCCATGGTACAAGTTTTATATTCGGCAATCTGATGTTCATAGTATTGATGAATTGGAAAAATTCGCGAGGAAGTATGAACAAATCAAGGCAGAGGAAAAACAGAATAGACAGAATTCGAGAGTTCACATGAATGAGGACACAAAAAAGATTACAAGGCTCAAGGTTGAGACAGTGATAGCCCCTACTAGTAACAGACCATCTCTTAGTGAGTCTGAACCCATGTGTTGGCAATACAAGAAACCGGGGCACTAGAGATCATGCTGTCCCGAAATCCCACCATGTAAAAGGTGCGGAAAGAGAGCAATGAAATGTGTCTGTGATATGCAAAAGGAGAATAAAACTCTGAACAAGACAGCAGTGATGCGAATGGCACAGAGGATTCCTGTAATTGAAGAGTCATCAAGGGACAACAGAATATTTATTACCGTGACAATCGGCGGTAAGAAGTGTCAGGCATTGCTGGATACCGGCGCCGAAGCTAATTATATGAGTAATGAGGTGTATGAAGTCCTCCAAGGAATAGGGATGATACGGAAGGAACCAGCACATCACCACGCGATATTAGCTGATGGACGGTCTACCCTCTTGAATGGGAAGGTGACGACTAATATAACTATAGTTCAAATCACAGTTCCACTAGTGGCATCTATAATGGAAGGACTTGGACAAGAGTTGCTATTAGGCATGGAATTTATGTGTGAAAACAGAGTGAATATTCACACATTCACATGAGAGGTAGAGTGGGATCCTCCCCAATTGAATCCTTCAAGTCAGCGAATTATGTCACAATTGCTCTTATTGAGGACTAAGACAACATGAGTCCCAACAATAGCAGCTGTAGACTCCAAATCTCTAGACAACAAGAGTCACAACAGAAGGATGTTCAAGCAGGTTGGTTTGAACAGAGTTGAACCCAATGCCTTGATTGATAGAAAGGCAGAGGTGTCATATTATATTCCGAGACAAGCATGCTGGGATGACATAGTTGATCACTGTGATGGAATGAACGACTCTGAACGACAGGCTGCGATTTATGCTTCAACTGTCAGAGCAAAGACTTTGAACTCTGAGAAAGTTGTGGAAGTTAGGATGGAACGAATGCCATCTCATGGCAAGTCAGATGTTAGCCTCACGGTCAACACAAAGAGGATAACTCAAGGAAGGAAATCATTCTCTGAAGACAATACAACACTCCCGCCAAGCCCAACAAAGCGGAAGGTGGTAAGGAAAGATTCAATGCCACCATTGACTGACATGGAGGTGGGAAAGTCAACAAACCCATTGACAGTCAAAGAGATAGTCCCACAGTCACAGGATCCCAGACCAGGCCCCTCTCGAAATAAGGATCCAGTGCTGTGTCACCGCAACACAACACCAGGAAAGTGCAGACGAGCAGGTCGACTACGTATGAAAGTCCAGTTACCAGATGGACAGTGTAAATATGTACCTGTGTACCAGGTAGAGATGACGCTCATAGTGAGTGGCATACACCTCTAAAGGTGATGCCTGGGAGGTGTACACCTCTTAAGGTGATACCTAGATGGCTCACGACTTTTAAGGTTGTGCCTTAGAGGTCTCTATTCCCCCCCCCCCCCAAGTAGGAGTGGGGTGTCACAAAGTAAGATTGTGACGTGAAAATATTGCTTAATAATTGATAATATTATTGAAAGACGCTCGGCTATCAGCAAAGCTAGCTGACCGTGGAGATAAGGAGGGTACCGATGGCGCACCATCTTCCACGCATCGAGACGATTCTTACTGCCTCTGGTGGCGAAACTCCATCCCCTCTACTTTGGGAGAGTATTTAAACGCCGGACGAGCCCCAGACCACAGCATTCCGCTCCCAACCTTCCTCTCCTGTACAGCGGCCCGTTGGCTGCCATACATCCCTGACCTCCTGTCCTTGTACAGCGGCCCGTTGGCTGCTGTACATCCCTAATCCTTCCATTCTCCCAGGGCACAGCGACCCGTTGGCTGCCGTCCCTATCTTTCCATCTCCCCAGGGCACAGCGGCCCGTTTGCTGCTGTCCCTAACCTTCCATCCTCCCAGGGCACAGCAGCCCGTTGGCTGCCATCCCTATCCTTCCATCTCCCCAGGGCACAGCGGCCCGTTGGCTGTCGTCCCTAACCTTCCATTCTCCCAGGGCACAGCGGCCCGTTGGCTGCCATCGCTATCCTCCCATTCTCCCAGGGCACAGCAGCCCGTTGGCTGCCGTCCCCATCCTCCCATCCTTTTCCGGGCACAGCGGCCCGTTGGCTGCCATCCCTCCTGTCTATCCTTCCTCTTCCTACTATACTGGAGCGGAACCGAGGCTGTAAGGCCAATACAAAATCACCTCGAATTGGTGTCATCAGAGAAGAGAGCGACCTTCACGACATCAGAAGCACCAGGAGGTGCTCTTCACGCCAGCTGAAGCACAAAGAAGAAAGAAGAGGAACTTCGACTTGCCTCCTTTCCCCGCCCACATTACGACTGAGCTAAGTCATCCAGGAGCAACACCTGGGTATCAATCACCCACCTCTGAACCTACTCAGGGTGTATGTGATAAACTTCAATCAAAATCGTTGAAGCTGTTTTCGAGAAAATCGCGAAAAACCCTGTTTTTGACAACATTTTTGCCATTTTAGCCGCCATCTTGAATCGCATTTGATCAAAATTGATTGTTTCAGATCCTTATAGAGTAAGGACTTTAGGCTCCAAATTTCAAGTCATTCCATTAATTGGGAGATAAGATATAGAGTACACAGACGCACATACACTAATACACACACACACACACAAACACACATACACACACACATACAGACCAATACCCAAAAACCACTTTTTTGGACTCAGGGGACCTTGAAACATATAGCCTAGAAATTTAGAAATTGGGGTATCTTAATTTTTTTCGGAAAGCAATACTTTCCTTACCTATGGTAATAGGGCAAGGAAAGATACAACCCTACTCTCTCTTATTACGGTATATAGGAAGATTCTTCCTAAAAAATAATAATATGAAAGAGTGAGTCAATTTTTTGGCCGAAGAATTTAATCTATAATAATGGTTCAATTAATGTGTGTGTGTGTGTGTGTGTGTGTGTGTGTGTGTGTGTGTGTGTGTGTGTGTGTGTGTGTGTGTATCCTTACAATATAAGGATCCAACACGAACAATTTTGATCGAATGCAATTAAAGATGGCGGCTAAAATGGCGAAAATGTTGTAAAAAACAGGGTTTTTCGTTATTTTCTCGATAACGGCTCCAACGATTTTGATCAAATTCATACCTAAAATTATCATTATTTTATAAGCTCTATCAACTGTCACAAGTCCCATATCTGTAAAAATTTCAGGAGCTCCTCCCCATCTATTGAAAGTTTGATTTTCGATTCCCAATTATTAGGCTACAGATACAATTTAAACAAAAAATTTGGAATAGATTGAGCATGAAAATTTCCACAATTAATGTCTTGTATCATTTTCATCTTGAATTGTAAATAAGCTAGAAATTCAAGAAAATGTGATTATTCAATGGAAAACTGTTGGTAACTGTTGATGGGCAATGTACCTAGATAGTCCAGTCAAATGGTCGTTTTTCAGGAAACAGCCCGGAAAGAATTTTTCTCGACGGTTCTATATGTATTTTGGGGCGCTGAATTCGAATCTGAAATTCGCTGACACGCCAGAGGGCGGCTTCACTCCCAAAACCCCAAAATTTCGGACTTTTTTCAATTTTCCCATTTTTATACGTTAATCATTCCCACAGTCTCGTATATTCAAAGTTGCATATCTTGTGAAACACTTCATTTAAAAAATCGAAAAAGTAGTCAAGGTTGTAGAGAATTTTCTCCTCTTTCCGCTCCCATAAATCGTTCTCCTGATTTCAGTACCTTACAAAGGTCCCAGCTAATTGCAAAAATAATAATTTTCATTTTCTCATTTTTCTGAAACTTTACTGTTATTCAAGAGTCTCTAAAACGAGTAAGATACATGATAGAAACTTGAGATTGGTCTCAAATGGAAGAGAATTACATGCTCTATAAGCTACGTTGCCTTAAACCCATCTTGCATGACTGTTTATTATCGAAAACTGTGAAAATGAGGAAAATATTACAAATTTCTTGATTTTTTGAATCAAACGTATCTTTCCTCACGATTATATTTATACAAAATCCATTTACCTCACATGAAAGAGGAGATTGTGTTCTTCAAATCAAGACCAAATACCATTTTTCATCATTTCGGGTTACCGAGATACACAGTTTTGAATATAGAAATTGGCCATTTTTCCATATATTTGTATATAGTGCCTTTTCATTTATTACTCACCATAATTTTTTTGCGACTCTCTTATCAACCATCCAGTAACTTCTCAAATCTTAAGTTCCCTATATAACTAATATTACCTAATAACTTTATCTTTGTTTCGGTAATTACTGCAATGTCCACATTTTATTTTTCAAGATTATAATCCAATTCATCTGGTTTAATTCTCTAAAATTCCACGTACCGGTAGCTAGTTTTTAAATATCCACATTCAATATGTTCAAGTCTAAAATACATTATCTATACTATAATAGAGAAAACAACTGGCTTAAACACGTACTGGATAGGAGATTCACGAATGACGAATCATCACGTTCGAACTACTGGAGTACTGGACTGATTAGCTTGGAATTTTGCATATAGGCCTATGTTCTAATTCACCGAGGATGGTTATAGGCCTATTTTCAGCTCTTCAAGTTTCTAGTGTGTCAAGTTTTCAATTCGTGATGTCTCCAGTTTTGTTGAACTTTGCTTCAGAGTGGTCATGGATGAAATAGTGTAGGCCTAATGAACGGTTTTATTTTCTATCTTCTTAATCTTCTTCATCTATATATGTAGACTATTATACATTAGGAAAGGAATAAGCTTATGAATGTACAGGACACGATATAGATGTTTAACGTCCGAAATACTAGATTTATTAACTTGCATAAAGTTAAATCTTTATTTTGCATAAAGATTCTTATTTACCAAAGATGGCCTATTTAAAATTCTTCAGTGGGTCCAGTTTGTTGAATTTCCAATCAGACCCTTGCGGAGCACGGGTTACCTGCTAGTCTCGAATAGAGTAGTAAAGAAAGAAATATACAACAAAATCAGAGATACAAAACCCTTATCTCAAAAGATGTTGTTCGAAGCCTTTCACTGTGATGACACAACAATGTCAACAATTGTGTGTAAACACAATCATGTCATCATGCATATTCTGTCGTTAGTGGCCAGCCTTAGCTAAACTGGCGTAGAAAACTTCAACTCTTATCACTCGTACCACTAATTCTCGGAAAAAGCTGAGAGAGCGCATAGCCTACAACTGCAGAAAAACGTCAATAAATCGAAAAAACGTTCAATAAATCGCTGGCACAAACAATCTTAATATAATGACATCCTACCTCATAAGATCTCCGTTGGTGGGACTGCCACAGATCACAGAAGTCGACCCTCAAAATTGTGAGATTTTTGACTGCTGCACGCTAACGAGCTCCCAAGATTTTAATAAAGCTGAAAATAATAACAAACAGCTAGTTACTATTTAAAAAAGCACTACAAATAATTAGTGCACATTCAAGTTGAAGATCCAAAATAATAGTAAGAGCTTAGGCACACATATAGCGATCATCGAACAAAGCCGCCTTAAGATCTAATTCCAACGACTCTGCCATTCTGGCCGCGTTTTGTAGCCGTCTCAGGTTCAGGACCAAGCCACATGACGCCTTCAGACGAGTCATCAGGGCAAGAAGCTCTCCAATTGGCTGATTGGGTTGTCATACCCAATTGGGAATCAGCTGGAAATACACACACACACACACACACACACACACACACATATATATATACATATGCATATATATATATATATATATATATATATATATTATATATATATATATATATATATAATATATATATATATATATATATATATACTTGTCATGAACGTGACGAGATAGTTAGTTTCCGTCATGACTACTACTTCTAGCAACTAACTAGAAATTGACAAAGATAACAATATTAATAATATATAAATTAATAAGTTTTCAAGTATTATAATATACACATTCACACTATCAACACTGATCTGCTTTTGACACTTCAACTCCACAACACTACACAACTCGAAGGGTTTGCTCCGCTTCAATCTGCGCAGCATATGTGTGTTGTCAAGTAGCTGAGCGACTTCTTGATTTTCACGCCGTTGGATCCTGTCTGCATGCTTGCGTGCGAAGCGCCCAATCTCTGTTGCAACGAACTCCACCTCCAGGTCTCTGTGGATGTCGGCGTTTCGGCTGAATTTTGGAGCATTGACGATGTTCCTAAAAACTTTGTTCTGGATTTGTTGAATTACATCAACGTTGCTCTTGCTGGCACAGCCCCAGATTTGGATATTCCATACATCCACATGGGTTTCAGGATTTGCTTGTAGATGAGGATATTGAGGTTAAAAGAGCAGAATTTCAACCTATCAACAAGTAGACTTTTCTAGATCTTCTCTCTTTTTTTTACTTTTGCTTTCCAACGCAACCTTACATCTAGAGTCAAGCCTAGGTATTTGGCCTCGTTAGCAAATGGGACGTGTTTCCCATTGATAGCTAGAGGAATTCGTTCACATTTTCTGTTTGTGAAGTTGACTTGGACAGACTTGGTCTCATTTACTTTTTTTTCCACAGTTTAGCCCAACTGGAGATTTAATCAGCTGCATCTTGAAGTTTCCTCATAATGACAACAGATTCCTGACTGTTGTCACGCAGAGTTGGTACAGTCGTGTCATCAGCAAATGTTGCCACATTATCATTTTCCAACTCAGGAGATTGCTAGTAAGCAGTAGAATAGGCCAAAGAACACTATAATGAGGTGAATCCTGCACAAATTTCTTTTAGCTCTTTAGGTGTCTTCCTGCTTGACTCTGTAATATCTTCCCACTATATAGCATATGATTTCAATATTTCAGTGTATTTAATTGGAATCATAGTTTTTAATTTTGCTAATAGACCTCCATGCCACACCTTATCAAATGCATGAGCAACATTCAGGATACTGTGGTACAAATGTTCATCTCTTCAAGAGCCATTTCAATTAAATTGGTGATTCTGTGGACTTGCTCTATGGTAGTGTGTTTCTCTCTGAATCCGAATTGATGTTTTGGTATTAACTTCTTAATCTCTATAATTGGCTTTAATCTTTTCAAAAGCAGGGTTTTGAATAGTTTTGAGATTACGGGTAAGAGAGAGAATGGCCTGCGAGATGTAACATCATGAGGTGCTTTACCAGGCTTTAAAATCATTATGAGTTCTGCAACTTTCCAGTAATGTGGAACATATCTCAGCCTAAAAGATGTATTAATGAGGAATGTAAGCATCAAGAGAGCCTTCCTAGGATGCTGTCTCAATACCTCTCCAGTTATGAGATCACTTGCTCTTGCTGATTCTTGAACAGTATGTGGCAGATGTTCATCATCATAGCTGTCATCAGTTTTAAAGATGTTCTCCAGATGATTTGCAAACCTAGCTGATTTTTGTTTGCTGTCTCCAGCCCACGTACCATCCACATTTTTAATTGGTGCATTTTGGCTTGAAGTTTTTTTAATGCACTTTGTAGCTTTCCATAGGGAGTAGTCAGTACTTTTTTCATTAGTCAGCTCAGTGAGATACTAGAAAATGTTTCATTTTTTAAATTTGTCATTTCTCTTCTGAACTGCTGAGCACAGTCTTGTATCTTGGATCCCTGGTGTTTTGTCATTTCCTTCTAGCTCTTCTCTTCTGTAATAAAAGATTTTTATTTCAGAAGGATAGTTGTTGCCTTGAGTCCTCCTTTTTTATTTCTGGTGTACATGCCCAGGCTGCTTGCTGGATGGAAGTCACACATTTATCAATATCCGCTTCATGCTGATCTCTACTTCTAAGTTGTACATTGAGATCTATGCTTTCTTCCAGTGAGAGTCTGAATTGTTCTCAGTTTGTGTATCTATTGCAGAGAAATGGAGATGGTACTCGTTCTATTTCACTCTCTATTAATGTGAACATAAAAATTGGTGAATGATCTGATGTCAAGTCACAGATGTCTTCAATTTTGATGTAGTTTGTGGAGAAATCCTTGATGATGAAAAAGTCTACCAATCTGATATTCTTCCAAGTCTGTTGGGTTCCCACTTGATATTGTTCACATTTGAATTGCTGGATTGCACTTAACAGTTCTCGACCCTTTGTAGTGGCTATCCTGGAGCCTCAATGGATATTTTCAGCATTGAAGTCTCCTCCTACAATGAACCTTCTTCCAAGATGTTTGAAGAATGCTACGTAGTCTTGATGTTCTTGTGGATGTCTTGGAGGGCTATATATTGCTTCTAATGACACTTTGCATCCTCTGAGCTCCAGTGATATAACAGACCTTGAATTTCATTTGTTTGGGATTCCTTTTCTCTAGTATGTTGCATTGTTTCTCACACAATTACTGCACTGCCTCCCCTTGCTGAATTATTTGGATGTATGGTATGATTTTGAGATTTGAGGATTGGTTAATCATGCGTGTTTCTGAAATAAGGTAGAGGTCTATGTTTTCGTTATGGAGTACTAATTTTAGTTCTTGCTTCTTCTGGAGGATGCCATTGGCATTCCATGCCATGATTTTCAGTGTGTGTTCATTGCTTCCTTCTGCTTCCAGCCGGGTTGGTGCTGCTTTCCAGTTTCTGTAACCTTTTTTCAAAGGAGGATAATAGTGCTTCTTGCTTTTCCAGCTTGGTTAGTATCAGCTGTAAAGTTTGTAACGCTCCGTCCTCTTGATCGTTTTCCTTCATCTTCTTATCGAGTCCTTTTTTGTAGTATTAGCATATGATAAGGGTTTATCTAATGCTAAAGTCATGATAATTATTTCTGCAAGTACAGTACTTTAAATATACATTGGTTCTTGCATTTTATATTGTAGTTCTGATTTTCAATATATTGTTTGGGTACATAAATTTCTTGTGCTAGATACAGAGTGGCCCCAAAACCTTGTATTTTCGGTTAATTTTCCAGTTTTAAGTTATTTCCGCCAAATCCTGTAATCGATCAGAAAAATTTGCTCCCGTCTTTTATTTAGATTATGAAATTACTAATAAAATGAGATTATTCGGAACTCTCTATCCTCAATGAGTACTAAGTTACAATTTTTAAAAAATAAGTGAAATTGGAAGAAAAAAATTTTCGATGAATTTTAGTTTTTGATCTACAATATCTTCCGATTGTCACCATTTAAATGTATGATTCACGATTCCTCTGAGCGTAGTTTTGTGCTCTACAGGCTTCATCTTATATAGATTTCCAGGTAAACATGACTACAATGATCCTTGTATTTTGGAAAACACCACAACGTCAACCAGTTAGTATAATTTTGCATTTCAATCATGCTCCATTGTTCCACATTTAACCGTAGTAAATTCCAAGCTGGATCATAATAATGAATGAATTATAAAAGTTCATCTTTGTTTACTCTCGCACAAGGTCAATAAAATAGTACAGATCTATGAATACAGTTTTCACTTTCTCCTGTTCTCTCACTCTCTCTATTATCTATATCCCATCTCATTGATCACTCTCGTTTCATAATACATTTAAAATAATTTTCACTGCCTCAGTTTTACAGTTATTCATTTCTGCTGATGTAAATCTATTGTTCACTCAAGTAATCTCAAGTAGTAGTCCAAGGCATTCCATCACAATTTTCTCTCTCTAATCTCTTAATCAACTCTCTCACGTCAACGTCTTAAACCTCACTAGAAAATTCAACTACTGTTTCTCTCTCACACTTTACATTCATCCCAAATATTCTTTCTATCTCATTCTCCTATCGTAGGTCAGTACACTATTCAGGACTACAATTTTCGAGGCCAGCATAGAAATAGTTACTACCTCGAAGAAAAAAAAACAACAACACAAAGAACAACTACACTACACGGATTCCCTAATCCATAACCCTCACTGTATTATCCACTGAAATTCATGTTATCAGTGCAAATCCCTCCGGATTCCTACATGGATATCACCCATCCATGTCTTCATAATACCTCACTGTATTTTATCGCTGAAATTCACATTATCAGCTCGAATCTCTTACCAATACTCTCATTATAAGCTTGAGTTTAGAATCCCGCTGCGGACAAGGAAAATGGTTCATGTCTGAGGTCCATCTTTCCCTTTTTGTTGAGCTGTTGAACTAAATCTCATCTGCACTAAGCTGATCTGACTTCTCAATAAAATATGATCTACTCAATCCAACCATAATTACTGAGTCATCAAAGCAGTTAGTAGAGATTTTCATCAAATTCATCTCTTCATTATTCACAATCATCAATACACTTATTTCTCATCACAACTCTTATCACAACTTATCAAAACTCCCAACAATTCTGATCTTGATCTTCTCATTTCCATAAAACTCTTGGATTTCTCTTTTCTAAATCATTTATCTGAATTTTATCTCATAGAATATGACAAGTTTTATAAAATACGCTTAGCCATATACTGGGATAGAGATGGGATTTAAAACAATGCACTTTCATTGCATTGTTACTGCTAAGTGCACTCGTAATTTGATATCTGCTAAGCTTATACAACTTTCCTCACAGTTTTCTTTTCAATTTTCAATAACATATTCTCCACTTCTAAGATAAAAAATATGAAATTTCTCAAACTGATATTTCATATCTTTTAAATTCTTCTAATTCCTATTACCAAAGCATTTGTTAATATATAAAACGGATCATACTCGGAATATAACACATTTTTTAACATAAAATCTTGTCCCACGACTCAATTGATCAACAAAGATAAAAATATCAAACGCATGTTAAAACATGTAGAATTCCAACAGCAAAAAACCAAATGATTCGATATACATTCTTGCAGTCTATCCCACCGCTCAGCCACCAGTCTTGTAACCGAACCAGAATGGGGGTAGAATTAAGAGATCCCTAAATTCCAAAGGGCGAGTCATGGGACTTTATTAAACAACAAACTTCAGCATTCTATTAAACTTGTAAAATTCTATTGAATAAATTGAACTGATTTAAATTTGAACAATAACAAAAATAATCTATATCGGTTCATTGCACATTCTAAAAATTCAAGATGACTGCATGTAAGATTTTGCTAACTGCTTATTTGGATTGTAACTGTTCACGAAGGTAGAATTTCGAAAAACGTGGACTTTACTCATTTCTCAATTACAAATTTATGATACTAGGGACTCGGTCATTGAAGGGTTTTTAGCATGAGCTAGAAAATATAATGGCACTAACAATCGATCAATTTATAAATTCATTAGTATTTAGAAATTTTCACTACACTGATTACTCCTGGATAACTTACTAATTTAAACAAACATTGACATATTCACTTCAAATAATTAATAGACTACTTCAACTTAACTCACGGCAAAAATAATACATATTAAAAAACTTAAACAGCAAACAAATTCAAAACACACGTTAATTTTGAGCCCTCGAGGCCCGAGGCTACATCTGGATTTTTAATGTGAATTCGGCCGCGGCTTGATTGGAACTGATCTATTCCACGCGAATTATGTTCCCCTTCCACCAACGAGACAACGGTCCACGTGGAGACGAGCATAATTCCGTGGGAAAGGAAAATAATGCAAGTTTGAAATATTCCCAAATACATGTGTATTTTCCATCGCTAACAGAAATACAGTTCTATGAGAATACCTCAACCCTGCATAGAATTGGAGTCTTCCCGGACGCAAGTTGGCAAAATCTTAATGTGAGAATAGTTATTCGTGCAACTAGTGCGCAAAGTGACAGTTTGCTGTGCCGAAAGAAACGTTTTCGCCCGAGCCGTAGGCGAGGGCGGAATGACTTCTTGAGTGCAGCAGAGGAACTTTGCTCACCTATTTCACATTAAACTTTTCCTACAGTTACCATTGAATATGAGATGTGGTTGATTATAATTATGATTATGGCTAAAATGATGGCTGAAATCCATCAAAAATGTTTGTGTGTGTGATGCTGTTATTAATAAAAGCTGAATTTCCCACCATCGATAGAACCCTCCCAGAGGGTCATTCTCCCAAAAGTCCCAAGAAATCCCCTTGGAGCTTTCCGCCCTAGCCCCTAAAACATGAAAAATGCAGGTAAACACGGGAAATCAATTATCTCTGTAACCATTGATCGGAAATAGTTCTATTCTATGCCATTCGATTCATTACATTATGGACTAAAATATTAGTCGTATTCATTTCCTCAATAAATCAAACAGTTTCCTTGATAAAATAATATATATGTAAAAATTTAGGGGTTTTTCGATTTGATTTTTGTTTTCTCCGATTAACATCGAAGCAAATAATCTGAAGATAATTAGACAAATAATTAATGTAGCCACATTCATTGCGAATCCATTGATGTATATTGTTATGTATTTGCGATTCGATTTGACGCTGTGGAAGGGGAAACAGTCGACGCGGTACGGCGTGGCTGACTCTCTTCACCATAGTAAACAGTAAAATACAGTAGTAGGCCTACTGCTTTCTAAGTTGCATCTTATTCACACTATGGCGCTCGAAACAATCAATTTTGTCTATTGTTTTGACATGCGATGAAACTAATTTTTCACATTTTAATTCTCTAAATTCTCTAAAATCATTTTGTTGTTATATATGTGCTAAATCATGCATTCTATGACAGACAAAGATATTGTTTGCAACCGATAAAATATTCATACTATTACATAATATAATACATATTTAAAATATGTGTGTATGATCATAATTCTATGCTAAAATTTATCATAAGTTATGAATGTCAAAAACTGAGATAAATCATAGATTACAATAGTGTTAACAGTGGCAATTTCCTGAAAAATCATAGCGTGCAGTGTTTGCTGTTTTCTACAGTTAATATTCTCCAAGCCAGGTTGATAATATACCTTCAGTTGAGCCAAATATATATGACGGCTGAGGCATAAAAAATTTATACATTGGGCTTGTTGAGTTGAAACTTTCTATGATTCTCTCTGTAAAGTAGCTTATCTTCCGTTCTTACTAGTTGAATCTACATTATTTAGACAGTCCAATATGAAAATTCAGTAGATTCTAAAGATGAAAGCCATGCAAACATACAAATTAAGGAAGAGTAAGCATGCATAAAAGGTAGGAAAATCATGAAAGTGTTTCACATTTAACCACAAAGTACCCTACCGTATAAGATTAATTGAAAGATGATTCATCATCTTCTATTATTTTTGTTAACATATCGATTTTTCACCTCCACTCGCATCTTGTCATTCATTACACAAGGTTGGCAGAAGCTTTTCTTTATGTCGATTAATGTTGATTGAAATTGATTTTGATTAGGGCACCAAAAGAATAGATCATTTTCTATTTGAAGCATTCAAATTAAATCTATTGAACATGATTTCTTATGACTTAGCATTCACAGATTTAGTTGGGTGAAGCTATTTGAAAAATGTACCTGATTATCAATTTCATGGTTTTTATACCATTCTAGTTCATTGTGATCATTGAAGGGTTGAAGTGATGAGTTAGTTCAAGTGAATTCTAGTACACAAGTATATTGTGCTTATAATGGGCTCTTCTTTATTTTCTATCGATGTTTTGCTCCAGTAGAGAAAATTTAAAATGTTGGTTTTACATTTTATAAGCTTTATAAATAATATAAATTAACGGTAATATAAATTTGATAAGTCCAGTATTAAATTAATCGATGTTGATTTTCATTGTATCGCTTTGTATCAATGTTACTTGCACTGTTTGCAATTCATCACTATTCTCTCAAGAATTAGTTTTTATGAATTTCATGATCTGAAAATTGAAATTCAAATGCTATTTGGATGACGTTCACATTCCACTGTTTTTTTTACAATAATTGTTACGTTGAAGAGTGAGGCAATTCAATCCATTTGGAAGTAAAAGGAAATCACAGTGCGATTTGAACAGTGGATAGTAACTTTGAAATTCAGTTGCTCAATTCATTTCGGCTTGATACTATCATTTGTAATTATAGTTGATCAGAAATATGCATTGTATATAATGTTTATATTTCAGTTTGACTAATCTTCTATCACAGTCTCGCTTTCATTCATAAACATGATAATCCTAAATACGTTGATTACCTTAAAGATGTAGCTTATCTTACGTCGAACAATGTACAATACAAACAATTTTCATTAAATTACTATTATGATGATCATTGGAATTTCTGCCTGTGATTGAGAAAAAGTCATTTTATGAGCCTTGAAATTCGTACCTAGAAAAAGTTGCATTATTACTAGAATTTTTTCTTATTTTTACTATTTATTATAGGTACTGTACATTGATTTTTGTGATTATAGAGATCAACTACTTTATTCTGAATCAGGATAAGGATAAATAGGGAAATTGTGAGATGGGGATAACATCCATAGTTACATAGCATCAATTTGAAAGCTCTGATTTGAACGGAACTGCGATTCTGGCTTGGTATTGCCTCTTCATGTTCAGTGAGAATAGAAAGCTTCAGAGTAATTCGTTCTCACTATATGTGATAATATTGGTAATATTTAGTAACATTTGTTAATATTTGAACCGAATGTGCAACAAATTAATCTACTTTCAGCTTGAAAATTTTCAACTTATCAGGAGTACAGTGTTATCATATAGTATCTCAGGTAGGCCCACCCTTTTATTTTTTTTGTTCACGTGATCTGATGATATTCATTCCATTATCAAGTGTTTAAATTATAAAGAGTGATGAAACAAGATAAAACACAAGAAAAGCTATGAAAAGAAATTTGAATCTCCATTTTTCACAAAATAAGGATAAGATGAAGGAGTCGGACACATAATATATCATGAAACTTCGTTGAAAAACATCAATATCTGAAACTAGAGTTATCAAATTGTGTTACCTCTGACTCGTATGGAGAAGGCACACTTCAAATTAATATAATAAATTCTGTGAGCAAACAACGAAATCCTGATTTTTATCATGAGCATGGTTAAATCAAGAAAATTGTAATATTTTTTGGAGTATTGAAAAGTGAAAATCTATATTCAGCGCATGTCAAAACAATAGACAAAATGAATTGTTTCGAGCGCCATAGTGTAAATGAGATGCAATGTAGACAGCAGTATTATTCTGTTTACTATGGTGAAGGGAGTCAGCCGCGTCGGCTGTTTCCCCTTCCACAGCGTCAACTTGAATCGCAAATACATAACAATATACATCAATGGATTCGCAATGAATGTGGCTACAATAATTATTCGTCACATTGTTCTTTAAAATTACTTGCTTCGAAGTTAATCGGAGAAAACAAAAAAATCAAATCGAAAAACCCCTAAATTTTTACATTATATTATTTTATCAAGGAAACTGTTCGATTTATTGAGGAAATGAATCCGACTAATATTGTAGTCCTTAATTCAACGAATCGAATGACATATGATAGATTTTTTTCCGATTAATGGTTACAGAGATAATTGATTTCCAGGTTGCTGTTTACTATGGCTAAGAGAGTCAGCCGCGCCGTTCCGCGTCGACTGTTTCCCCTTCCACGGCGGCAAATCGAATCGCAAATACATAACAATATACATCAATGGATTTGCAATGACAGTGGCTACATTAATTATTCGGCTCATTTTTCTTTAAAACTACTTGCTTTGAAGTTAATCAAAGAAAACAAAAAAATCAAATCGCAAACCCCCTAAATTTTTACATATATATTATTTTATCAAGAAAACTGTTAATTTTATTGAAAAAATGAATATAACTAATATTGTAGTCCATAATGTAACGAATCGAATGGCATATAATAGAACTGTTTCCGATCAATGAGTACAGAGATAATTGATTTTCCGTGATTACCTGCATTTTTCAACTTTGAGGGGGGCTAGGGGGGAAAGCTCCAAGGGGATTTCTTGGGACTTTTGGGAGAATGACCCTCTGGGAGGGTTCTATCGATGGTAAAAGATTCAGCTTTTATTAATTTTCGGATCGAAAAAACCTTTATTGACTGGGTACGAAGTCAATGACAACAAGCATTGTTGACGTTGACATTCAGATTGGCCAAATTTCAAGTATGCTAAAACAGCTGATCAAAAAACTTAATTATTTGTGTTTATTATTCAAGAATCAAATCAAATCATTTATAATAATATCATCCTATTGTCATTTGGAAGAATAAAAAGTATAAACTCAACCTCTTATAACATAATCTTTTATAACTCAACATAATTGAACATAATCTTTTAGGTTATTTAGACAAATCAGAATAAAAAATAAAAATACTTGGACAATTTCCTAATATTCAGATTACCTCAGATTTGCTAGAGCTATGACCTTCCTGTTTTGATTTCGAAAGTGCCTAATGAACAATTATTCTCATATTTATATTGTTTATTTTTCTGTGTGGCGAAAAATAACGTTCTCACTATGGGCAAAAATGTTTTTCAGGCTCTCAATCTTTTCTAGTCCTCGGCCTAAGGCCTCGGACTTCAAAACCGATTTTGAGCCGGAAAAGTCTCATTTTCGGCCCTAGGTGCGAATTATACTTTTCCCGCACTAGAGCGGAGAAGTGATTCTTTGCGTTCTGTAATCAGTGCAGGAATGGCCACTTTTCAAGGTAACTGTAGGAAAAATTATTTTTTAACAGAAAAAAAATTTCTCATGATAAAAATTTAAACACGAAATTCAGCTACAAGATCACTGAAGTCTCATTGTTGAAGTCCTAATTCTACACTTTTCGAGTGAACCCATACTAAGTTCATCTCTATGAAAACACAAACCCATAATTAATTAATTTATTTCAATATCATCACCATCACAGTAGTTAGATTTAGTTGTTATTACGATTAATTATTAAATTCCAACTGTAAGTTTTATTCATGATTATTTGTTTGCAGAAGATGTAACGTTATTGTATGATTCGATTTTTTACCTTGTTATCATGGATGATGAAATCAATTTTATTTGATTTGATTTGAATCACAACAATATTCTACAAATGGCGGTGATGAAAAGAATTGGCTACTTTGCCGTTCCATCCTTTCCAGTTTCCACTGACTTTTAAACAAGAATCTCACTATAGGAATGTATTCTACATACCAGGCAACAATCATCGCACAATCAAACATTGAAAATACAGTGAAAATAATGAACTAACCTGCAGAAATCAGAAAAGTGAACTGGTGATTGATTATTAAGATGTGAAGTAATCCATGTCTACAGATTGCAGACAACGCGTCTCAAAGCAGTAAGATTCCTCTGCACGGTCAGCCTGTTTCCAACACTTCGATAAACTGCAAATAACACACCTGTCTTAACATACAAATAATGAATACACTCAAAAAATGCAGAAGTAGTTAAAATAAATGGTTGTGACGATTCAATACAAAAAAGAAGTACACACAGTTGAAACAGTTACACAGGGAATACAAATTAAACCACTGCTTTAGTAGAATCAAATTAATTCGCAAGTAATTAACAATTACATAAAACGTAAGAAGCAAATAAAGGATTTACTCCAAATTTGTAGCTAAGTACAAGGATGTCCACGAGATAGATATTTTTCTATAAACCCAACGTTCAGTAATTATTTTTTCAATGCTGAATTGTTGTTGAGTGATATGCCCTGAAAATGCAAAAAGTTGAATGAAAAACTCTCTTTTCGAAGATTTTACACTTTAAATAGAGAATATCTCGAAGATTAACCGAGGTATCCCAAAACACTACTGCACAAAACTTGTAGGAAATCTATCTAGCCTCGCCCTCCGTGGGTTGGGGGAGCTTTGAGTCGATCATCGTACTCAAGAATGTGTTGAAAACCAGAATTCACCCACAGTATCCATGCTTGTCTTAGGAGGCGACTAGAATGGAACTCAACTTCAGAAGTTGTCTTGCCTTCAAACCTACGGATCTGCCCCATCAGGGCAGTTTCGGAGGGGCAAAAAGAAAAACCCAAGAGACCAGAGATGGGTGGAACTCCAGGCACAAATGTAGGTCAAGAGGCTAAGTCGAGGGTGGCCAGGTGCCCTAGAGGCAATTTGGCGACCCCTCCTTCAGCGGAGGGACCTATAAAGAAGCCAGGTGTGAAACTCACGTAGGTCACGATTTTGTGGGTGGAGAGACCAAAACTCACCCCTGCTTAGAGAAGGGCGGCCATTCAGGCGAAACTTCTTGGGATAGGTGAGGCTTCTGACCCTGCAGAGTTTCAGTGGGGCAAAAAGAAAAACCCAAGAGATCAGAGATGGGTGAAAATCCAGGCACAAATGTGGGTCAAGAGGCTGAGTCGAGGGTGGCCAGGCGCCCTAGAGGCAGTTTGGCATCCCCTCTCTCAGCGGAAGGACCTACATAAAGACCAGAAGTGGAACTCACGTATGTCACGAGTTTTGGGTGGAGTGACCAAACCTAACCACTGCTCAAAGAAGGACGGCCATTTAGACAAAACGTCTCGGGAGAGGTGAGGCTTTGCAAAGAGGTGGGGCAAAAAGAAAAACCCAAGAGACCAAAGATGGGTGAAAATCCAGGCACAAATGTGGGTCAAGAGGCTGTGTCGAGGGTGGCCGGGTGCCGGGCGCCCTAGAGGCAGTTTGGCGTCTTCTCTCTCAGCGGAAGTACCTACAAAAAGACCAGGAGTGGAACTCACCTAGGTCACGAGTTTTGGGTGGAGTGACCAAACCTCACCACTGTTCAAAGAAAGACGACCATTTAGGCTACACTTCTTGGGAGAGGTGAGGCTTCTGACCCTGCGAAGTTTCGGAGGGGCAAAAAGAGAAATTCCAAGAGACCAGAGTTGGGTGAAACTCCATGCACAAATGTGGGTCAAGAAGCTGAGTCAAGGGTGGCCGAGCGCCCTAGAGGCAACTTGCCACCCCTTCCTCAGCGGTAGGACCTTCAAAGTGGGCCAGGAGTGGAGCTCACGTAGGTCACGAGGACTAATCAGTCTGAAGAGACTGTCAAGCATATCACGCTGGATTGCAACAAGCAACCGGGTGATGAATGGGATGTTAGTATAGGGAAAACTCCTGGTTCTTGTAAAGAACACAGGTATTGGTTTGCCTAACATACTACTTGGGAACACAATAAGCTTCGGTTGACGTGTGGGGCTCTTTGAACCTTTGGATCCTTCAATCCGTCCCTTCAACAAAGAACAACAATCTAGCTTCAATTTTGATCATTTAGTCATATCGCTGAAAGGCAATGTTGCCAAGATACATGAGTGTAGCCATAAATGAGAAAACGCAACTTCTAATCCACCCTCATCCCTCAAGCACAAGGGCTAATGATAAAAAAAGCTGCGGAACAAAGCTGCGAATGCGAAGTCAAATATTGTGTTCCAAACATTCCCTTCAAATTTCCATGTCAATTATTGATCTATTGTTGTCAAACTGAAGATTTTACACTCAAACTATAACTACTTCAAAAATCGTAGAGAGATGCGTAAAATGATTAAATGATACATTAAATTGAAGAAAATATAAAATGCTCTATGAGCTCATGATTAGCAAGGATTCGTCTAATATATCATTGAAAAGTTATAAGGCCAAAACGATGAAAAAATCGGAGCCAGAAGGGGTTTACTTCAAAATATGACACCGTCGAGAGCTCATATCTAGAAAACTATTAGATTTATTTAAAAAGGCATATTTAAAGATTGAAAAGATATTCAATAGGCATAGCCGAAGACGTCAGCCAGAGCTGATAGATAAATTCCCATTCACTTCCTAATCTAATCTTATTGCAGTAATCCCAACTAGTAATAATTCTCCTTAACAGATTATAATAGAATCTGCGATAAACAAAAGTGACAAACGAAATCATAAATAAACTAGCCTTCTAAATTCTCTATTTTGATATGGTATTCCACTATCGCTGCTAATCTGTCTTTCCAACTAAAATAATAGGCACAACTATAATCATCATAATTTGATTCATTTAACAAACTGAACGGACGCATCATGATAAGATTCTAAACAAAGTTTGTCGGATCATCTGCCAGCTAGCAACAAAAGAAACAGAATGATCATTATTGGAGCTTCCAAATAATATTAATAATAGAATTCCTCTACGAGAAAATTCCTATATCTCAATAATGCTTCTTTTACATAACCAGCTAGGTATTTCCAGTTTTTTCCATTTAAATAATCAAGCATCGTCTCTTCAATCATCATCGGGCTCCCAAACCATTTGACTCGGAATTCAGATATGACTTTACATTTCCCAATAAAATGATAAGTGTCTTCATTTTCCCTTTCATTGCACAGAGAGCACACATAGCTATTCTCCCCCCTGTCTACCCTGCAATTTAGTGGCAGAAGTTATCATCTTGCTTTGAAAATTGCACCCATGAAGCTTCTCTTATTCATATCATTGATATAATTTCGCTTAACTTGATCACCTATTTTCAAACAGCAGTACAAGCGGTGAAATTGAGAGATCGCGGCCCTCGTCCACCACTCTATCTGAATCTTACGCCGCAATTTATTTACATCTTCATTGCATTTCACACCCCACAAATTCTGTCTAAAAATCGGATCCATCCACTCTTCCTCACATTGATGGAATAAATTGTTCCACTCTTTTGTGCCATTATGATAGAAGTCTTTCTAGGAAATCTCGAATCAGATATAGCAATTAATTGTTTTCATTATACAGAGTGTTTACGAACTCACTACCAATACTCTAGGGCATTGTTCCTGGGTAACAAACATATCTAAGTATCATATTTAAATTGTCCGGAAGTCTTCAGTTACTCACACAGCGGCCATTTTGCTTTTTTCACTTATTTTTTCCTAAATAATGGTTGAACATACGAAATTGAAACTGTGCACAATCATTTACAACAACTAGTCAAAGCTACAAAAAATTATAATTTTTCAAATTCATATAACAAAATGGCGGCCATTTATAATTTCGTTTCTCAAATAACTCAGAAACGGATGGTAAAACAAAAGCTTTACAAGATTGAATTTTTTTAGTGAATTTGATTACCTAACGATTGGCTCCTGATTTTCTAGGATTGGACCAATATTAACTGAGATAACTTATTGTAACTTTAGTGGTTGGTGACTCACCTTTAGAGGGTTATGTAACGTTATTTTATTGTTTGAAATGACCTAAAATCGCTCACTATTAACATGCAATGCAAATAAAGATTATGCATCGTTGAGGCGACTTTATTAGCATGCCTTGGTTTGCACTACAACAAACTTTCAGTGGTCACTAAGGCTGCCAAATCTCAGTTAATATTGGTTCAATCCTAGAAAGTCAGGTACCAATCGATAGGTAATCAAATTAACCGACAGTTATTCTTGTAATTTTTTGTAAAATCAACGGTTTCTGAGTTATTTGAGAAACAAAATTTTAAATGGCCACCATTTTGTTTTATGAATTTGAAAAATTATCATAACTTTTTTGTAGCTTTGTCTAGTTGTTGTAAATGATTGTGCACAGTTCAATTTCGTATGTTCAACCATTATTTAAAAAAAAAAAAATAATAAGTGAAAAAAGCAAAATGACCACAAACCTGGCCTGCATACGTTATTGTGGCTCAACTTACTGCCTCAAAAACTTTCCATTTTGTTCTAATTGGCACTTTATCGGTACTAATAAACTTTCGCTACATACTATTCAATATCGGGGACCGAGCTTCGCTCTGGAGTACAAAAGCATGAAAAATTTATCAACTTATCAAATTTAAGAACAAATTATAATAACATTCATTGTTCTAGTAACATTCAAATGTTCTATCTAATCACAGTAAATTGAGATTAATTCCCAGAGGAATGCAAAAATTTCCCTCACAAAGGCCCAGTTGCCCAAAAGCCGGTTGAATTTTAATCCTGATTAACTTCACGTGAACCAAATAGAAGAAGATCATTTCAAAAAGATGGATCTACTGGAATTAATCAGGATTGAAAATAACCCGGCATTTTTGCAACCGGCACTAAGTACCTGATTGAATTATTACAAAAGTTCAACAGCTGAGTCATAATTTTGACACAGTCCCACACACATAAACTCGCTCACTCACTTCCATCATCAACAGACGACGAAATAATATTATTATCAGCTGTTTTTCCAAGGATGAATAATAATTATCCTTTTAATGTCCTTCAGCGGGGTTTCCCAGGGATGAGACCTAGTGCAATCGAATCTTTTTAATATACACCAACTATCTTCTGAATTTCGTGAGAATCTTTGGAGCCGTTTTCAAGATCCGGTGAAATACAAACATATAAACATCTAAACAAAAGTTGCTCGTTTAATAGTATAGGATTCCATATCTAGCTGTGGTAGTCTTACAAGAAAAATGTGGTGTAGCGCACTCACACATCTTTCCTTGCCGTTATGAAAATTGATCACCTGACGCTAGTGTTCACGCGCATCTCAAGTCTACTATTCAAAGATCTGAGCCAGCTGGTGACAGGACAATAACGCTGGAGACACACGAGATCTGCTATCTCTTCATAGTGAATGATTTAATATAAACAACAGTTGCCAAAGTTTACAATTGAATAATCACAGTTTCTCGAATTTCGAGCTTATTTTCAATTTTAGGTAAAAATGTTACTGAACATTGTAGAGATTTTCATGCTCAATCTTTTACACTTGAAATTTTTTGTTCAAATTGTATCTGAAGCCTGATAATTGGGAATCACAATTCAAACTTTGCATAGATGGGACGGAGCTTCTGAAATTTTCACAGATATGGGACTTGTGGAAGTTGATAGAGCTTCTCAATGACTATAATTATTATGTATAAATTTGATCAAAATCGTTGGAGACGTTTTCGAGAAAATCGCGAAAACCCCTGTTTTTGACAACACTTTCGCCATTTTAGCCGCCATCTTGAATTGCATTTGATCGAAATTGTTCGTGTCGGATCCTTATATTGTAAGGACCTTAAGTTCAAAATTTCAAGTTATCACGTTAATTGGGAGATGAGATATCGTGTACACAGACACACATACACTCATACACTTACACATACATACCAATACCCAAAATCCACTTTTTTTACTCAGGGGACCATGAAACGTATAGAAATTTAGAAATTGGGAAACCTTATTTTTTTCGGAAAGCAATACTTTCCTTACCTATGGTAATAGGGCAAGGTAAGTAAAAATGGGTGGTTAAAGATAAGGAAGAAGTAAAATTAAGCCGCAGATACTTATATTCATTCACTACATCAATATATCCCCCGCCGTAATTCCTCCTCTCATCGCCACGCAATTTTCCTCCCTTCCTGAAAACATCAATTTTTGACTTTTCCCTGTTCAAGATGAAGTTCCATCGATCACAGTATACTCTCAACCTGTTGATCATTCCCTGCAGTCCGTTAATGTTATCAGAGAAAATAATCAAGTCGTCCGCATACAAGAGACAGTTGATTCTGGAATTTTTCCATCCTTCCATTAACCCTCCTTCTATGAATTCACATATCTCGTGTGTAAAGATGGAGAACATAATAGGTGAGACCAAGCATCCCTGTTTTAAGCCGCAGACAAACTTCACATACTCTGTAATACCCTTCTCACATCATATGGCCGAAGAAGAGTCTCTCTGGATTATCTGAAATTTGGCAGCACTGTATACTCTCATCATACGAAAAAAATTATTTGACACTCCTAATTCAATCAGCTTGAAAAAAGAGCTTTTCTATAATCAAAATCATAAGCGGCCTTGAAATTTCTGACAAAAACAGTAAACTTTCTTACGCTGCACGCTAGTAAAATATTTTATCAGATTGTATAACACGTAAATGCTATCTATAGACGAGTAGACAACTCTAAAACCTGCCTGATTCTCTGCAATAATTCTTCGGCTCCCTACCCATCCTACCAATCTCTTAAATAGGATGCCTACAAACACTTTGTAGATAGAATTAGTAAACGATATGGCTCTATAATTATTTGAATCGTTATTGTCTCGGAAAGAATCCGGCGCCTCACAGTGATCATAAACTTTGTTGATGAAGGAACACAACGCTTTTTCAATGGGGCTCTCCATTTCAAGAATTTTCAATGAGCAACTAATTGTGCAGTGCACACAGTTGTTAAGTGGACTTTTGATATGTTTACCCCCTTACTATCATTATAAAAAGAGCTGCGGGTTCAAAAATTGTCTTCCAAACCTCCAAACGTTTCCTTCTATAATCTTTTATTGACTGGACTATATAAGCTATAATCAACATCCTATCGATAGTCAATAAACTTGGCAGAAATGGAAGAAATAATAGTAATAAAATATATTATCATAAATAAGTTAGGTACTTATAGCTTATGTTATACGCTAGGCCTGCAATATTATTAGTTTACTCTGAATAAAACAAGTTGAGACTTGGGAAAAGTAGGTACCGTATCTTGAGAGTTGACTATTTGTCGAATTATTGAGACCTCTTCTTGCAAGGCTGGAGGATATGATATGACTGAATTTAATATCAGTCAATAATTGAATTCATTGAGATAACCTCTAACTGACTGTGATGTCGAATTTAATATAAATACGCCAGCTACTAGTCATATGAATTCGGATAAAAAGATAGAAATTTGGCAACTCTTTAATATCTCTCTCTCTCTTGCCGTCTCAACTTGTCTCATTCAGAGTACAAGTAGGCTATAGGCTTAAAAAAGCAGCCACTTTGCAAGCCGGCAGCATAACCAGTATCAGTAACAGGGTTATCAAAATCAAGGTCAAACCAAAGCGGGGTCAAAGCACTAGTAGAACATCCGAACCAATAAAATCTGGTGATAAATAATTCAACTAGATTTGAATCGTCTATTTTTACTTTCCTTGCCATAGGTAAGGAAAGTATTGCTTGAACAATAAAGGTACCACAATTCCTAAATATTTCTATACGTTTCATGGTCCCCTGAGTCCAAAAAAGTGGTTTTTGGGTATTGGTCTATATATATATATATAAATTATATACATATATATTAAAATTTGGAACTTAAGGTCCTTACAATATAAGGATCGGACACGAACAATTTCGATCAAATGCAATTCAAGATGGCGGCTAAAATGGCGAAAATGTTGTCAAAAACAGGGGTTTTCGCGAATTTCTCGAAAACGTCTCCAACGATTTTGATCAAATTTATACCTACAATAGCCATTGAGAAGCTCTATCCCAAACGTGTAGGCTAACTAAAGCATGGATGAAGTCTAGGATGGTTAGTTATCAACTTTTAAAATGTCATTTCAGGTATTTCAATTTGTGTTTCTCATACGGTAATGTCTGTAAATTATTTCATTGTTCCAAAAATACATTTAAAATCAATTATATGACTTATGTACCAAAGTGTTTTGATAGAATGAAGAAAAAAGTGGTGGCTGAGTTACTTTTGCACAGTCACTGTCAAAAGTTGAAATAAAATATTCTGGCAAACTGACAACATTGCAAAGCAAGAGAGAGATAGCACTATCTGTTTTGTTGTATGATAGAAAAGGACAGAAACAGTAGTCAATGGTACACTGCCATTATAACGTGGACCTCACTATAGTACTCTGTCACCTCCTCCCCTTGCTCCACTGTTGTCATTCCACATCCACATAAAAAAAAACAAAAACAATTCTAGTAGATCAGCTTGCTCTGCTCTGCTGTCTCTTCAATTTTATTAAGCGCGCGCACACACACACACACACACACACACACACACACACCATACAGTGAATCTAGTACAGTAACTTCTCAGAGAGGAGAAAGGAGAATATATTTTCTGTGTGATACTGCAGTAGGCTACTCCATAATTTCCCTCTCAGTATTATTTCATGCTTCTGATATCAACATAAAAGTTGTTGTTCCTTTTCCAATATAGTTCATAAGTTGGGTATTATATTATATCTATGAATGTATAAATAAAACAGGTCAATTATATTACACATTAAAGCACGGCCCCAGGGACTCTGCCGCCCTGGGCGAGATCGGCAACCGCCGCCCCCCCCCCTCGCAAGTATCCTGTCTAATTGTTAATCCCGGGTTCCACCCCTTCCTTGAGCGATCGCCCATCTATTGTCTCCGCTGTGATGCGATCGCGCCATTCGCACCACAGAGTCTAAGGAAACTCTAAATAATAATTATTTACATGGAGTCCCAAGTGTAAATTGCACATTTTAAAATTATTTTGGTTTCATAGACTGTTTTATGTTTCCAGTTACAGATATATATATTTTATAAGCCGAATTAAAAGTTTACCCGAAGGTTATCAGATGATGGTGGCGATCCGAATTTCCTGTCATCCTGGATTTTCTGGTGGCTGAAGTCATCTTCTCCAAGGGAATAAATAAATATCTAAATGACTTATGCTTTAATACAGCATCACTAAATCTTATACAAAATTAATTAATGAATTTAAATCTTATATCTTTCAAACATACAATTTAACAAAAAGGGGACTTGTGCTCTACAAAATTTGGTGGCATTCCAAGGCGGCATCTGGCAAGCAAGTGGGCTCTGATCCACCCCTATTTTCTAGAAACATACTTCCAACTTCCAAATTTGCATACATTTAAATATTCAGTTACTACACCATTAAAAAGATCAAATAGTCCATGCCAATCTGCTAGGTTATTATCTATATCTTAAATATTACATTTTATACTTACTCAGATTACATCCGATACATGAACTGAGTAGTGATAATTTATAAATTCTTATCATTTATATAAATATCTATGATTATATTTGAATCAGCTCATTACTGCCGCCCATCAACTACTGCAATTTGATTGGTTCATCCAAAATTCACAAATGTATCCATGCACCTACTTAATATACATACTTCCTTGATATTTTTATTTATTTTATGTGCTTTGTACATGCTCATTACATATAATAAATTTTTATGAACTTTTTAAGTTGTTTTTCCATTTACAATAAGTTGCCATGTGATTACCAAATCCTCTAGTTGAATGCTATTTATTTACAACAAAGTTTTGCCAAAGGTGTCTGGCTAGATTTCAAATTACATGGCTTGATCAATTATTAGGTTGCCGACCAGTAAGTATTATAGCCTAACCTCAAAATTCCAATATTTTATATAATATAATAAATAGCAAATAAAAATTATTTTCCATTTGGCTGTTCTAATAGTAGCCATGATACCCGTTATTATCTAATCTTTCACTTGTTGCTATTGCACCCAGCGATAATAGAGCAGCTGTTTGCTCAAGACCTATAAAATCTGTTCATTTAGTGATTTTGCTTGCTTATCAAATTTAATTCATTACATAACGCCCCTGAATTTGAATTCAAAATATTTTGAGAATCAACAATGTTCTTAATACAAATTCTTCCTTTAACACATTAACCTAACCTAAAAATATCTGCTGAAATCACTTTCAAAACTCCATAACAACTCGCAGACTTTTTCTGCATACGCCCCCCTAAATCTTCATCAAGACAATAACAAATTCCTCCTTATCAACATGAAAATATCATAAATATAACATCTTAAATCCATTTCTCCCTTCTCTGACCATAATACAACATTTTCAAATCTGCCGCTCAGCAGTGATACCAACTTACTTTCCACATAACAAACATTAATTATAATAATAATAATAATAAACTTTCTGTCCATAAAGTGACCATGCAGGGCATGCTCACAAGAGACAAGTCAGGAGAAAACATAAAAGCCAAAAAAGGCAAAAAAACCAGCAGCGGACATCACAGCGCCAAAAAAGTCAAAAATATCTACTCACCAGTGCACTGTCACATTCAAAGAATTTGTTAAGTGAGTAGAAAGGATTCTCCTGCAGGAAGTGCTCCAACCTTTGCTTTAGGGCAGCCACAGGTAGACTCCTCACTGAAATGGGCAGCTTATTTATAATCTTTCCCGGCAGGTAGACCACACTGGATTGCATCCTCCCCAACCTGCAGTATGGGAGATCCAGCCTTAATCTGTTATGAGTGCCGTACTCATGGGAGTCTCCCCTGACAGGCTGGACCTCCAGGTCACCAAATGCATTCACAGCAGATCTGAAAATATACAGGCCATAAACAGTTAGAAGTCTCTCTTGTATAAACAGTGGGCGGCAATGGGCAAGGTGTTCAGCATTGCATAAGATTCTAAGTGCCCTCTTCTGCAAAAGCAGGACCCTCCTCACATGGGTGGAACTGCCCCAAAGTGTGATACCATAAGCCATCACACTCTGGAAGAAAGCAAAATAGCACATGCGTAGATAGGCCGCAGGAACGCACCTCTTCAGACCCTTCAGTAGGAACAGGATCCTGCTCAGCCTGCAACAGACACCTTGAATATGCTACTCCCAGGAAAGTCTCCTATCCAACATAAAACCCAGGAGCTTTACTGGAGGACAATCGTGCTGCTTACCATTCTTAGGCTGAAAACAATTGTCTGTGTCTTTTCTGCATTTAGGAGAAACCTGTTTGCAGAGAACCAGTCAGCCGCCATCTCCATGGACGCCCGCATTAGTGTGCTCACATCATCCAGACTCCTGCCAACATCCAGGAGGGAGGTGTCATCCGCATAACACACCACCATTCTGTCCCTAGAAAGAGCTACATCATTGATAATGAGCAAGAAAAGCAGAGGACCCAGAATTGAGCCCTGCAGCACTCCACAATCCACACACCTCACCCGTGACAGGGCCCCATTCGCCAAAACGGCCTGCCTGCGGCCCTCCAGGTAGGAACGGAGAAGCTGCAAGGGACCACCAGTAATACCATACATGGAAAGCTTTGTTAGTAAAATCTCATGGTTGAGGGTATCAAAAGCCTTGCTGAGATCACAGAGGGTCAACTCAGCAAGGTCACCGCTCTCAAAGCTTTCAAAAATTTTTCTAACAATTAAATCTACAGCCCCATCAGCCTGACCTGAAACCAAACTGGGTGGCGGCAAACAGACCGTTCAGCTCACAGAACTCATACAATTGACTAGCCATAACAATTTCCAGAATCTTACTTAGTATAGGCAATATTGAGATGGGCCTATAATTATTGGGGTCCATTTTGCAACCCTTTTTGAGAATTGGCACAACTTTTGCCAGTTTCAGCTCCTCAGGAAAAATATTCTGAGCCAGACACTCGTTTATACACTGAGTCAAGGGAACTAGAATAAGCTTAATTATACCTTTTAAAAACTTACTGGACATAAAGTAAATGTCTTTGCTAGTAGAACTCTTGATCCCAGATGCAATCCGCAGGATGTCCTTGCCTGTCACGCTGCGCCAGATCAGTGTAGCTGGTGGCGGCTGCCTGGACTCCAGAAGAAGCTGCACAGGTGATGCTGATGTTGTCTGCAATGCAATTCTGTCTCCAATCTGCTGGATGGAGTCAATCCAGTGGTCATTGAGAGTATCCGTAGTCAGTGGAACACTTCTTGGAGCTGCAGAAGCTGTCTCAGTGTGAATGACCCTCCATGCCGCCAAACATCTATTTGCTGCTCCACTTATAAGGCTTGCATTATAGGAAAGCTTTGCCCTAACAGCCTCCCTACGATATTGATCTCTCAATTTCAAATATGATGCTTTGGAGAGTGTGGAGCCATCAACACGAAATCTATCATAGGACATAAGAACCAAGTCCCTGAGGTTTAGCAGGTCCTGGCTTAACCAGGGTGATGCACATTTCTTCTTCTTTGGCTGCGTCCTAAGTGGAAAGCACTCATTAAACTCATACAGTAGAAGATAGAAAAAAGTAGAGAAATTTGAGCCTGCATTCTGGTGTTGGAGGAGTAGAGACCAGTCAACACAACTAATCCTTGAACAGAACCTCTCAAAATTATTGCTTGAAATATGCCATGTCATTGTTGGGCCAGAGGCTGATAGATTGGCTGGTAAGTCACACAGACTGGAGGGGGTGGATACCTTGCAACTGATTGCCTCATGATCACTGAGAGCATAATGTCTTACTTCAGAAAAAACACCTTCACCTTGTTTTAAACTTGATGCTACATTGTCCAAACATGCCTCCAACCTTGTAGGGCAATGAACTGTGAGATATAAGTTGAGTGACCTCAGCAAGTTTTCAAATTCAAGTGTCTTGTTGTCTTTCACCAGTGTATTAATATTGAAGTCCCCTCCAAGTATATAGTCAAAGCTTGGGTTTAGGGTTTCCAGAAAAGCAAATAACCCAAGCAAAGCATCATGAAAGCCGCCAAGGTTACCAGATGGTGGTCTGTACACCACAATAATATAAAGTCTTTCATGCAATAACACAATACATGCAAATTCATACATTCCCTCCATGCAGAAGCGCTCCACATTTATGTAATCAGCATTAATACCCTCATCAATAAAAATTGCTACACCTCCATTTTTGAGCACAGCTCGAGAGAAATCTGCCACAAGATGGAATCCATGTATTCTTATCATATTTAAGTCTCCTTTTCTCAGCCAGTGCTCTGAGAGACATAAGATATTGTAACCATCCGTCTGAGATATAGCTTCTATTTCACAAATTTTATTGCTGAGACACTGAATGTTGCAAAAAAGCATTTCAAGAGGCCTACTCCGGTTCGTAGTCATGCTTTCACATTCTACAGTGCTGACCGTTTCGGCTTGCCTAGAAAAGGCCTTTGAGCTTTGTTTTTATCACTAGTTTTGTTATTACGTCTGTCGGGAACAAAGCTTTTTACCAACACACCCTCAGACCAGAAATCAGAATTTGAAACACATGCGAAAAATCGTTCAGCTATTGTGACCTTGAAAGAGGAATAAGTTTCATACCTTGATTTTAGCTTCACACACTCAAACTCTGAGCTCTCAAATCCTGATGCTGATAAATATGTGGTCAGATCCTCTTCCTTCACCTCTGGATGCAGTCGCGATATAAATAGTGACTTCCTTTTATTTACCGTTCTGAGCACATTCCTTTTAACAGGTTGCGTTGGCTGCTTATTGACCCTTGCCACTCCACTAGTTGCAATCGCAGCAACTTGACTAAAAAGTAGCTGTGATGAAGTCTTTTCAGTGGAAACTGGTACACAAGTAAACTTAGTAGGAGTCAAATCTTTCTCAGCAGTTGGTTTGTCACTTGGTAAAATTTTTGATGAATTGTCACAAGTTATTATGTCAGACTTTTCTTTATTACAAGAAACTGAGCTATTGAGTTCACATTGAACACCGTCACAATTATTGTTAGCTACTGAAAGTTTATGCTTGACCTGCAGTGGCTTGTCGATTTGAGTCACATCTTGTAGCCCTGTTGGTATGGGCTTCTGTGTCACAGTTTGGAAATTTTCTACAATTTCCACTCTTTTACATAAATGGAGATAGTTCTCACTTATCTTGTTGAGCTCATCAAGAATTACATTAAGACGTAGAGGTTCACCATTGTCTGCTATAGAAATAGAATCACTCGTACAGTTCAAGTTCGAGATTGCATTTTTAACCTTCAAATTACACGTATCGCAGTACCACTTAATCTTGCTGCCAAGATCCTGTATCTTTTGGTAATCGATTGAAGATATCTTTACACATTTTATATGGTACCAATTGGCACAAAGACCATCACAAATAATAGCATTATCATTATTTTTCACTACTTTTGAGCACACACCACAATTCGATTCGTTAACTTCATCTGCTGCCATCTCGATCCTCTCTGATTCTGATTCTTATACCATGAATCTCTTTTAAAAATACTTTCGAGTAACAATTTTGGGCTCACACATCATTTTAAATTTTTAGATCTCTCATTTTAATAATATTCTCTAGATACAGGTACAATTTTTCTTTTGCTATACTTGGTTTTGGGCTTCATATGGTAACTGGTTTCATTTGAGGTTTTTTGGTAACAACGTGTTAATAACAATGATAATAGTATACAACATCTAAATAGATATATAACATTAACTGATACAATAAATAACATAAAAGTTTTGGGAACAATTTCTTTTTACAATCATATGTTTGATGGGGCTACATGCTTGATTTGGATGGCATTTGCGATCTACTTTCCCTAGATTCTGTTTTCTATGTCACAATTTGCTATCGATTCTCATTCTTGGGTTCAAAGTTAACCTAATTTCTGTAATTTTCATACTTTAAGGTAAATATCTTATTTTATTCTACATATCTCATCTTGTGGCCTTTTTTAAACAATGCTTAGTGAGAAAACACATAATTGAAAATTGTTCTTTGGTTTGTTACAGGCCTCTATCAGTTGGAGTGAATTAAAAATCAAATTTGGTGACATGAGGTGATACTTCAATGTTAAGTTTATTGAGACAGGTCAGTATTTGGTTGATAATATTGTTTTTATTTGTCTTCTTATCAAATTTGCTTCAAATTTGATGATGTTGCATGTAGAATTTCGTGGCTTTCCAGTATCTTCTTGTGTTTCTGTCTGTAGATATTGATGTAGGCTGTTGGGTTATCTGCTATCCGTGGGTGAGGCTGTCCTATTGATAATTTATCCTTCATAAATTTAAAACCCTGGTATCTGGTGTACTTTTTCAAACACTTCATTGATCTGGTTCCTCTTTCTTCCTTATTATCTCTGTTTATTCAATTTTCATTGAGCCTCGGTATTTCCACTTTAGCGGCATCATTCACAGTTTTAACTACACCAACAAACAATTTTATAATATAAAGCTTCCAATTATCTTGATTTCTCTTGATCTTATTAAACACTTTCCATCCTTCATTAATCTCCCATGGTAATCCACTTCATTATTATCCAGGCATGAATCCATAGTTGATTTTCTAGCAGTTCCAGTTTTATTCCATTTATTTGGTCCATTTTTTTGGTTCCAATGCTGAGCATAACCTTTAAAGCGTATGTGCTGTGGATGCGTGCCATTGGTCCCCCATCCTCCATCCTGGTGTTGGTCGTCCAGTGTCCTCCTCGGCTGCTTGAAACGGGCGTGTGGATGGTGTCAGCGCACCCTGGTTCTCCCTCGCCATTTTCTTCTCCAGGCCTTGCAGTGCATGTTCCTTTTGTCCAGTAGTCCGTCCTCCCAATCCTCCATCTTGGGGTCCTTGGTCTGCCTCTGTGGGATCGGATATTCACACGTAGGTGTAGCATGTGGGTGTGGTACATCAGATATATGCTCTATACTTAATATCTCTTCAACTGTATCCTGGTGTCTTCGGTGTCTTGTTGTATTTCCTGGTGACGGTCACATCTTCATTTGGTGGAGGTATAGGTATGCTGTTGATGTGGGGAGTTCTAATTAAATCTGTATTAATGTGGTGGACTGCCTTTGGAGTTGTAGAAGTTGCCAGTGATGTATTTTCAGGTGGAAATAGAAGGCACAATATAGGTTGCTGTCTATGGGGTTCTTTGGGTCCATGGTCGGTTTCAATACTTGGTGGCGGGGTATTGTAGTGGTGAGTTTCAGTGTTTGATGGTGGGTTGCTATGGTAGTTGGTCTGCTCTTTTTGTTGGTTAAATCCTATTGCATGTTTTACAGTATAATTGATGCTTTCTTGTTGTGGTGGTGGGTTACAGCTTCTATTGTAATTATTATGGGTATATCCGGTATTAGCATTCAAACAGTCATGGCCATCTTAAGAATTCTTTTGATTTTCCGGTTGTGAATAATGGTTTGCGGAGTGGTTCTGAGAATTTCCATTTTTTTTATTATTACTCTGGTTATGTTCGCTGTGACGCTAAAAACGAGGTGTCATTCAGATACGATCATATGGCAGTGATTCATAGGCTTGGCTGGCATACCGATTAGCATTTGAGTTATGTTGGTTTTGAATGTATGACAGATCTGACCAGTGGTTTGACATTGCCATCACAGTTTGTATACCATATAAATGATTTATCAGATGTTTGCAACCGGTTATTGACTGTGTAGCCAATGCTGTTCTTACTCAGAAAGGTAGTTTTTTCAGGATTATGTTTGCTAAAGCAGAATCATTAATCGGCTCCTCTAGCTGAGCATTTTTAATTTGGAGTGTGGTAACAAAATTGATATATGTGTCGTCTGTCCTTGGATTAAATTCACAAGATATAATATTGGCTAGTGTATCCATTTGTCTATTTTTATTCCCATATTGTTCCAGGAAAGCTGCACTGAATTTGTCTAATGTCCTGAATTCATGATTATGGATCTGGAAAAACATCAGAGGTTAATCCAAACAAACTGGTTAATCCGAGTTGCCACATATTCCAAGAGGTGGGTGTTAGAGATTGTACCAATTTTATTTGATCTATAAATTGTTTGGGTTGAAGATAGCAGTCTGTATTATCAAAACGGCCTAATCCATTGAAACCGTGCAATAAATCAAATGTTGCTATGGGGATAGGCTCTACATTCTCATGTGGAAATTGATGTACCTGACTCTCGAGTTGTACTTGCTTCTCTTGGGCCTGTTTCCAATGATCAGTAGCTTCCGTTCCATCATCTACTACTTCAGCATTTAATTTAGATAAGAATAATTGCTGTTCTCCAACAACTGTCTCCAATGAATTAAATAGTACTTTGTTTTGATTGATATCAGTATTTAGATGAGTTATTTGTGTAGATTTACTATTCTGTTGTTGATTTATGAAATTGAGTTGACTATTGTTCCTATTTACTGTTAAGGTTATGTCCTGTGTTTTAATTACTACTTGCTCTTGAATCTCCTTTTGACAATCAGCTTTGATGTTTGTTGCTATTTCCTGAATTTGCAAGGTGTTTTGTACTGTTAATTATCTATTCTTTCATTTAATGCACAAGTAACTGTATCTATTTTTGCTGCTAAGCCTGTTGTACTTTTTTCCTGATTTTCAGTTTTCAAATTTATCATTACCTTTAATTCCTCCCTATAATATCCTACCTTTCTGTCAATAGCGTGCAACTTACTGTCTACCGCTTGTATGACCCCTTTCATATCCCTACTCATCCTTACTGATGTATCCTCCAATGATTCCTGCACTTCCTTCATTTCCGCCTTTATATCCTTCTTTACTCTGGCCATTGTATCTCCTAAACTGTTAGAAAATGACTTGAGCATCCCCTCTAATATAATCCTCCTTCTTGCTTCTTGAGAGATTTCCAATGATCTATCACTATTCCAAGGATTCATGGTGATGACTGGAGATATCTGGGCAGTGGACTCCTTCGCGCCCCCCTCAGTGTCGACTACCGCTACTTCCGCCGTTGGCAGTGTGTCTGCTACATCACTTTGCGCAGACAAAGAGAGACTCAATTTAAAAGGATAATGTGTCAAAAATTTAAGAAAGTGAAAGTTTGGCTAACAAGGCCTTTATAGTGGTCCACAAAATAGAATTTACAAAAATAGCTTTGTGCTGTGTGTTTCCAGCTAAGGACTCTGCCAAGTATTTATTAATTTAAATTTTATGATTTATCATTATTGTCCATGTGTTAAATTGTCAATTTCTGACTAGCTTATTGATTGTAGCTCATAATATTCTCCAACTGGTGTTGGAGTGTTGGATAAACCATGTTTGTGTCACGTTATTTCTTTCAATAACGAGTTGCCCTGCTTGGCTGCAGTCGGAAGAGCATGAATAACAAAATATACAACTCTTATTGTGGCTACTAGAATAATAATAATAATACCAATTCCTTACTGGCTCGCCCAGGAGCTCCTGCAGTTCTCTGCTCTTGCCAGTTACTGACGTCGGCTGCTCCAGCAGTCCACAATTTCTGTGACTGAATTGTCGAATTCTGCAAATACAGATGCGAGAATTTGCGCTGCTGCAACTTAATGCTATGATTTTGAGATTCTTCAAATCGGATGTAATGATACCGGATAATTTATATAAATCTCTTGAACGTACTATTTCCAAAGATTTGATAATCAATGCTTGTCACGTTATTCTTTATATTTAAATAACGATTAGCCTCCTGCTTGGCATCAGTCGGTAGAGCATGAAATATTTGATATAATTATAAAAAATTAGGTCGTGGTTTTTTAATAGGACATAGTCTCATAAAAATCTTTATAGGCCCAGATATGATCTTCCCCTATAACTCTTGTAATTCATTAAAAAATAAATATATATAAATATGATACTTATACTATAGTGTTGAGGAATTAAAATAAATTGCACACCATAAACAATTTGATACATATATTAACAAATAATGCAAAAAATAGATCAAGGCAAAAAATATAAAGAGCGATAAAAAATATATAATATAAAAATAAAACAATAATTGAAATCAGTAAAATATCACAGGCTAAACATTTACTCTAGATTTATAGCACGAAACATTATCATGTGCCTTTATTTTAAATCATATGCATCCTTGTGCATGTAGCTGCGATATGAGCTTGCTAATACTTGTCGACTTGGACAATTCAACTAAAAATAGGTTCCTTGAGATCAACTTGATAAATTGGCAACTAATAATCCAAATATATATATTAAATTCTCTAGTATCTAGTAGATTTCCTTGTAATGAATATATATTTTATCTCAGGGTGCAAGATTCGGCACCTGATGGAATAAGTAGAGCAATTCATCTAGTGAATTAGAGCTACACAAATTATCGCAAATTATTGCAAAAATTAAAGATCATATGCATATGTTTTAATAGCCTAGATTTTATACTTCTTTGATTCATTAGAATTTTCTGAAATGTACTGATACATTTATTCCTTTAATAAGATACCTTTCATACTATATTCACTTGCGCAAGTATTTTTTATTAAATTCTTAATTCATAAGAAAACCCTTTCGACGAGCTAGCTTTGATTATTAGATAAATTCGAAGCACTAAGGGCGCCCATCACTAATTCAATATTTCTCACTCACATGTCGAAATCTTCTTATAAGCCGCCGATGTCGATCCAACTCCTGGTGGTCCTGGAATATGGTAGCCGGAATCGTCTCTTCCAAGGGGTTACAAAAATTATTTGAAATTGACAATGACTTCTGCTTTATAAGAGCATCACAAAGTCTTTTAAGAAATTTAATAATTCAATCTAACTTTAGCTTTTACAAGTTATAGCAAGGTATTATGCTCTAAAATATTTAGGGTCTTCTCATGGTGGCATTTGGCTGGCGAGTCTTCGGTTCTCCTTCTTCAATTTTACAATTCTTATTTCCGACTTTCAAATTTACATAAAATTTGAATATCCTAGTCCTCCGCCATTTAAGGTTCAAATAGACCGTACTAAAATATCAAATTATTACTTAGGTTGTATGTTTAATAATTTCTTTGACTTCGGGCCATATCCATAACATAGACTATACAATAATTTAACATAAATCCCAAACATTTATAGAAATATATATAAATATTTTTGAATTGGCATACTATTGCCGCCTATTAACTGCCATTATGCGATTGGTGCATCTCTGCCAAGGGGTCTGGTCAGATTCTACGTTGCATGACTCGGTCGATCGTTAGATCGCCGATCACTGAATGTATATACCTAACCTCAATCTTCAAAAGTTTTATAATAATATTATTTATTAGCAAAAAATTCTTTCAATTCCTTTTTAGGTTATTGTACCGTTTAGCCAGAACAAGCTGATGCTATCTAATCTTTATTGTTATCTCATTGGCGATATTAGCCAGTTATTTTATTCAGACCTATTAGTACTTCAGCTAGGGATTTTTACATCTACCCAAATTTAAAATACTTTACACGCGCCCCTGGATTTGAATTAAAAATATTTGAGAATCACAATGTTTTTAATGAAAATCCACCATTCAATACATTGATATATTCCATACTTTATCTATAAATTATACTCTCAGACTTTTATCACAGTTTGCAGATCTATCTGCTGCACCTCCTTTAGACCTCTATCACATACAATAACAAATTCTCCTTCTCAACACACAAAAAATATCATAAATATAATCCCCTAGACACATTCCTCCTTACAACGCTTAGAACATAGTATTTTTAAATTCGCCGCTCGCAGGGCCGCCAACCTAACTACACACATTTCTTGATTCTCATAATTGATTCTTTTCAGACAATAATTTCGATGTACAAAACTTCTGGGCTTATATTTTATAGTAATTCCTAGGTCTTAATATAAATAATTTTCTATACATCAGGTACAATACTTTTCTTTTTCTTTTGCTAATGGCTCTTTGGTTTTGGGTAACTAGCATTCACTTTAGGTTTTTTCGGTAACAAACATGGCATAACTAATGGTAATAAATATAAAACATATAAATAAATATACTAACATTGATAAATATAATAAATAACAGTAATAAATAACATTTTGGGTTACAATACTTCTTTTTATAATCATATGTTGAGCGCTACATTCGATTCAGGTGGCTTTGGCCAGCTGACTGCTTGTTATACATTTATACTGCTTACGTCATAACTGGTTGTCGAAACTCGCAATTAACCTAACTGCTACATTTTTTCTCTTTAAAGGTAATTTACAAATTTTAAATATTCTATCCCCGCTTGTGTCCTTTTTTATTTGATGTAACTAATTTAATTACATAATTAAAAATTATTCTTTTGCTTGTTGCAGGCTTTGGACAGTTGGGAGAAATAAAAACATTGGATTACTGCCATGCGGTCCAACTCAATATTAAATTTATCATGATAGGTCAGTAATTCTTTGATAGTGGTGTTTTCCTTGATTACTTATCGTATTTATTTCAAATTCTGTGATATGGTTTAATATTGGCTACATTTTCCCACCAAACAATGTGCATATTCTCATTCTCTTGCAACTGGACTGTGATGTGATGCGATATGGCTACGATAGTGAATGGCCCTGAATAAATTAAAAAGAATTTACGAGTTACTTTCTCCAAAGCATTTGATAACCTGTGGCTCTTCACTGAAACTTCATCTCCAATATTATATGAAAATATTTTATATGCTCGGTCGTGAAATCTCTTTCTACTACTTGCCTTCTGCTCTAGCTATAACCTTACTAGATGATGGATATTAGGATTTGTTAATTTGTTCACTTCTGAGCTTGGAAAATCAATTAACTTTTCGATAAATGTAGTGTTTCTTTTACCGAATATAATTTCGTAAGGCATACGACCGGTGCTTTCATTTAGACTATTATTATAACACTCTTCTAAAAATGGTATATAAATCTAACCCATTGTTGGTGTTTTTCATTACAGTAAGTCCGCATAAAACGAGAGATCTCTGCCATACGTCGCTCTACTGGATTAGCGCTGGGGTTGTAAAGAGATATCCTCGACCATTTAATATTAGCCAGGTGAAGTATTTCTTTCCACTGCTTGCTACAAAAATAGGTTGCGTTGTCGGATAGGATTCGTTTAGGCTTTCCTACTTCACTTGTCCATCTTTCCGTTATGCATTGGGCCAAAACTTCTCCGGTCAATTTCCCTATGGGAAATAGCATTGTAAATGGGTAGAATTATTGAGAGGAGGTGAATTAATTTAATTTTTTTATTTTCTCATGATACTCCAATCTAAAATCATTGAACTTTGGACTCGATGGCGTGATCGGACTGAATTTTCTAATGTTCATTTTTTTTCTAGACGTAAGGGTATTTCAATTTTCTATAGTGTGAGAAATAGATTATTGCGTTTTAGAATATAAGAATTGTGCACAGTACAGCGTATTCTTCTGCCTCGTGGCATACAAAGTGAATTCAGTGACTGAATATATGAATAATGACGTCAATGTCAATTTAATACAAGGTCGAAAAGTTGAACGTAGAGACGAGTCTACTCCGAAACGAGGAAACCAGAAAGACACCTGCTACGAGTGCAGAGGGTTCGGTCATTATGGGAGAGAGTGCGCCACAAGGAGGAAGAGAACGAATCCGAGTGAGCCGAACCGAACATCAAGAGGTGGACGTCGAGACGGAGGACAAGCAAGGCCGAAATTTTGTTTTTCGTGCGGGGCGCCCGATCACCTCTCATTCAACTGCCCGACTCGTGGACAGGGAGCAAAAAATGATAATATCCGAAATCACCCAAATGGGAACGGCCAGGTATCAGAGGTCCAGATGCCGGCCAGACCCAAAATGGACCAGTAGATTGGATACCTTGTATTGCAGCAGGCAAGACGAACAACATCTACGTCAGACTACGTATAGAGGGAGAGACGAGAACCCTGCTAGTGGACATCGGAGCCGAGATATCCATCCTGAAGTATCCTATAGAAGGCGTGGATTTATCGAAAAAACACTCAAGATCACGGGGAGTGACCGGCGCTACACTGGGGGTATTCGGCATACAATATTTAAATTGTCGGATAGCACACTTGAATTTTGTTCACCCTTTCTCTATAGCCGAAATCGCAATACAAGCTGACGGCATTTTAGGAGCTGATTTCCTAGACAGAGTTGAAGCAGTGATAGACGTGAAAAGAAAACGAATAACGTGTTGTGGAGTCGCACCAGAAGAAGATGAGTATAATGAAATAGGCGATAAGCGACAAGGATCGCCAGTCAGCACAGTGCATATCGTGGAACGAAGTGGAACGGATAGAGAAGAAAGAGAGACCGATAGACAATGATAACAGTGACCAGGGAGTGGAGCGTACAAACAACGGAGCACAAGGAGATAGAATTGATAGCGAGAAACGAAATACCGCACAAAGCAGAGAGGCCGACAAGAAGAAGAAGGAGGAGAACAGGAATAGAACGAGACGAGTGGAGATGAAGGAGGAGGAGGGTCAGCCTTGCGCGCGCATCCAGATTAACCAACAGCCGACATCAAATGTTCCGCAACCTATGAAAATTTCCCACCCGCAGGGAAATTCCCAGTCACCACGGCAATGCGAACGAGACGAAATTCCCTCTGTAGCCTGCATAGGGAAAGCTTCAAACTGTGACGTCACCGCGCGCGGTACAGTTTCAAAAAACCGTGCTTATGACGAATTCACTTATGAATTGAGGAATTTCAAATTCTTGGTGATACCACCACAGTCGGAGTTGTTGATCAAATTGTCAATTGATGGGGATTTACACGGTAATCCGATATTAATTGAACCTCACCATCAGATACCGGGTTTGTATGTTAGCAGAGCTCTAGCCATACCTAAGAAAGGATGTGTAACCACTTCCATAGTTAACGTGACAGAGAACGCAATAAAATTACAGAAGAAGACAGTAATTGGAACCGGTGAATTATTGGATCAAGAAAATATTGGACCATTTATAGCAACCATATCACAGGATGAAAGTGATAGCCAAGAGATTTGTCAGAAGATAAAAGAAAAAATAGCTCACCTTCCAGGAAGAGAGAGAGCAATCCTGGAGCCTGTTCTAATGAAATATTGGGCAGTGTTTGGTGAACCAGATACGGAGGGTTGTAATGTTCCTGTAGAACATAAGATTCCAACCACAGACGACAGACCCATCAGGAAAAGACCGTACAGAGTCCCCTTTCATTTAAGACCAGTAGTAGAGGAACACCTTTCGGATATGCTTAACAAGGGAGTAATCGTACCATCTATGAGTCCGTATAGTGCGCCAGTTGTTTTAGTCAAGAAAAAATCCACTGACGGAACAATAAAATACCGTTTTTGTACTGATTTTCGCGCCCTTAATGAAGTTACGAAAACAGATGCCTATCCGTTGCCTCTAATCAACGAAACTTTAGAACATCTGGGAAACTGCTGTTATTTCTCTACACTCGATTTGACTGCTGGATACCACCAGATTAAAATTGCTAAGGAAGATCAAGAAAAGACGGCGTTCACAACGGTAGGCGGGCATTTTGAATACCAACGTATGGCGTTCGGGCTATGTGGAGCACCAGCAACGTTTCAGAGACTAATGGACAATATTCTTGCCTCCGTAAAAGGTACTGGATGTTTCGTATATTTAGATGACGTAGTGATAGCCAGTAGTTCAATTCAAGAGCATGCCAAACGGATAGACCAAGTACTTGGAATTTTGGAGAATGTAAACTTGAAAGCCAATTTAGAAAAATGTCATTTTGGAAAGGAGGAAGTACAATATTTGGGACATGTAGTATCAGCAGAAGGAGTGAAACCTGACCCGTCGAAAATAGAAGCAGTAGCAAAATTCCCAACTCCAAAAACCGTGAAAGAAGTAAGAGGATTTCTAGGTCTAGCTGGCTACTACAGGAGATTTGTACCAGACTTTGCGGAAATAGCACGACCAATGACTCAATTAACAAAGAAGGAAGTGAAATTCGATTGGGGAGTTATACAAGAACAGGCATTCAACAGCTTGAAACAGACCCTATGTTCAGACCGAGTGCTAGCCTTTCCTGATTTTACAAAACCATTCACAGTAGCAACCGATGCATCAGGGGTGGCTGTTGGTGCAATACTATCACAAGACTTTGATGGAGAGGAACGACCTATCGCCTATGCAAGTAGACAATTAAATACAGCCGAAAGGAACTATTCGACAACTGAAAGAGAGCTCTTAGCCATAATATGGGCAGTAACCACCCAGTTCAGATGTTATCTCCTGGGAAGAAAGTTTACTCTTATCACTGACCATGCAGCCCTAAAATGGATGCTGAGTTTGAGAGATCCTTCTTCACGGTTGACACGATGGGCCTTAAGATTATCCGAATACGAGTACAGTGTGGTGCATCGACCTGGGAAGAAACATGTAAATTGTGATGCTCTTAGTCGAGCTGTAATGATGATTGAAAACTGTGAATTATCAGAGGAAGAAATAGTTAAAGAACAAAAAGGGGATGATTGGTGTAATAAGATTCTACAAACCGGAGAGGGTCAATGCAAAAACGGAATAATCTGGTGGACTAAAAATATAGAAGAGAACAGACAGTGGAAATTAGCTATACCCCAATCTATGTGAATGAATATAATCGAGCTCAACCACAGCGTGCCATGGGCGGGCCATCCAGGACGAGAACGAACAAGCCGCTTGATAAAACAACGTTACTATTGGCCACGTATAGACGAAGATGTAAAAAATTTCGTAATGAGATGTCATGAGTGTGCTCGAAGGAAAACACCCATCATGTTAAAAGCACCCTTACAAACTGCAGAGGAATCTGGATATCCGTTTGAACTGATAAGTGTCGATGTAGTCGGTCCATTGCCTGTAACACAAGCTGGCAATAGATACTACGTTAGTTTCATTGATCATTTCACCCGCTACGCAGAGGCTGTGCCAGTTCGCGACCAGACAGCAGAGACGATCGCATGTGTGTTTGTTACCCACATTATCACCCGACACGGCGTACCAGGACGACTTCTTAGCGATCAAGGCCACAACTTTCTTTCCCAACTGTTCACCGAGGTGTGTAAACTATTAGGAGTTAAGAAGTTGAGGACGACAGCATACCATCCCGAAGGAAATGGTAGATTGGAGCGCCTGCATAGGACACTGAATGAATCAATTGCACACTATGTGCAGAGTGATGGAGCTGACTGGGATAAATGGCTACCGTATGTATTAGCCGCCTATAGATCTATCCCTCATGCATCGACTGGATACTCCCCTTATTATCTGCTACACGGAAGAGAGATGATATTTCCAGGGACCTGTGTAATCAAATCAAATCAAATCTTTATTTGTCCCAAAAACATAATTACAATGACAAAAATGGTTATAAATGAAAAAAGTAAAATACAATATAAAATGAAAAAGAAAAATACCATTAATAGGATTATACATAACTATATTAAAAACGGGAAGTCCCTGCAAGGTTCGAGGAACCTGAGCGCAGAGGCCGAGTGTTCAATGCTTAACAGTATATGAAAATAATAATGGGATATTATTAAGAAATAGGGAAAAGAAAAAGTGAGTAAGGAAGGGAAGAGAAAGAGCAGAGTGAAGGTATAGGGGAGAGTAAAGAATAGTTGAAGATTACATAAAAAACATGAGAAGTCTTTATACTAAGCTATGAGGAAATTACATTGCCAAAATTACATTGTTCGAGATTATCCATGTATGAATTTCAATTAGCAGTTTTCTATTCAATTTACTAGTGATAAAATGGTTAGGAATAACATTGATGAGCTTTGATACCTGATATAAAAATTGTTTTCTACAAATTGATAAAATAGTATCTGTAATTTGAAAGGTAATAGATGAGGGACGGAGGTTATATGGTGAAACACGCAGGTTGAAAAGATTCATATGTTTATTTATGTAGATGATTAAATTTTTTATGTAAAGCTGCCTTACAGTTAAAACATCTAGCTCACTAAACAGGTACTCACTTGGATAGAGTCTGGGTTTTCCCAATATAGCTCTTATAATGTGTTTTTGAATTACAAAAAGTTTCTCCAAGTGGTTTGAGTATGTTCCACCCCAAATTTTTATTCCATATTGCAGAAATGATTGAATGTAGGCAAAATATATGAGTCTTGAGATTTTTTTATTACTAACTTGGCTGATATTACGGAATTTACTTATCCAATGTCTGAGTTTGTTACATGTACTATTGATGTGAACATCCCAACGCAAATGTTGATCAATCATTACACCCAAATATTTAACACGATGTTCTCTATTAAGCTTTGAGCATGTACAATTTATCCAATCAGACTCTTTGCAATTTACATTATGGATTTTAATGGAATCCAAACCTTGCGGCTGGCCTATAGAATTTGGAGAGAAAGACATGAAATTACTTTTTTTATGTTCAATGTTAATATATGCTCATCAAACCAGGATTTTACTATTTTAAGTCCGGATTCTGCTGCTTTTTTAGTATCCTCCCAATTTGTTTCACTGAATAACAATGAAGTGTCATCAGCAAAAGCAATTGAGACACCATTTTTTAATTCTAACTTGAGAAGATCATTAATGTAGATTAGGAAGAGAATCGGCGACAAGACTGTTCCTTGTGGAAGACCGTAATCAGTGAGTTGTTCAAGGCTGGTTTTATTATTAATTTTGAGCAATTGGAATCTATTTTTTAAATAGCTCTTAAATAATTCAAGGGCTATTCCTCGAATACCCAACTTTTCCATTTTTATCAGAAGTTTTGAGTGAGGAATAGTGTCAAAAGCTTTAGCAAGGTCTAAAAATATGGCTATTGTTTTATTTTTGTTATTGAAATTTTCTGTAATTTTCTGTGTTAGAAGAGATATTGCATCTACTGTACTTTTTTTAGACTGAAAGCCAAATTGATTTTTGTGAATTATATTATGCTTTAGGAGATAGCTAACTAAACGGTATTTTATTAACTTCTCAATAATTTTGGAAAAAGTACTCAACAAGCTGATTGGACGATAATTTGATGGATTAGAAGCATCACCTGATTTATGTAGGGGTATGATATTGGCTAATTTTAAACTATCAGGGAAAAACCCCTCCGCAAAACATTGATTTATTATCACCTTCAATGGTTTTATAATATGTGGTGAAATAGTTTTTAAAATCCTATTGCTAATATTATCAATTCCTGGAGCTGAGTTATTGTTTAGAGAGTTTATTGTAGCAGTAATTTCATTTTCATTGGTAGGTGTCAAGAAGAAAGAGTTGTAATGCTCCACACATGAGTCCTTGAAATGATTACATGTTGTTGCAATGGGATTATTTAACTTCAATTTCTCAGCATAAAGTTTTCCTACGCGAGCAAAATGTTGATTTAGTGTATCAGCTTCTATTTTGGGAATTTTTTTAGTATGTCTTCTACCTAACAATTCATTTAAAGTTTCCCAGATTTTCTTAGAGTTGTTATATTCTGATTAATTTTATTCTTATAATACTCACATTTATTCTGTTTTATTAATTTATTAAGAAGATTTCTGTAATTTTTATACTCATTTCTTAAACGGTCATTGAAAGGCTGCTTTGAAAGTGTTTTAAACAATTTGTCCCGTTTTTTAATGGAATGTACAAGTCCACGCGTAATCCAAGGTTTAAGGGGTTGTAATTTATGCGGAATCTTTACTGTAACTGTTGCAAGTTTAATGTGATTTGATATTTTGTCAGTTAAAATATGCATTGCTTCATTCACATGTAAATTGTCATCTAATAAGTTATCCCAGTTTTCAGTTTCAATGGATAATATTAATTTATTGAAATCTATTTTATTGAAAGAATTATTTTTACTTACAATTTTGTCAGTTGAAAGATCAATGTGGATGCTGACACAAAAGTGATCAGTGATGCTTGTTTTTATTACTGAACTTAATACATTGTCAGGATTGAAAGAGGAATTCTTTAAAAATATGTGATCGATAATCGATTCAGTGCCGTTTTGAACTCTAGTAGGCTTGTTTATGTATGATTTAAAACCATTCAAAGATAAAATTCCGAAATATTCATTAGTCGCAAGCGTAGACTTATTCAGATGTATATTCAAGTCACCGGCAAAAATTATATTGGGCTTATTTTTGATAAAATACAAACAATCATTCAAACAATTGAGAAAATTATCTACATTGGTTGAAGGAGACCTATAAACAGCGATAAGCGTTATCTTATCCTTCGCACCTGGCACTTGTACATCCAAAAGAATTGAGTTAGATTCTTTTATTTCGTAATCCAACTCATCTACTATAAAATTACATTTGAAAAAGACACAAATTCCATCACATTTATTTGTTTTACATGGCTTGTTAACCACTGAATAACCATTCAAATTAAAATTAAAATCATCCTCTTCAACTATCCAAGTCTCACTGAGGATAATAATATGAAACTCTAATGAACAATTACTGATAATGTATGACAGCTCATCAAAATTCTTTCGCAAACTTCTCATGTTTACGTGAATAATGTTCAGGTAAGATTGATTATCACTACTACCAAACAACTCAATCTGAGATTGAAAAATATCCTCTATTATAATAGTATTGTGAGTCTCAAGAGAAATATGCTCTTCAGGGTCATTTATAAGAACCATACAATAAAAGGAAAAATTAATAGGAAAACGAAAAATAAGCTATTTAAAATCTTGTAATAAAGGAGAAATTTAAAAAGGAATTAAGAAGGAATAGAATTAACTCTGAGAAAAGAATAGGAGAAAGAATAGGAGAATCCCAAGGGAAGTCCAGGAGACGGCCGTGGGCGACCATCTAATCAAACTGCGGAATAAATTGTCACAAGCTCACAGAACAACCCACGGAAAATCCGTGCAATCTGCTGAAAAAAGATCTAAGATAATCAATAAAGGGAGAAAGCTGAGAGAATTTGCAGTTGGAGAATCAGTCTATCTATACGACCCTGCTGTCAAACCGGGAGAGGCGACCAAATTCCACCAACCCTGGAATGGACCATTTATCATTGTTAAAAAGTTATCGATAGTGAACTATGCATTACAACTACCAGATGGGAGACAAGTCGTAGTGCACGTAAATAGGCTGAAATCTAGTAACAAGGAGAAACAAAGTACCAATGACTCAAAAGCAGAGAAGGAAGTCGAGAACGATATAATGGACAATGACGAATACATGAACGAAACAGATGGAGAAGAAGAACCTTATCAACGGCCAGATAGCGACGAAGATGAATATGTTGAGGAATCACGAAATCGCGTCGACAACAATGACGAGATGGGATCAGAAGAAGGAAACGTGGAAGTGATGGAGCCCTCTTCACGGATAACGTTTTTGATGACGATTCACGGGACCTCACTTTTGAACCAACAGAGCGTGTAAATCTGGAGCAGAGATCACCATATCCTCTGCCATCGAGAGCACGCACAATCACCTAGAGTATAAGGAATAAGGAGAATATGACCCGAGCATGTCATAAAACTGCATTCAAGATTAGGGTAGGCGAACAATATTTGGAAAATGAGAAAATTATGACCCGAGCATGTCAGAAAACTGCGTTCGAAAATTAGTGTAGGAAAACTGTATTTAAGGATTCAATGAACGTATCGTATTTGATGTAATGATTGAATGGAGTATAATTGCGTGATAATTGGAGTAGAACGAAATAGGAAAGGAATTTCGAGTAAGAAGCTATTGTATCGAGATAAAAAAAAAAAAGAAAAAAGACCATGAATAATATTAAATTTCATAATATTATTATCGAGAATGAATGAGTGTGATAGATCAATACACTATTCACGAGTGAAATGAAATAAAGGAAAGAAGACGGACAGCCGCCTATTGTTATAAGATGTCAAGGCATACACAAATGGCTTGCTAATCGCTTCAAAATGAGATGAAGGTAGATCCGACAAACAAACTATTAAGGAATTAGTTTACAAAAAAAAAAAAAAAAAAAACGATTTACAATTAGTATGAAGATGAACGAATAATGATAAGACGATGACGTTATTATGATGTTGATGAATACTAGACGATTATAGATTAGAACTGCTACGTTATTTTGTTGAATTATATGTGATAAGGTGCGATAAATGATGAGCGATAAAATTGAGTTGCTGACTCATATGCTGCTTACGGAAATTAATGCTATTATCGATTGCTGACGACTACTGTGTATAATTTTTATGTAATGACGAATTATTGTAATGTATCTTTAATTGCGATTCAATAATTATGATTCCGATGAGAATATGATTTCGATGAATTATTGATTTATGTTGTACTTGAAGAGTAATTTGATAACGAGTGTTTATGGTTATTTGATGTTTTGATTGATAACGATTAATTTGATTGAGTCCAAGACTATGAAATATTAACTGTTGTATTATGTTATGATGATATTGATGATTTCGTGATTATTGTAGTTCAATGTGTTAGGAAGAATTGTTTTAGATTATGTGACTATGATGTATAAAAATTAATTTTGATACAGAGATGCAGTAATTGATTGTAATTTTATAATTGAGATTAGATTGATGAGGATTGATGTTTAGTTATTGTTAAATTGTTACCTTGTAAGTCGTGTTGAGAATAATTGCAACTGTATAATATTGAATTGTCATTGAATTTTGTGGAATAGTTTATGAATATTTTCAATGGAAATATTACGAAATTTATTGTATATGATTCGTGAACGTATAATTGCTGTTGCGGTAAGGGATGAGCAGTTGGTTAGTGAAAACCATAAGGGGTAAGGGCTATCGTTGAATTGAGTAGGCGGTAGTACTCAAACCGAGCCCTGGTTGAACTTCCCTGGAATAGGCCCACGTTCTAGAAGAGAACAAGAAACGTTCCAATTTATTTAAGTAAGGATTTAGTAGTGAAAGAATTTTAGTAGTAAAAATTTTGTTGTGATAAAATGTACTTCAATACAAATGTGAATAAAACCAATAAACGACGAATGACGATGATAGAGACTATAGAATAATATTATTATGATTGATAGAAAGGTTTGCAAGCAGGCCTATAATCTAGGAAAATGATTTGTTCAAGATTACGGGTTGAATTATTGTGATGGAAGGTAATTTATTGTATCAAATTACATGATGGAAGAAAAGTGACAAACACGCCTAAGCTAATACCCATTGTTTACCACAACTCAATAGAAACGGCAACCATGTTCACGTGGGTAAACGAACGACAGCCGTGAGAAAAATATTAGAGAAAAATTTATTAATTTCTGCGATTGGAATCTTACCCAATCTAGCGGCGACAGTTGTAACTATAACAATGGAGTCCAATGTTTACATTGTAGGTCAACGGTTCTACCTTGTGACAGCCTTGTTGAATCAGCGTTCCTAGGCCAACAATGAACATTGAGTCACCGTTGTTCAGAGAAATTGTTAACTTCAATTGGCACTTGACATTAAAACCGGTTTTTTATTGGAATTGATCGGAATTGAATGAATGGGTAACCAAATTGTCAGCCCATAAAAATTAATGGAGGTGTGGTGGAATTATGGTGGAATAAGGGTGGAATAAAGGCAACTCTGACAGAATAGAACATCGAATATAATTGGTTACAGGTGTGATGTCTAACTCTCCACACGAAGCTAACAAGGAGGGAGTATGGTTTGAAAGTATGGGAGAGGCGCTTATTACCGGAGAGAAGTGGACCATTGTCATCGAAATCAATCTCACTGAAACTCAACAAGAGGTAGCCGAACTTCAGGGACGAACAGAGGATACAGCATACCTGCTAGCACAAGCGGCCGAGAAACTCCCTGCTCTAGGAGTTCAACATAAAGTACTTCAACGAATAATAACAATGGAAAGTGAATTGAAAGATATTGTACAAACGTTAACCGATCTGTACTATGGACGGAGCCGTAGAGGATTAATAAACTTGGGGGGGAAGATCCTTCATATTTTATTTGGAGTAGCCGAGAGTGAGGACTTAGAGAAGGTACAACACAGCGAAGAGTTGACGAAATTGAAAACTGCCAGTTTAATACACATTGAAGGAGAACACTTGACCGTTACTAGAGAACTCAGTCGGAAAACGGAGCGTAATCATCAAGAGTTAGGAAGGGTTTCACAAGAAATCTATGGTAATCTAACTGTTCTCATGAATCAATTTTTGACAACTAATAAGAAAACTATTGAAGTAGAGAACTTACTACATGTATATATGGATACTTCTACTGCGTTAGAAGAATTAGAACTTGCTACTTTTAAGGCCCTAATAGATTTAAGAAAAATTTTACAATGTCTAAATGATGCTGCTAGCGGCAAATTGAGTATGAATTTATTATCACCTTTAGAATTAAGAAATATATTGTTAAAGGTTCGGTCAAGTTTACCTAGTGGCTTAGAATTAGTTTTTGGAACAGACATTTCTCAAGTGATGGCGTTTTACCAGTTGATAAAGACTTGTGCGGTAACCAGTGGTGAAGTGATTAAACTATTGTTGACTGTACCCCTCTCTTCAATTTGACGCAGATTTGATATGTTTCAGGCACTTGTACTCCCCATCAAGGACTTCCACACTAATGTGAGTGTGCGTTACCAAATCGACTCTACAATTCTATTTGTCAGCAAGGACAGAGACCGTTATTCCACATTGAGTGAATCAATGCTTGAACAGTGTAACCGAGTGGGCTCGCTCACCCTTTGTCCAGCATTTTCACCACTCTATGCCAGACACCACCCGTCCTGTCTGAGCCTCTTGTTCCTGGGAGAGATCACGCTCGCCCGTCAGCACTGCACACGTCTTGTGCTGACTAAGGATCATCCTGACGTCTGGCTATGGCGTCGGAGCGATAACAGCTGGATATATAGCCTGTCAATGGAGAAACGATTCGTCTCTCAATGCAAGACGGGCGGGCAGACGACTGTGAACGAGTTACACCTTCATGGCACTGGAGCAATGCGAGCGATAAAGGGGTGCACACTCAGTCACCCCTCTTATCAGATTCCTGCACCAACCAGCCTTGGTGGTCGAACCGAGGTGCGACTGAGGCCAGTGGCCATCGACATCCCAGCGGCCCTGTCATTGGCTGAGGGTCGATTCTCGGCTTCCCAGATTCGCCTGCAGCTGGCGAGACGTCTGCAAGAAGGTCGTGCTTGGCCTGGAACGAGTGGAGTGGAAGAGGTCACGGTCAACCACTTGATGAACTCCCTACGAGAGTTGGAGGCGGAGGAGTCTTCTGACCAGCTGGTTCCCTGCTGGTACTACGTTATAGCAGCGGTCACTATGGTAATGGCACTGTCCGGCGGCGCGGTGGCCTGTAGGCTGCTGACCAGTCAGATCGCCCCCACCCCCAGCGGCGAGGAGGCGCCTGCACCTCTGCCCCAGGTGACCACCACCCAACAAGTCAGTTCTAGTGATAGTGCCATAAACAAAGCCAAAGTTCCCAAGGTGTCAAAGGAAGAGAGTGCGGTTAGAAGTGCGGAAGGGGATGTCCACCCTTCCCCGAAGGGGGGTGCAATGTAAATGGGTAGAATTATTGAGAGGAGGTGAATTAATTTAATTTTTTTATTTTCTCATGATACGCCAATCTAAAATCATTGAACTTTGGACTCGATGGCGTGATCGGACTGAATTTTCTAATGTTCATTTTTTTTTCTAGACGTAAGGGTATTTCAATTTTCTCTAGTGTGAGAAATAGATTATTGCGTTTTAGAATATAAGAATTGTGCACAGTACAGCATATTCTTCTGCCTCGTGGAGAAAAACTGCAATCTGGTGACAGTTTTCCACGAGGAACTATCTCTTTCTCCATCCAATTTTGAGCTCTCACTCTTTCTCTGCCTTGAGAAAAAGGTGAGTTTCCCAAGCGTTTTAGGCTAGGGTAATGTCCATGGACAGCCCTCGAGTCAGTCAGCGATGGACTCCTGAGCGAACGGTTACTCTCGAACGCGAGACGCACTGCGGTGAAATAAGTTTTAATTGTTATATTTTGTTAAATTTATTTTGTGATTCGAACGATAAAAATCAAGTTCAATTGATTCGTTATATTTTCTGTAATTATTCGCGTGCTACGAGCGATAAAATGTGTCTTTAGTGTTTAGTTGATGTCGAATTAATTCGTTGTACTCGTTGTGTTATGTTGAACAATTCGTGAGATATGAACGATAGAATCTTTCTTTGTGTTTCATTATAATATTGTTGAAATTATTCGAGCGATACGGACAATAAGGATTGGTTCCAGTTTTTCGTTATAGGCTAATTTGTTGAACTTATTCCTGAAGTATGAACGATAAAGTTCGCCTGTAGTTTTCTGATATATTTTGTGGAACTTATTCGTGTGATTATTTTCCGTGAGAACAATAAATTAATTCGCGGGAACAACGTATTCGTGTGACTCTAACCTGAATCCAGAAGCCAAGATGCGGTTTTGGATCCTAATGAAAGTGACCCTCGGAATTATTATCACGGGTGAGTGAATCTATTCTAGCCACTATAATTGATTAATATTTGACCGAACCTTCCCTTTGGAATTGTCGAGAATTACTTTTATCTTAGTCTATTTGGCGGCTGGAGTAAGAGATAGGTTGTACTGTGCTTTTATTATTTAATATTATTTAATTGACCAAGTTGATAATTACTCTAAATGTTATTTAATTGAAATGTTAGTGTTTTATTAGAATTCGATTTGGACGAGAGTGGCGGAGGGTTTTTATATTCCAACGTTAACAGCTAATTGGATACTCTCGCCTACTATTGAGGAACACTTATAATAAATTTGTCCATTTTATTCAATTGTACCATTATCGAGAAGACAGTTATAATTTTGTTAACAATTATCCTGACGACAGTTGCATATTTTATGATGTAGAGAGTATTTAAATGCGTGTACCTATGTTACTTTTTAAGCCGATGTCTAAGGCATTAATTTGGTGTAGTATTAAAATTCGAATTTAATGTGAGTTGAGAAGAATTTTATGTTTCAACGTTAACAACTAATTGGACATTCTTGCGAACTAGTGAGGGATACATAATATTGATCTAATCAATTTATTTTGTAAATTAAATCTATTTCATTTTAACAGTCGTTGTTTCTCCAGTCGCCTTGTTCTCACTTAGTTAAGGCATGTTAAATAGATAAGAGGGAGAGTCGAACAGTGCTGCTGTGGTCTGCGTCTCCTGGAGGAGTTTGTGCCTCTGTCCCATTGGGGTTGAGATTTCAACACACTTGAACTCAGAGGGCCTCTTCCAGGGTCGTATAGGCAGGACTGGGCCGACCTCCTAACTAGGTTTAAGTTTATGTCCGAACTGGTTGGGCCCGCTACCAGATCTACCCGCCAGTTCGGTTACAGCATTGTAATAATAATAATAATAATAAAAAATAATAAATTGGCCTTTATTCAATTTCACAATAATTACATTACAAAATAAATCAGTTATAACATTTTATTGTAGGCATTTTTCTCCATGGCAAAGTGCCGTCTGGAGGAGCAGATGGAATTTACATGTTCAGACTCCAAATAAATGTGAGAAAAAAGAAATGTGGAAAGTTCAAAGACAACAACTCGAACAAAAACAATCAAAAGTTGAACTCCTGGACCAGAAAGAATCTGTACTGCCATGCCTCCCTGCAGTACTGGCTCACCGCCTGCCAGTCCTGTCCATTCAGGTGTGCCCGCAGCTCTCCTTCAGACAGGATACTCTTCCGCAGGTGTCTCGTCCGGATCTCAGCGAGAACAGGGCATCTGGTGATGAAGTGGGGCACATCCTCGTCTTCCTTCAGATTGCAGAGGGAACACGTCTTGACACCACGATCGAAGGAGCACCTGTTCAGCAGGATGAGCTCAGTCCTTGCCTTCAGGAACCATTTGACCAGCGTGAAGTCGTCCTGCTGATGAACATAGTTGGTGAAACGTTCAAGCTGTGAGTAGATTGAACACCTCTGGCTCACCATCAGTAGTGGGGTTTTGAGAGAGCTGCCTATCCAATAGAAATCGAGGGGTGTGGCCTCCCCCCTCCACCCCCCCAGCCCCAGTCGGCCATTTTGGCCCCGCCCCCAGCCAATAGGAATCAAGGGGCGTGGCCACGCCCCCCTCCACCCCCCCAGCCCCAGTCAGTCATTCCCCCTCCACCCCCCCAGCACTAGTCAGCCATTTTGCTCCACCCCCCCAGCCCCAGTCAGCCATTTTGTCCCCGCCCCCAGCCAATAGGAAGCAAGGGGCGTGTTCAAAATGGCGTCGTGCCCCCACCACCCCAACCAATAGGAAGAGGCCATTGTAGCAGGTGTCCATCTCCCCTACCCAGCATGGGTGTGTTCAAAATGGCGTCCCCCTTCCCTAATGCCCCCACCACCCCAACCAATAGGAAGTGTAGCAGGTGTCCCAACGGTTCCCCAGCGGCGGCGGCGGCCATCTTTGTTGTAGCAGGTGTTAACTGTCTGCCCCAGTTAACACCTGCTTAATTTGCATATTAAAAATATCCCCACATTTAAAATCTTTAAAATCTCTCAAACTACACTACTACTAATCTATTTCCCAGTCATATTTTTTTCTTTTTTTTCCTGCATCACTTGGTCGCCTATCACTGAACATTCTTTTCAAAAACAACTCTTGCACCTGATCTGAATTCAAATTATGTTGTACAGCTTCACTCATGTCAAAGATGTACCTCTTTTTTACATATTGTGCAATCAAATAGTATGAAAAGTTGAACAACTGTTCATTTAAATATTTCTGAAAATCTTCACCTTTCATAATCATCTGCATAATGTCATCTTTTAGCTTTTGGTGAGAAGCTGAATTTTTTTCATCAAGTTTCTTTTGCACCTCAGCCAACATAATATTGAATGTTGATTCTAGATCAACTACTTTCAAATTATAATCTTGCCTGTTAATAAAGTTAAGTTTATTTTGTGCAATTAGATTGTCTTTTAATTCTTTCAATTTAGTTTCTAGCAAATCTGTATCAACATGTTTTAAACAATTGTTTTTACTTTGTTGTTCACGTAATGTCTTCAATTCGTCTGATTTCTGATCAAACAACGATCTACTAACATACTTTAGCTCAATATCATCGCTAATTGATTTAGACAATGTTTTCAATTGTGAATCGAAATACTGTTTTTGTTGTGCTATCTCCTTCAATATATCAGACATTGAATGCAATTTACTTTCAACACTTTTTTAGTAATTAAATCAGACTGTAGTTTTTGGAATATACTAGTTGATATTGCAAGTAATTTGCTGTCTAAATATTTCCTATCTACTAAATCAGATGATTCAGTTTGCAATTTAGTGAATATATTTGTTGATATTTCAAGCAATTTACTGTCCAAGTATTCTTTGTTAACTAGCGGTGACAATGGATCAGTCTGTAGTTTTTGTATTATACTAGTTGAAACTTCCTTTAATTTACTATCCAAGTATTCTCTGTTAACTAGCGGTGACAATGGATCAGACTGTAGTTTATTGAATATATTTGATGATATTTCAAGCAATTTACTGTCCAAGTATTCTCTGTTAACTAGCGGTGACAATGGATCAGACTGAAGTTTATTGAATATATTTGATGATATTTCAAGCAATTTACTGTCCAGGTATTCTCTGTTAACTAGCGGTGACAATGGATCAGACTGAAGTTTATTGAATATATTTGATGATATTTCAAGCAATTTACTGTCCAAGTATTCTCTGTTAACTAGCGGTGACAATGGATCAGACTGAAGTTTATTGGATATATTTGATGATAATTCAAGTAGTTTACTGTCTAAATATTCTCTACTTGCTGCCACTAATGATGATGATGTTGCTGCTGCTGATGATTCACAACCACTGTTTAAAACTAATGGTGCTGTTGTATTAAACACATGATGTGTCCTACCAAATCGATCTATTGTACTACTCACTGCAGTGGCGCTACTGCCCGACATCTCTATTCTTGTCAAGTGTTAAACACATACTAACGACTAAAAGCAGCAACATTGCCACCTAATATAATACCACTTTCTTTCAGTTCTTCAATAATAGAAGCTATTTCAACTGAATGCGATCTATTTCCTGCCTGCTGTGATGAAAGCAGAATATCTAATCTGTCTATCAGTTCATTTGGATTATCCCAGTAGACATACTGTCGACTAGTAGATTCATTTCTTATAAAACCCATACCACTAACAGCTGCTGCATCATCAATCCTAGATCTTTTTCTTTTCCTACTACTACTCGATGGAAATAAAGATTGAATAATTTGTGATTTATAGCCTGTATTTCTCTTTACATACCGCGTCTATCTAAATGAGCAGCGGTGAGCTGCAATATATTACGATATTTTCTTAAATCACGTTCTGTGTACAGTTTCTGGTCAGGCTGTTTTTTAAATAGAAGTTCACACAAACCAACTGTTAAACGATACTTATTATTATTGTCGATAATTAAATAACCATTGGCAATACTAATATCCTTTACACCCATATAGTATTCATTTACTTTACTATCATAACATATACCATAAGATATACAATTATTCATTTTTTCATTATGAAATTCACGTATATACTCATCAATAAAATCCACTGTTATTGTTGTTTTATTCAAAATATCACTTACATTAGATCTATTCAAACCCTCATCCACATCCATTTCCTTGGCCGTATCTTTCTCCTCCTCCTCCTCCTCCTCCTCCTCCTCCTCCTCCTCCTCCTCCTCCTCATCGTCCTCTGATTCTTCTTTAAGTCTGCTGCTGCTACTAGTGTGTGCATGTTGTACAAGTGTATCTTTCAATTGTTTTAGTGGATTGATAATTGGTTCTAATGATTTTTGTCTAATCGTATCATTTTCCCTAATCATACTAGTTAATGATCTATGTTTATTAATAATTGACCTACGCAAACCTTTTATCCTGTCAATTACTTTACTAGTATGACGATGATCGCGTTGCACTAGTCTTCGTCCTCGCCGCCCTCCTCTTTGTTTTTTTCTTTTTAATTTAATTTTACGCATATTGCTAGTAGTAGAACGATAATTAGTTCTTTCACCTACACTGGCTCAACAACAAATGATGAGAATTGACACATGTCAATTGGTGCTATACACACTTGGATCAATATACTTACCAAGACAATTACGATATTTACCAGCATCTGGTTTACACTCAGTGAAAATTGAAATAAAACTATGATTTCCGCTTTGCCATACATGTGAACATAGATTTCTGAATGCAACAAATGTCATATCAGTTCCGACAAAATCCCTAAATATTAATTTTAAATTGTGCATATCCATTTTAAAAATAATCAGCATATTTGCATTGTCTCTGATATGATGTTTTGAAATTGCGCCATAGCTTTGAATTAAGTACACACAATCTATGCTTTTGTGTCTGCCCATTGTGAAAAAATTACGTATTTGCGGCACACGTGTAACATTCAAATCATCAAAAATTATCAGTGAATGAGTGTCGATATCATTCGGTTGCGGTATACTTTCAATATTGTCAGATTTATAGTAGTTTACACACTTGAGTTTTGAAAAAACAATGTCCAATAGTTTATATTTTTCCTGATACAAAGACTTACTGAACAAGTATAGGTTTTTGAATTTTAATCCATTTTTATCGAATATTAAATTCAGCAGTACATTTGTCTTTCCACAATTTGATGCACCGCAAATTAGAATTCTAGCTGAACTTGGCAAAAACTCACCATGCTTTTTTCTATCTAGACAATTTTTGCCGCCCACTTGTTTTGTATCTACAATTAGATTATCAAAGTTAACTATTGCTATTGACTCTTTCGCTGTCGTCATAATAATAACTCTTGCTGCGCGCGCTTGCTGTTTACACATGCGTGTCTACAGTTCAACTATGCTGTTAACATCGCTACATGCGATGTGTGTGTGTGTGTGTGTGTGTGTGTGTGTGTGTGTGTGTGTATACTACAAGCGGTTTATGAATGAAGAAAACACGCACATACAATGTTCACAGTTTATTAAAAATACTAGATACATACAAATTTAGCAGCAGCAGCTAAAACAAGCGTATCTTACAAAGTTGACAAAAAGTTGAAAATACATACATTAGTTGACAGCTGCATACAAAGTTGACAGCTGCTGCAGTAAGGTAAGTGGCGACAAATCTAGTGATAATACATACATACAAAGTTGACAGTGTTAATATTATAAAAAATTATTACAAAGCGTGTGTCTTTCACATAATACAGTATAGCACCAGCGTCGCACGCATTAATTAAGATTAGCCATTGACATGCAATAATCTAAAATATAAATTAATATCTTTTCTTTCTTCTTATCATCATCAACATCAGCTACATTAAAGTCTATTGATTTAATTTGCGAGTAAAGTATGTTTAGTTGCATAGAAAATTGAGCACAAATACAAGTATCTACTACATCAATACGCTGCTTGCATCTTTTAAATTTTTATATGAACATATACCTAAATGAAACCTACTATCATCATCATCATCATCATCAACAACATTGCTGAAAAATGTTTTTTTACATAAGCCAACTAGAAAGCATTTTTCAATATCAACACGTTTTACACACATCGCTTTAAGCGTACACAAAAGATCAATTAATCTTTTAATAATACTACACGCATCGTTACCATTCAGCAAATAGAACACAGTGGCGCATCCATAGCCATTGACATTATGTTTATATCATATCTGAAACAATATGCAAATAAATTTAATGATTTTTGCGTGTTGCACGCAGATTCTTCTTCTGTTTTACAGACGGAGTAATAATATCACTCTTATCTATCCAGCTAGTTTTATCAAAGCCTAACCATTTAACAAGATATTTATTGTTTGATTTTCGTATTATTCGTTCAACTAAATATGTATTTTGTTCGGACGGTGTTAAGTTTGTTTTCATCAATTGTTCACTATAAAATCTACCTTGTATGATTTCATTGTTAAGATCGCGAATTACATAGGTTGGCGGTTGTGTGGGAAAAACACCGTGAATTATAAACAGTTCTGGCGACCAATTTAATCTAAAACTTTTATCAAAAACCTGTCGAAACTTACTTATTCGCACTACGTCGCCTATTGCAAACTTTGGTCGATAAACTGTACGCGGTGACGGCAACTGTTTTGACTTTTTCTTCAACTGTAACATGATCAAATGCTTTTCATGACGTCGTCTAACACTGGCCGGCGTCATGCCAATCGCTGAATGAATAGTGTTATTATATTGATAAACAATGTCCGGCAAAATGTTTAACCATTTTTGCGTACCGTTAGCAGTTAGTTGTTCATACAAACGTGATTTCAGTGTTCGGTTCAATCTTTCAACAAAAGCTGCCTTAATTTCAGAAAATACACTGTAATGATTAATGTTCAACCTATCGAATAGTTGTTTAACATCCTTATTGTAAAATTCGCGTCCTAAATCGCTTTGCACATTTTTTATACCCTTATTTAATACTAATATTCGCGCTAATTGTGTGCTAATAGTATGATTGTTTTTGCTAGAGTTCAGTCACACCTGCAGCACTACTGCTCCAGACAGCGATCTTTCTTCTTCTTCTTCTTTAGACGGATGTTGTTTCTGCCACCTTCTTCTTCTTCTTCGTGTTCGACACTGAGCTGAGCGACGCTTGTTGAACTGGTTTCATTAATAGCTTCTTGCTCCTCGCTCTCTCTCTCTCTCTCTTTCACTCTCACTGCTGCGATCAATCTGACGTAACAGCAGTCCCGCCGCCGCTAGCCGCGTTGCTGCTGCTATCAATATCTTCTCTTCTTCTCTCTTCTTCTATTAAATAATGACCCCACGCTTTCGTATCTATACCGTTTGATTCAATGTATCTTTTTGTGTCAAATGGTGATAATGCAACTTTGGCACACGATATTTGATAAATATCATGCGAATAACTGCGTAAATTGTGAAAAGCATTCACGTTGAACTAATCTATCTGTCAGGCATTTCATGTACATGTCATATCTTAGTTTATTGTTTATAATTGTTCTTGCTACGCCTTTAGCTGTGTGCTTGCTAAACTTTTCATAAGAACTAACCTTAATACTACTATTATTACTATTACTATTACTATTACTACTACTGTCACTAGCACTACTGCTTAGTACATATTCAAAACTGTAAAGTTTCGCACGAAGTCCACAAAAAGCCGTAATAATTCCCAGATTTTAATTCATCTTTAAATGTGCCAGGCACACCATGGTTCAATTGACTATAAGAACAATGTGTGACAGGATAAGCACTTGTGTCAAAATGTTGAAGATTTTGTTTGATAACCGCATAGATATCGTCCGATTTTATGGTATAGCAACGAGTCTGTATCGGTCATGCACAATTTAACACAGCTTGGATCGAACATTTTCAAGAAAATGTTGTAGTGGAAATTGAACATTGTAAATTTACTCAATCAAGATTGAAAAACCGCATAAATTGGACAATCTAATTTTATTTCTGTTTTACACATTTGTACAGCGACAATGTCTTTGTCAAACACAATCCATCGTTTACAGCTTGGTTTTGCAATCAAACTTTCCAATTTTTTCTGACAAGTGATTAGCTTAAAATCTATTCTTTTCCTATTATTCTCCATCAACTTTCCGAACAGACTATTTGAAAGAAATTTAAAGAGGGTACGTTCAAATGAATTTTTTGCTTCCTTCTCAGTTGTGCATTCAAATCAATAAACGGTTTAAGCCAGTACGACTGATGAAAAGCGATTACTCTATGTACAGCAGTCAATTTCATGCCCAAGCTTAAATAAAGTTTCAAATTTCTATAGTGGAGTACATATCGTTTACGATTATAAAGGGTGGCTAAAAGACGTGATGACACGGTGGTGGCGGTGGCTGTGTCGGGAGACGGGCGGCGCGCGGCCGCTTCTCTGTGCAGAGCAACAGTGTTGTCTGTTTGATATGGAGAGAACAGGTTGTAAGGCGGCTGATCTTTTAATGGAGCCAGGGGGAAGCTGTTATGTAATAAATTGGTGTAAATTAACTGGATAGGACAGGTCTGCTTCAATTATATAGCCAGTCTCGGCTTCATCGTGTATGCTTGTGAAATCGCCTAAAGCCATAATTTCATTTTGTGATAAAAATCTGAAATTTGATTCAGGTAGCTTGTAGGCAATCATTGTATGTGCGTATAAGCTTGTACAATCAAGATAGAGCAAAAAACTATTTTCAATAGCCGGGTTATAATTTACGCCCATATATTTATTGTTTGCGACTGCATGACGGTGGGGAATAACTGATAGACCACCGCGTAAACCAATTCTATGAGCAAGTTCATATCAGCATTGCTAATTAATTCTAAACATACTTTAGTCAAATATA